>NC_024328.1:2100820-2101556 GCF_000523025.1 Cynoglossus semilaevis | reverse complement strand
GAGCGTCGTAGAAGTCCTTGTGGATTTCATGAAGCTCTGGCACTTTAAAGAAGATGGTTTCGATCTGCTGGATGGTCAGCATGGGCTGGGAGGTGGTGGCCGCAGCCTTCAGAGGCTTCATGGGCTGGAGGGACAAATGAAGAACATATAGTGGATGGTGATGGCCCATCTTCACAGAGAGTGTCATTGATTGAGGTTAGGCACTGGTTGGATAGAGTTAGTGCTGCTCTTCTAGTTCTTCGAGTTCTAAAGCAATGCAATGTGTGGTGTGTGTGAGTGTGTGTGTTCATACAATAAGCAGTGCCTCCAGATGGCTGACGTAGGTCTCCTCACTGGCCAAGATTCCTGACAAAACCCACTTTCTCATCTCCAGTCCTTTCTCCTGATCCAGCTCCACCTGACACCAACAGAGAGAAGACAGTCGGCAAACACAGGTTCATGTTGACATACCATACGTGAAGTGAAGCACTTTAATAATCCCCCCCTACACAAACCTCTGAAACACAGACCCCCAGGTGCTTGCATTATTATTATTGTTGAGATTGAGACAGAGCAGAGTTGATTAAGCTCTGTGGGAGTGTCAAATTCCAGGAGGCCTCACTCCACACACTCCCGGCATTTTAACTAAGACAAATGTGTTTCCAGTCGGGGAATTGTTTCTCCATAACAGGTGGGAAACCATCAGTCATCCTGGTGTAGGGAGCCATCTCTGTTAGGAATTCAATGGAATTAGAGA
>NC_024328.1:2036190-2100734 GCF_000523025.1 Cynoglossus semilaevis | reverse complement strand
GGGGGGAGAGGGGAAGGGGGGAGGGCACCAAGCGCTCCTGCTTTACTCGTTAAATGAGGAGGTCAGTGTGAACTCCAGCGTCTTGCCCGTCAGGAGGCAGACACCAAGTGTGTACATGATATTGGAGAATAACACAGATGTAGCAGAACAGGTGATGGGCAGATGAAGAAGGGTCTCCTTTTAAACATCTGTTTTCACACATTAGTTCACTCAGCGTATCCAGTGGTTTTCACAAACTCCACGTCACATTGTAAATTTCTTCATCTGCTGAGTGGAATCTGAGCCTTGCAACACCTTGCAACTTGGACTTATTGTTAAGTGAACACACTTTGCCAATAAAACCTCTTGTGTACAAAGTCTGCAGAAGTCAAATGACCTACAGTCACTGATGGTGATAAACAGCAGGATCTACAATCACTGGTTACTTCAGTGGGTACATTATGCTGCTAGGGAGTCTGCTATCTCCATGTCATACACAGACATTTAAAGAGCCTGACAGTGATGGACGTGCTTTCTCCTCTTTAAGGCCTCATGTTTCTAGTGCACCATCTTCCTACTGTCTGTACATACAAGTGAGCAATGACCTGTCCCTAATGGTCTGACCTCGACTGTTATGGCAGTCATGTCCTTAAGTTGTGTAAGGTCAGTAAGGTAAGCCACTTTTAGCACAGATAGCAGCTATAGCTCCTGTACACACAGATTAACACAGCAGGACAGCATTAAAATAATTAGCTTTAGCCTCTTGCAGCAAAGATCACTGAAAGTATTAGTGGGATTTTTTGAAAATGCACCAAAGTTTCCATGATCCCTCAACACTAACACACCCAAGTCTCTGTGATGCAGCCTAGTGGGTATGGGATTGGGCCTGTTATCAGAGGATTGCCAGTCTAATCCCAGCAGAGCTGTATCGTATTAAACAAACTCTAGAAAGTCCAACCAGTCTCCTGGTGTCCACTGCTCCTGCTTCAATGACCAATACAACTGCCCTTTCTTCTAATAACAATAATCAGGAACACAAAATTTCTATAGTGACAGTAAAAGTGAACAAACAGACAGGTTGTCCTTGTGTTATAGACAGTCACACACAAGTATTACCGACAGTGTAGATTCCAGAGAACCAGAGGACTGCGTGTCTCGACTACTGCGGCTTTTTGAACGTAGCCGCGGTGAGGGAGGAGGCGATCCACTGTAGGAGAGATGGTGGTGGCGAGGTCGGTGCTCCTCCGTGTGCTCCAGATCATGGTCGTATCCATATGACAGCGGGGTCTCGGAGTAAGGACCCTCTGTGAGACACAAGTCACACAAAGAACAATGGTCACATCGTCGGTCATTAAACTGTTAACTGACACACCAATGACTGAGACATAGAACTAACTGATACATTTTTCTGTTGGTATTTTTATACCAGGACAACAGTGTAAATAAAAGAACAACTGTCTAAAACTAAACAAATTATATAATTTATATGAATATTACAAGGTTCTGCTGCAGTCACTGTGAGCAACCCCCGACTCAAACAACCAACTTACTATTATTATTATCATTCAATCATATAAAACTTGGAAGATGTAGAGCTGGATGATGTTCAAGGACATGCAAATCATTGGTGAATACAGCAATAACAAATGGTTTGCGATGCTGAATTATTTATTTTATAAAAACAACCTGTTTGCTAAGGAGTGCACTGAATCTCTCTGGGGAATCATTTTCAGTGCCAGTGCCTAAACCAGATGTAAAATAGGAGTAAACCAGAAAGGCCTGACATTGAGGCACATCCACAGAAACAGTGACAATAGTGTGCAAACACACACAGACACACACACACACACACATACACTGTCCCTCCCCAGTGAGCTGCATTGACTGCTTAAAAGAGAACAAACACCAGCTCAACAGCTTCTGAGCACAAAAGAAAGTCCATGTGAAAGACCACAGTGTACTTCAGTCAAATTGTACTTCATCAGGTCACGTAAGTGAATGGAGAAAAAACCACAGCAGCTTTCAGCCACTAAGTATCTCCAGTGGTTAAAGAAACAGAGAGCTTAGAAAAAAAGACCATTTAACAATAGTGAACAAACTGGATTTTTTTTAAAAACCCCTGGAGCTTAGTTGGCAGGGGAAATGTGAGAAACTGGGCCTCAGAATAGATTCCCAGTGTGAGTTCACGGCTGCTGAGGTGTCAGACAGACTACGCTACCAAGGAAGTGACCAGTCTGTCCGGAAAATTCAGCAATTCATCTGCTTCAGAGCGGAAACAGGAATTCTGTCAAGGTCATCTTTCCACAAAACAGTTCCTCCTCCCAGTCCTGACGCCCACAGATCCTGACCCTCAACCACGCAGGAGCCTCTGTGGTCATGGTTAGCATATTAGCACACTCCATATAACACTAAGAATAACTACGACTGCGACAGGTTGTATTCTCACGGTGAACCATCACTGGGCTCAACATGAAAGTCCAGTCTTTACTGCTATGTTTGTCAAGAACCTTTGGCTCTTTCCTGCTTTGTCCCTCCACCCTTCACTGTGAAACCTGTCTTCTTGTCTGCTGTTTGCTCTGATTGTGAAACACTTTATAACCTCTGTTTAAAACACGCTAAACACATTAGCTCCGGGAAGAAATCTCTAACTACATGTTACTGATTAACTCAGCAGTGCTCATCACATAGTGGAGTTACTATTGCAGCAACACATAACCAGATGAATAAAAACTAAACTAACTCAATGTGACTCATGTAATATAATCATAATGTGATGACAATATAATTAAAACATTGTAATACATATTTTAAGTGGACAACAGAAGAGTATGTTTGTGTGTTTTTGTGCTTGTGTTTTTTTCAATTTACTTTGCAAGCTATTGTATTATTGAAATTATTTACTTGTGGCAATATAACACAGTTAGTGGCTAAAATTTCACATCTATTTATACCCAAAAAAAGGGGAGTGGAACTGGGGTTGGGTAAAGGTCAAGAGTCAGTGCAAAGGCAAGTCTCAAAGAAAACACAGTGTTGAAATTGATGAATCATAACAATTGAATGAAACTTGAAACACAAGAGGCAAGAATGTACATTTGTTCATAAATCTGGCTTATGTTTCAAAATCTGTAAAACTTTTAGGAGTTTCGAAACAACGGGGTCAATTTAAAAGCCTCCAGTCACTCAGTTTTGATGTAATTTTACTTTTTTTTTTAAAATTGTTGAGTATAGGATACAGATGATATGGCCGTTCTTTCTGTACTATTTTCTGCACATTTTCTTGATGTTGTTTTTTTCCTTTTTTCCATTCTAATGCAAAACATCATCATCGAGCTGTGAAGTATCCCACTGGGGGTGGACAAAGTTGTCAAGACCCATGGTTTCAACTGTGCCTCAGAGCTATAATAAATATGTTTTAGTAGCACTACAAGACTGCTGAATGCAGCTGTTGCAGTTGTAGGTGAATGAGAATTAAACCTCCAAAACCTCCCTAAATACAGGACCTTAATATAGAGCTCAACTGTGCAGTTCCCCTTCTGGAGAATAATTAGTCATCACAAAACACTCTTCCTTCCTGCAGCTTACAGACGAAGGCCGTGTCCAGTGTGGAAACACAGCCGTCCCATGAAGGCAGCACATTAACTGCTGTATTGATGACAAAGCAAAGACACGCTCTAATCCTAATCCAAATAGATGAAGTATGAAGTGACAGATGAGTCCCTATATCAGACTCTCACAGATGTAATCACATGGTGGTCTGATCTCCTGGAATAAGTCCATGCAGAAACACAGGAGTTTAATTTAATTTGAATGTGGTGGTTAAAAATTGACATTGTGTCATTTTATCTGGATCCTTTCATGCTGTCAGTTCTGAAAAAGCAAACAAACAAACAACCTCATCCCAAACTCAATCCCAAAAGTCAAAGAGTAAAGGGGGATATGGATTTATACCAGAGAGTTTTCAGGATTAGAACAGCAGCATCCATAACCGACCAATCTGCCAGTGGGCAATGGTGACATTGACTGATCCCTGATCAGTGTTTACACAGCTCAAAAGGGAACTTGTTGTTCATCAGTCAGCTGATGGGGACAGTTTGGACTGAAGCTCAGCAAAAATAAAACCCCACAGGGTAAAGGGATCGATTCAACATGGAAAATACTGGAACAGGAGATTTATGCTTCAATAATTTACCTCTGTGGGGTAAAAAAGGAACAACGAAGGACAACTTTCCTGTCACCTTCTAATGGCTGTACTGTATAGATCCGGAGAGGAAACATTACACATTAGAAATAAAAGCAGCAGAGGATGCCAATGTGAGATGTTGTTAAAAGGCTAGCACCACTTTATGGCTTGGACAAATGGATTCTCCTTTAGACACTGCTGTCACTGGGGAAACAGTATTGGCAAAGTCAAAATAAAAGGGGGTAGGGAGCGATTATTCTTTCTTTCTTTTTTTTTTTAATCAAAAGCATAACTTTAAAAATAATTTCTAAATGTCTTTCCAAAAATAACTATTCCTGAGTCTGGTTTGAAGGATTTTGCAAAGGTTTCTTTTGGGTTTAACCACAGGGTGTGCGGAGAATGTTCTATGTGCAGTGTTTGTATTTAGAGGCAACTGGTTGCAAACTCTAACGGCTGTGATTTACAGTAGTGAAACGATGATGTCAGTCTTCCATGTGCTGTCACGTTGTCACTGTTGTTGTGCAAACATCATGTTGTGTAAGGAAGTCTATGACACACAGAACCATGAGGTTAAGGAGAAACAACCACATTTTTGTGTTAGGGACATAGTAGAGGTTCAAGGGAAACGCCCAGTAAATGTTGAAATACCCCTTTAATGTAACATCATCATAACTGACATCTGTTATGACAATTACGAAAATGTTGTGCATCTTGCATTTAGATGGACTGCAACCCAGTTACACACCCTGGCTGTATCCAAAGTGTCTGCTGGAATGGGAGGCCGTGGACCACAGTGAAGGCCCATGTCCACACCATCACCACTGTCCGCCTCTGTTCTGCTGTGAGCCAGCCTAAAATTAGTCACGGTCAGTGAGCTGTGCAGGTCAGAAGTAGGAGACCAGCCTAAAACACACCTACTAATCTGGAGTGTGTTAAAATAACTCAGGGTGGTCAGAAGGCTGCTGCTAATGTGCTGCGTAAGAGAGAAAATCAAATAACGGTTTCAGGCTGTGTGAAAATAAACAGACAATGAAGGACATTCACACAATAATTAGACAGATTATTCCACTGCTGCGGGAAGAAACGCTGAACAAAGAGTTAAATGTATTCCTGTCTATCATCATGTGGAATTTTCCTCTTTGAATTTTGATTCTTTGAATTGACCTATTAACTTAAAGCTCCAACGTGTTGTTGTTTAATCAACATCATCACATCATCTTTACAAGACTTGTTGTATCGCCATTTCTTTTACTGCGACACATAAATATGTCTAATAAAACATATTTAGGACTTTTTAAAGAACACATTGGCATACCCTGGTCAGGTGGGTGAAAAAAAATCAGGCTTTTAATCAGATGGTTGCTGGTTTGAATCCTGGCTCTAGCAGCACTGAGGTGTGTTGTTGGGAAACCACCAAACCGTCCTTTAGTAATCACTGTAGTGTTTCATGGATACGTTAAATGCGCAGAGACATTTCCTGTAGAGGTTTGATAAAGTATCAATCCCTCCATCCATCCTTCCATCCATCCATCCATTTTCATCCGCTTATCCGTTACCAGGTCGCGGGGGCGGCAGTCTTCATGACCGCCACCCAAATCACACTGCACCGTACCGGCCCCTCGTGAACCTTCCTGCGGGTGGTGAGTCCACTGGAAGGTACCAACTGCCCTAACTGGGATTCAAACTTGCCCAGGAGGTGAACCCTGGAGTTCCACACCAATGACAGAGACATTGCCTCTGGGCCAAAGCACCACTATGATAAAGTAATGAAAATAAAAAGACATTAATGTTGCCAATTTTGTAAAAGAAAAAAAAAAAAAATTTGTGTGACAGCTGGACGTCAAGTATATGCCTTGGTTACTCTTTTTCAATAAGATCATATTGACATAAATACAAAACTCCCAACGTGGTCTACTGATAAAAACCCTAAACAACAGCAACAGAGACAAAGTCTTCAGAAATATTTATTTACTATTTCAGGTTTATTAACAGGTTATTTCCTGACCTTACCACTGCAGTTAGACCTCATGATATTTCCATTTCTTTGACACGCTCTATCGTCACAACTAATGGCAGGAAATAGAAACAGCTGCAGTTGGGTTCATTTATTCTCTTCACCTCTCAAATTCAAATCAAAACCAGGGAGAGAACATTAAAACTGTTAATTCCGTTCCACAAATATTTCCTCGTCACCATTTACTGACACAAATTTCAAAATAAAACAAACTCTGCTGGCAATGAACAACAGAAGCTTCATGGGTCATGTTTGTTATGCAAGTGATGAACTCATACAACACTTAAAACTCCATCACACACACATACCCAATGAGCAGCTGAGACATTCCATAAACACTTGGCCTGCCAGCCAGCAGCACAGAGGGCCCTTTGAGTGGGACCAGGGAGGGGAGCTGGGAACTTAGGACCAGGGGCCTTAGGTGGAGCACGAGGGAGGATCACTGAGCCCAGAGAGACCCACAGACTCATAAACATGCCAGAGATTTTCCTCCATTAAAGACCTATGGTAACAAAGTGTCAGTAAAAGGGGCAGAGAAACTAAGGAGGGAAGAGTTTTGATCCGTTTTTTAAGTTTTTTTTTTTTTTTTTTTGCAACAGGCTAAAGCGAACAAAAAGCCTTTTCACGGCTCTTGCAGTGTGAGCGAGCAGCTGCTGTGCTGTTCTGATGGTCTGCCAGCTTTTGACCACTTTATCCAGTACACTGCACAGAGGAACAGGTGCTTTTCTGACACACACACACATGCACTATCACACACACACACACGTTGCTTCTTCCCACAAGCACCAACAGCACTGACTGGATTTAACGAAAGAGGGAGAGGCTGAATTCTTTAACTTTCTTTAACTGCTAAACCACAGATGTTGATCCTCAGGTACAATGTTGGGCCTGTTTGAGTCTCCTACATGGATCTCAAGTACACATGAGTCAGAAGTGAGGACCAGCCCGGCTGTGACTTCTGCAGTGGGCAGTGCCTTCGTTTGGGCAGAGCCCGGGCAGCAAAGTTGAAATTCAGCACTTTTAACAAACACTTTCTATTTGATGTCACAGCTAAACAGGAAACAGGAGGATCTGTCAATGTACGAAAACTGTAACAGGCCGTATCATGCCAGCTTAGCTAATTCTGATATAACGACCATCTATTGAACAATTACAAAAGGACTATGAGTTATACTGTCCATCCAGTCTTCCTCCTTTATCTAATGTAATGGACATTTGTTTCCTTTTACCCCACCATTAAGTCCACACCCTTTCGCAGTAAAGCATTAACCATGAGACCCACCAGCCTCATGCACAAGTTTTTATGACTTACAACAGACACAAAAGGCCACAGGCAAGTCTGTGCCATCATGATAATAAATTGTGGCAAATTAGGCCAATCAGAGAGGTGGCCTCCTTAAAGAGTTACAGCTAATCAGAGAATTCATTCACAGCCAGGCTCGACAATGACCTAGAAAACCATAAACCAGAGGATAACGTTTATTCATTTATTCACGGTTGGAAAAATCCCCCGAGTTGTGTCTGTTTTAAGCTGGTAATTACATGCAGTGATGCGTCTTAGTAGCTGCAGGACAAGTACTGGTTTGTTTGTGTTGTTTTCTTACTGTGAATCAGTCACGTTGTCCCAGACAGAGAGCAGAGACAGAATGCCACCATTCCAGACATTAAAACAGTCACACAACAGAGAGGAAAAAGGATGTATGTCAACACGTGTGACACTGTGTGTTAGTGTTCGGAAAAACCACAGATAAATTCTCCATAGTGCATTTACAGTGTACTGCTCAGACTAGGCAACTTTGGCCTAATAATTACACAATACACAGCTCAATGCAGCAGCAGGCCATTTCCCAGCCTCAGGATTAAGTGAGCTTTATTACTCTAGAGTGATTAAAGAGGGAAAATAAAAAGAAAACTGCTACCTTAAAGTCAGCCATCACAACTAAAAATATATCGGTGTAAAATACACATTTTCTGAAATTATCTTCATCCAACGATGTGCAGAGTAATGATGTTGCATCATGGGAATAAATCCAGACTTAGGCTTCTTAGGAAGAAGACGCTAAGCTAGTCAGGCTTCATTACCTGGGGAACTCCACTCATTTTATACATCTAAGGTAATTTTTATGGGTCAAATGGGAGAAAGAAAATGTTTGTCATAATTTAGGGTGTAATGACTTTTTGACAGCATCTGAACATCACTGTAAAACATTTTATATTTAGGTTCTTCAACTAACTAGGTGTCCTGCTTTTTAATGCATTTTAACATTCCTGTTCCACAGCCTAATATGATTTAATTTTCAAAGACTGTAGAAAAATGTTTTGTGTCCAGTGGCTGTAAGTCCATGGAGGAAGCAACCAAAAAAGTAGAGAAAGGTATTTTAAAAAAGTGGCTTATAATTTATTTATAAGATTGATGAAGATTAAGTGGTGCTTTGGCCCAGAGGCAACGTCTCTGTCGTTGGTGTGGAACCTCAGGGTTCACCTCCTGGGCAAGATCGAATCCTGGTTATGGCGGTTGGTACCTTTCAGTGGACTCACCACCTGCAGGAAGGTTCAGGGGGGTTGGTACGGTGCAGTGTGATTTGGGTGGCGGTCATGGAGACTGCTGCCCCCGCGACCCGGTAATGGATAAGCAGAATAAATTGGATGGATGGATAAAGATTAAGATATAACTGCAATACCTTTTATTTATTTACTTTTTAGACTAGTTGCAATAAATTGTGCTACTGCTCTCCAGTACTAGAGAATACAGTGATTTTGTAATTAAAGGCAGTTTTACCCTGTATATTTCTAAATTACCCCATCTTAAATCGACACAGAAGTATTAAATGCATTGCTTTTTTTTCTCGGTTTTAACAGATTACTGGTGGGCCAGTTAGTTTGTTCGTTAGATAGCTATATAGTGCATATGTTTTTAAGTAAGTGAAAGCACTGAGAATAAAAGTACCATATGAAGTGGATGTAGACCCTTCAGTCATCCTACGGTGTGCCAAATTAGTCTTCATGCTGATTATATCACAGACTATCTGCCTGTTCCCTCACATGCTTTGCAACGAAACGCTTTAATCTGGATCATCCTGTGCAACAACACAACACTCTGACATCATCTGACCGGCTGTAAACCGCACTTTTACTTCAGCTAGAAGCATCACACTTTTTTTCTTCCAAACTCCTGGAAACACAGCATCACAGTGCTCGTGTTCTGAGGATGTGGTTCTATTCAGTAACAATGCGAGTCCTCATGTTGACAGATGTTCCTACAGAGGAACACTCTGTAGGAACGCTCCTATCTCGCTTTCTGCCCTTGGTTTTACCAGGCTGCGTGCACTATTCTCCTTATTCCACTTTACATTGTTGCATTGTTAACATGTCAATACCCACAATCAATGAATGATTCTCCCATTGTGTTCGTATATAACAACAGGAAACAGTAATAGCAGGCGTTTTCACTGGAAGTAGACTGACACACTTCAAACCTTCTTGATCCTCCTTTTATGAAATGAGTTCACAGACATTTTTTTCCCCTCTTATACCCGCCCCCTGTAACAAAGGGACTCCCTAAATTTATCACGCTAGACAAAGCCTTTTTAAGTTAATTGGACGTCAACAGTGATTCAAGCTGACATGAAAAAAAAACATTCAATGAGGACTGGGTCGAGGAAAAGTGAAGCCTCAGGGCAACCGCTGTCTCAGTCAACGACCTCTGGTAGAATGTGGCAGCACTCAGAAGGCCAAGAGCAGAAGGGGATAAAAAAAATGAGCATGGACAGAAAACACTGCTAAGAGAAGTGAAAACACATTGGGTGAAGAAAAAGACCGGTCTGTCCAGCCAAGTTAACACTCACAGTTTCAAATGTGGAAAACAAGCCAATTAAGTTTTCTTCATTTTCCTTTTGTACTTTTTTTTTGCATTGGCATCGTTTTTATTGAATAACAGTGTCTTTGTCTACTTAGTCGTGGCTACAGACTGAAAGACCGTCATGCCCCCCTTGGGGACAGAAATGTTTTCACGCCCTACTCCCCCCAATCTGATGGCTACATCAGATGGGGTTCTTAGCTAAAACGTCCTAAAAAGTTTGTCAATACAGCCATAATTTAATTTAATTTAAATTAATTTAATATGAACATGAGATGCTTTTTAATATGCAATTAAATATTATATTCTTCATAAACAAAAAAATGTTTTTGTCAAATTTAGGAATGACAGACTACCTCAATTAATTATAAATAATCATGATTAATTCTTCTTCTTTTTTTCCTTCAGCATTGTCCCTTTTTTCAGGGGTTGCCACAGTGAATCACTGATTTCCATCTCTCTGTGTTCTCTGCATCTTCTACTCTGACTCCAACTATCTGCATGTCCTCCCTCACTGCATCCATATATCTCCTCTTTGGCCTTCCTCTTTGTCTCCTACCTGGTAGCTCCATCTCTAACATTCTTCTACCAATGTATCCACTGTCCCTCCTCTGCACATGTCCAAACCATCTCAATCTGGCTTCTCTAGCTTTTTCTCCAAACCTTCCTGTTTGTGTTGTCCCTCTAATGACCTCATTCCTGATCCTGTCCATTCTTGTCACTCCTAAAGAGAATCTTAGCATCTTTAACTCTGCCACCTCCAGCTCCTTCTCCTGTCTTCTACCTATTGCTACTGCTTAGCTGACACGCTTCTATCACAGATCACTCCTGACACCTTCTTCACCATAATTATAATATATATACCCCTCACTCAACACAGATTGTCTGAACCTGCACTTGGACTGTATCACTCACAGCACTTGAAATCCCTTTGTACAAACTGTGAGTAAGCAAAGGAGCATTGATTCCAATCAAATGTGCTAAATGTATACAATAATTACTGTGTGCAGCTAAGATCTCAGTAAGCTATTCTGAATTCTGATTTAAGGCCAGCACAGACATGTTTAGATGCATAGCTGAGAACATTTTAACAACTTTTCCATCAGTCTACACAGACTTCTCTTCACTTTGAATCCTGAAAATCAATGGTTTCACCAGCAGATGTGCAGTGTATCTTACCAAGATCTCCTTGAAGGCTGTTGTCATGAGAGGTTCTGCTTGATGTGGTGAAGTCCCCATCACCGGGCCAAGTCTGGCCCATTTTACGAACCCCCATGACGGAGGCATCAGACCCTATCACCTGCTGCCTCAGATGCTTCTGTGAGAGGGGTGTAGGGGGACTGCTGCTCTCCAAGGACCGCTGCGATGGGGAGCGGCTCTTTTCTCTGAACATCTGATAGGCAGTAGGACTAGGAGACACGTGGCTGGACTGGCCTGAGGAGAAATCCTCTTCACTAGATGTCAGGTTCTCATTGGAGCTGCAGTCTGGTGTGTAACCTCCTCCATCATCGAAGCTGCCGGGAGAGTAGGATCGCCTCGGCCAGGTGAGGGGCATGTCCTCTTCTATGTTGTCCCGAATATGGATGACTCGGGTGTCCCCATCACTCACCATTCCCCCCACGTAAACACTAGTGTACGGCTGACACTCTGGTGCTGGTGGTCTGTCAGACTTTGTCCCAGAGGAAGCATGATACACCCCATCTTTCAAATGGTGCTGGTTGACTTCGATGTCATCAAAGGATCCATTCAGACTACAGTTCCCCTCTGCAGACCCCCCTCTCTGAACACACCTTCTGTTCTCTCCTGCCACAGATGACAGGTTCCCTGGGAAAAACTGCAAAGACCTTTTTCGTTCGAACTGCATGGCCTGGCTGCCCAGGGTGCTGATCTTGTCCGACACCTCCATGTCATTGACTTTGACCAATCCGCGCTCGTTATGATACTCCATGTTTACATAGAACGGCTTCTCCTGGCTGCTAACCGTGGACATCACTTTGCCATCAGCAGCTGTGTGAGAGTTGGTTCTCCTGATCTGCTCAAAGTTGGATCTCAGAGCTGCCACAGACCCTGGGCCCACTGGGAATTGTGGAATCTCAGAGTCCTGCTGCACATGTGACACCCCACCCTTTTGTTTGGCAGAGGACTCTTCATCCTTCTGAATGTCTGGGTGTGGTTTACATCTATCTGTCTTCACACACCCTCTCTGCTGCTGCTCTTCCATGGGTGTCTCACCTGTGTGGGACCTGTGGTTGTCTGGACCACCATCAGGTAGGTCACCACCGGTCTGTGAGTTCCCTTTAAATCCCCATCTATGCCCGTCATAAGACTTCTTCTCTTTGGCCAGTAGAGTCTGCAGATAGATCATGCGAAAGCGCTCCTTGTTCACCCCCTTCTCCAAATGTCTGATGGAGGTCTTGCATTTGTCCAGCTCCTGCTCAATGTCCACCATAGAGTTCAGCTCCATGCACGGAGGCTCTGACTCTGGGAACTGAGCTCTCCACGCATCCACAAAGCCCACAGGTTCAACCATTTCTAATCACTGATACACACACACAAATAAATGTTCATTAAGGATGAAGAGTCGCAGATAAACATCTGTGGAGAAAGGCGTGGACTTTAAAAGTTAAAGCCTCCATTCGGAGAATGTAAAAAAAACACGTCAATCTCTGCAAACGAAAAACTCCGGCCACGACGAAGGAAGGTCGTAGTCCCCTTTAAGTTTCTAAATAAATGTCAAATTTGAAAAAAAGTGTTTTCTTTAACGAATTCTTCTTCTCCTCTGCTCCCGGTTTCTCCTGCTCCTCTCCCTCTGTGTTTAGTGTCACACTGAACTCCTGTGCTGTTTTGGCTTTTCGTCAGCACAAAGAGGAGGAGCCGCATGGACTCGAGTGAAGCATAAACACACACACGAGCGAGAGAGAAAAATCTGTTGTTTTTAGAGTTCAGGGGAAACGGAACCTTCCGTAGAAACACCTTTAGCATTTTAGGTAGCCTACATATAATTTTAAAAAAAAGTTTTTCAAAGGTGATGAACACTAACGGCAGAACAGGACTTCATCTACCAAATCTTATCAAGTGTTACGGGTTTTATTTCCAAACACACACAGAAATATCTAAAAAATAAAGCTGCTTCTATATCGTGTTACGTAGTTAATTACTACAGATAATAAATATATAATTAATAATATTAGTTATTCACTCCTTGTATTTTATGTAACTCCACACTTAAGCAAATACACCAATTTGAACGTGGTAATTTCTCGAACTTCGCACTGAGGCTCACGTAGGTGAACCGGGACTCAAGAGCCTCCTGGTGGCGCTGGCCGGTAATAACTGTCTATCCTTTATAACGTGGCTCATCAGAGAATTTTATATTGAGCTATTTAATGAATGCATCATAATTAGGGTGGCAAAAAAAATCTAAATAAGTCATACTAATGCCCACGTCAAAAATGTGATAGTCATTAATATAGCTATATTAAAATTGGCGTTTTTATTGTGTTTTTAATGTGGAAATGAAAACTCTTGTGATCTTGTGAACTTCTTCAGTACGCTGAATTGACGTTATCTCTGGCCTAAATCAATGTCATTTTTAACGAAATAATTTTTTTACATTCGTGATTACAGTGCAAAACGCGCCTCCTAGTGGAAGTTAGACAAATATGACTACACGCTGACCTGAAGGCAGGGGCGTGGTTTCGACGTTATGAAGTCTGGACTTAAAGACAGACAGACAGAGAAAAACAGACGGCAACAGACCGGGAGGATAGTGATTGACCAAAGCAATGTCTGCAGGTGGTGAGTTCGAGTCTCTGGAGGAGATTTTGGAGCGACATGTACCTGAAGCACAGCTCAGTGAGGTGAAGCGTATTCTGTTCGGAAAGGAGATAACGTAAGTCCGGATATGTCAAATATATAAACATTTCTAATGTTAAGACCAAAAAACAAAACAAAACAAAACTACTTAAACAACTTTGCCAAACGTCTGCAAAGGGAAGTTATGCAAAATGAAACTGAGCAACGCAAGATTCATAGAGGAGAAAAGCTGAGACGTCATAAACAGTGTCAAATAATTGTTGCATCGACGTTAATGCGATACTTCATGTGATAAGATTAAATGCATATGTACAGAACGAACACCGAATCCAAAGTACGCTGGACAGTCTGACGCACGTTGGTGAGTTCGAGGTTCACATGTGGTCAAAGTACAAGTTTTCCCCAGCGATAGTAACAGTGGCACTGCAGCTATAGTGGTTAATCCACCAATGTGACTTGATGTGACAAAAGGCTGCAAGAAAACAGACAGACAGACAGATAGACAGACAGACAACTTGGTCGACATGCTTTGATAAATGGTCAGCCATTTTGGCCCACATCTTGTATCCAGTGGTCCACATGAAAATGTGGGCTCTGGGTCTCAACCAAAGCTATTCTTATTCAATGTCACTGTTTATTCTGAGTCAGTTATTGTTGTGTTCAGTGTGTGATTTTTGGCTAACCAACTCAGTTACCTGTCCTGAGGAAGAATCGCTCACTGACAAGACTCAACAAAAAGGGAAATCTGTCTTTTTCATTTTCTGCTGATGTGGGCTACAAAATAAAGCAGAAGTCTCACATACATGATACAGGGTCAGTGAGTTGGGACACAGGACAAAATGCCCTAGCAAAGCTAAAAATCAATAGCAAAAAAGTAAAAAGTAAATTAATAGCCAAATAACAACAATGTATGAATCAGTGTTATCTTACATGTTCAAAATGTACTATATGTGGCACAGTAAGCTGCTTTTGCCGGAAGAGGCTATAGAAACTGCCAAAGAATGTAACTTCGAG
Organism: Cynoglossus semilaevis; assembly: GCF_000523025.1. Taxonomy (NCBI): domain Eukaryota; kingdom Metazoa; phylum Chordata; class Actinopteri; order Pleuronectiformes; family Cynoglossidae; genus Cynoglossus; species Cynoglossus semilaevis. Next base: position 2,085,875 of record NC_024328.1, on the reverse strand, counting down.
CTGAAAGGTTATGGGTTTGAAGCTGCTCCGGAACAACTGAGGCTACCCAGGAAGATCAGAGTGGGACTCATACAGAACCACATTGTCCTGCCCACATATGCTCCCATCCTGGACCAGGTCAGGATTCTGGTTATCAAATAAACCAAATTGTGCAGCCCACATTGGTTTGTTTCATTCTAAAACTCCTGAACGTCCATACCACAGATTAATGCCATACACCAACGGGTCGGTCAAATGGTCGAAGTGGCAGCCATGTGTGATGTGAACATCATCTGCTTGCAGGAGACCTGGAGTGAGTTCTTAACGACACTGTCTTCTAACTGCTTCATGTGGTCTACTTAAAGGATCCCACATTTGAATGTGGACTGCTTTCATCAGGTTTACTGTAAAAGCCACACCAAACTACTTGACTCTCCTCTGTTACAGCCATGCCTTTTGCTTTTTGCACACGTGAAAAAGCACCATGGACAGAATTTGCTGAATCAGCTGAAGAAGGAAACACCACACGCTTCTGCCAAGAGGTGAGTTTCAGAGAACTACAAGTCTGATTGCTTTGATTTTCTGCAAGTCTTAAAAACTCTACACTTCTCTTATCAGCTGGCCAAAAAATACAACATGGTCATTGTTTCTCCAATCCTGGAGCGAGAAAAGCTGCACAACACTATATGGAACACGGCAGTGGTCATCTCTAACTCTGGGAATGTGCTTGGAAAGACCCGGAAGAATCACATTCCCAGGATTGGGGACTTTAATGAGGTTGGTGTGTTTGGATACATAGCATAGCTTCTTTTACATCTTGTACCTGAGTGATGTAGTGATGTAGACATTTTAGTCATTGAACACAGACTTTAACTTAAAGAAAAAAAAGTGTAGTAAAAAAAAAACTTATTGGCAAAATAAAATATCTTAAAATCTAGAATTTACAATTTGCACACGTTGTAGTTGACCACAGTTGAGGAAAGAGGAAACCACAACTATTGCTAAACTAAAGTGAAGACCTAAAACAGAAAATAGTAAAAACTAACTCAAAGATACTAGAGGTTAGCATTTGTAAAGTTAGCATAAAATACAAAGAATGGTTTCAAAACATTTTTTACATCCAAAATTGAGAAAAAAGCAGGAAGTGTTAGCTTGAAATAACACACTTACAGACAAAGAAAAAAACAAACAAAACGAAAAAATATACCTTAAAGGTATTAAAAAATAAACTTAAACTTAAGGTCCGCTAAAGGTGGAACAAAAACAATCTTCAGTTAATGAAGCTATAAGTAAATACTTACAACATTATAGCAACATATGTAGCTGCAGGTTAACAGAAAAGTGTTGGAAAAGAATTCACTTTGTCATAGAAAAGTTCTCACTACCATATTTACCTTACACCATTTACAGTCCACATATTATATGGAGGGCGACACTGGCCACACAGTATTCCAGACGGTGTTCGGCAAAATCGCCGTGAACATCTGCTATGGTCGCCACCACCCTCTGAACTGGTTCATGTACAGCATTAACGGAGCCGAGATCATCTTCAATCCCTCAGCCACTGTTGGAGCGCTCAGGTAAATGTTTAGGTATATTCTTTTTTAATTAACACAAGAGTCAAACTCAGAAATTAGTCGGAACTTTTTTCTTGAATTTAACTTCATGTGGCTTTTATTCAATAAAGGGATGATATAGGGTGTGTAATTCATGTGTTTGCCAGAATTAGCTTAGCGTTCATAAGTGTCCTAAATTCGAATTATAATTAGTTAACCAAAATGGTGTCTCCTAGGAAACCATAATTAGAACTACTTTAATATTTCAAATCTGTTATTGCTCAGTGGTCATTATTATTATTTTCTACAGTGAGCCCATGTGGCCAATAGAAGCCAGAAATGCAGCCATAGCAAACCACTGCTTTACATGTGCCATCAACCGAGTGGGAACGGTGAGTGAAGTCTGACACAAACTGGGGAAAAACTGTATTCACAGCTGATGACACCAGGTTTAAAAACTGTGTTCCTACCCTATCAGTCATTTGTTTTTCTTTTTCTTCAGGAGACTTTTAAAAATGAATTCACCTCAGGTGATGGAAAGAAAGGTATGCCTTTTCTTTTATTCAGAAAAGTTGCTGTTATTTACCCAAAAAATGAAACATGAATCAAAAGAAACTGTGAATATGTTATAAGTAATGGTTGTAAAAAGAACCACATAAAGTTGCACCTGAAGAAATCATGAAATATAGCCCTGAATTATTACAGAGCTTCACAGCTCATTAACATAATAGTGTATGATTTAATTATGGGTTCTTACACACAGTGAAGTCTTGATGGTTATTTTTAAACTTCTGTAATATTAAAGTCTGCTTTACTGACTTTTGCAGCTCGTAACGACTTTGGACACTTCTATGGATCCAGTTACGTGGCTGCTCCTGATGGCAGCCGCACTCCGGGCCTCTCTAGAACACGTGATGGACTGTTGGTGGTGGAAATGGACCTTAACCTCAACCGACAAATCAGTGATATATGGAGTTTTAAGGTAAACCTCACATTTAGCAAAGTTCAACAGTCCTGAAACATCATAGTGTAAACTATCTAACCAACACATGATGTAGTAGCATCTTCTGTAAGACCAAAATAATCCTTGTAAAAAATCTGACTCACCATGATAAAAATGAAGATGATATAAACATAGCAAGAAAACTAAATTTTACCACAAAATGTTCATTAAAAATATCTTAAATTTATTTTAACCGCAACCAGGGTAAAATTATGTAAATGATAGATAAATGATGGACACAGAATTACCCTAGTGATGAACCTACAGTACGTCTACTCTGGAACTGTCAAAAGACAGAGACTGAAAATCATCTGGTTGGCAATTTAAAGTTAGCGTCTTCTAGCCAAAAGTTAGCTGACGTGTGAAACCTAACTGGTACCACTGTTATATCTGTGTGCAGATGACTGGCAGATATGCTGAATATGCAGAGGAACTGAGCAAAGCTGTACAACGTGACTTCAAGCCCAACATAGTGAAGGAGGAGTAGAAGATCCACCAACACTGTTTTCTCTCTACTGACTATTATAGTATTAAACGTGTTGATTTGGTAAGAGATACATGAGTGCCAGTTTTATTTTCTTGCAATAAAAACAAGACTATTTGAATCCCACATAAACCAATAACAACACTGAACAAATGATAACAATTTAAACTGTTTATTTGTAACACAATAATCGCAGTTCTATATTTCATTAAAAAAAAAAACTTTAAATGTGCCATTCCTTTTCACCCTAAAGAAGAAGAAACCACTTCCATAAGATTTATTTTCACAATTAAATTTTTCAACATAAAAACTCTGGTATGAAAACTTTAGTGCAAAATATGTATATACATCATACAGACATTAAATGGTATTACAAATAACTGAAAATGATAACCTGACATTGTTCACAGGAGTGAGATGACACCCCAGTTTTCACTGCTTACAGCAGAAACTTCAAAATTCACTAAATTCTTAATTACAGTTAACAGCCAAGTGGACCTCATTAGGACGTGAACAGTGATTTGCACAGAACTCAAAAACAAAAAACCACAGATTCAACTTGGACCATGCCTTGAATGTCCGGGGACTTCAGGCACTCTCACAATTGAATCTCATCAACGTATATTTCATTGTGTATGTATTTCATTCCTTGAACTTGAAGTAAACTGGGTACACAACATGGACAACTTTTTTTCTGTGATTCAGAATCTGAGAAAGAAAACAACCACTGGACCGGGATATGACTTGGAACTTGAACTTTCCACACTGACTCTGACTCAAGTCTAAACAGGTTTGGTGACTTGTACAACAGTTTTTTATTGGCAGGATTACTCTCACTGGACTAGAGCTTCTTCTTCTTTTAACTTTGACATAGATTAAAACAAAAAACTCAAAAACCTTGAGGACTTGATTCAAAGACACAGAGACAAAGAGTCTGATGGTTCAAGTCAGAGTGCATAATCCTATCACACTGGTTAAACTTCATGTATTCTTCTTTCCATTTTGATGATAATACTCAAGTCTTGTTCTAGGACTTTTCTTTGGAATCAGAACCATTGTTAAGTAGTCTATTGTTCTTTCCCGCACTTCTATCAAACTGGAACTTTACAATCATCAGCGTCACTTCAGAAATTGTAAGTCGAGGCCTTTCAGTTGTGTCTTATCACTTTCTACACAAACCGGTTGTGTAACTGTGTCAGGGCCATAGAAACCTGAGAAACTCCAAATAAATCTGATATTTCACTGCATTGAAACATTAATCACAACAGAGAAAATTAAAGTACAGTATGAGGTGATTATGATTGTAGGTCCATCCACAGTAGCAGTGGCACAGCTGATGAATGGGCAGCTAAACACGTCGTATAACCCAAAACCTGAGACTTATGAAACTGAAGTTATACTTCTGACCTTTTTTACTTGAAGTTCCAGCTTTCACTCCTCTGAGATTTTTATAACTCAATGAGAATTTAGAATTTTCTCTGAATTTTCCCTTTTTACTCTCAGAACCTTCTGATTAAAGGTAGAATTTGAAATTTCTTACGGTACGACTTCCTTACGGGGGAAAGTTTGCTTTTCTTTATCATTCCCATAGAGTATTTGCTGCTTAAAGTCATTTTTTATTATTTATTATTACTCTCCAAATTAATCTTAACCAAATCTCAAGTTTTTAAAATCCATTATCTCGACCTCAAGATTTTGATCTCAATCAAAGAGTTGATGTAATTGCACAATTTTGAAACATCTATGTAGTAAAATCCCTATTTTTTCTGGTAGAGTTGAGAGCAGCTTCACCTTTGGGGACTGACGTCACTCCTTATACAAAATAGATATCATCTCCTGACAGTTCCTATCAAAGGTCCTGAAGCTTATGTTTCATTTACTACACGTGTCAAAACTCCTTTTCTCACAGTTTCAGATATTATAGTCTATTAATATGGAAATGCAGTTTTTAAACTTTAACATATTAGTGTTTTTAAAAACCATTCTAACGTCCTGTTTGTGTGAAGAAACAAAAACAACAATACATCCTCAATTCTGTCATGAACACAAAGGTTGGACTGTACAAGAGGGAATGAGTGTGAAGATTCCTCCATAGGTTTTTCTTTTCTGGAGAGCAGGGCAGCAGACACCTCCTGACTCCAGGCTAAGATCAAGGCTCTAAGACAGGACAGCTGCAGCAGCAGCAGCAATATTATGAGAAGCAGAATAAACCCAACGTATGTATCCATCAACTGTCCTTATAGACAAACAGGATGTCTTCGTCTGTGCCATAACTACATCGAGCCTCCTCAAAGTTACCAACACTGGTGCAGCACACCCCTAAAACAAAGACAAAATATATAAATACATCAGAAACAGATCGGCTCTACAGTGCTTTTGGAGGGTAGAGAGAGAACATCTAGAGTTACTTACTATCAGAATAGGCAGGATTGTTGTAGAAAATGCTACTTGTTTTCCTGTTAAAGCCACATACAACCACAAAGTGACCCTGGTAGTCCGGCTTCCTGCAGAAACACTTCTGACCGGCGGGCATGAAGCAGCAGTATTTGACTGGTGAAGAGCACAGCTCACACGTCAAGATGACAGCGTTCACTAGCACTATGGCAACGTGGCCCTGTTCCAGATGAGACTGGATTTCCTCAACAGTGACTGAACTGCAGAGACAGAAAACCATTGACACATTTAACAGGTCCTTTCAATTTGGGTCAATTCAAAATAAGCATATCCAAACAAATGGTAAACAACAGAATACTCACCATTTTTTCAACACCACGCCTTTGCTGTCAGCATTCAAGAAGAGCTCATTAACTCTGTCTTCTTCTGTGTCAAAGTGTTTCTTATAAAAAGACTGAAAACACAGACACAACAGACACTGTCAGAGAGAGAGATTCAAAACTGGAAAAAGAAGTACTGACAACTCTGGTACCTACCTGATTCCTGAAACCCTTATCCACACCTAGAGTCTGTGTGCAAAAGCAGTGTTTGATTCCTAGATGACACATGAGGTAGGCTAGATCGATAGTCCACACACTCTCTGTCAGCTGAAGATCCCAGCATGCTCTCTGGAACTCCTCATCGTGGACTGGATGAAGATACCTGCAGGTGAGAGACAGACTGAGCCTCACTCACTAGTAAATACAGAGCAATATATGTAACAGTGTGATGATGGCTTATTATACTGTATTTCATAAGCGGTACTGTTTACCTTTACATTTTCAGCATTTGCCCAAGGCTGTTTAAAATATCTATAATTTAATAATTCAAAACACTTTAGTATTCGGGACAGTGATGGACAACTTTATATGTGCTGCAAGAGGGACATTTTCAGTGACAGTGATGTCTATGTGCTAATGAAACATAGTTGCAGTGCCCTGTCTTTCTGGGCAGGGGTAAAGACGTAGCTGAATAGGCTAACAACATGCTCTGAACTGGAAGTACAACGTTAACAACCAGGCTCAAAGAAACACCTGGAGCAGAGTACATGATTTAACCTCTTAAATATCATCATATCTTAAAAAAAAAGAAAGAAAAAAGAAAAAAGATGCCTTACTTGAGGACCATCTTGGAGCAGGCCAAGCCACAGTCCCAGTGTGACAGCTGCCGAATGATCGGAACATCCAGCCGAACGTCATCATCTATGGAGTGCGGTGGATTTATTGTTAATTATAATCACAAAATGGTGACGCAGTAATTACAATACATCTGAATTGTTTAGTCATTATATGGCGTTGACTCACCTGTCATTCTGTTATGTCTTGACCCCATACAGTCTGCTCGCTCTTTAGAACAGTGTTTTTTCCTCATCGATGAAAACTGATGAAAACTGTCTTTTGAAAGACAGCGACTTTAGCCGCTAACGCCGCTAACTACACGTTTCTTGCAACATGGACCACGTTCGGAAATCCAGCTTAATAAATTGGTATGACGTTTAGACGATAGTAATGATACTTTAAACACTAGTTATGTCAGTTTTAAACTAGCAATTGTGGGATAGCTGCCGTTGTTTTGCTGTAATCAGTCTGACCTGACTGTCAAGCTTCGGATTCTTGTGTTCAAAGTGATGCTGCCACCGTGCGGCTCGGAGGACTAACCCTCTAGTAAATGTATAACCTAAAAAGATAAAATTATAAAAGAGAGAAAAAAAGAAAGAAAGGCTCATCTTCCTCCCACAGCTACCAAAAAAATTACAATACTTCATATGGCTAGTCCTCTTGTCTACATATCTATATAATATACTAAACATTAAAAAAACGTAAATATGTATAGGCTATATAATGCTACACGAGTATTATACATCTGATAATAAATCAACTGTTGTAATCAATGAACAAAAAGGCAGACTTTCACCTCCAGGGCAAGTGCCAAACTAATGTCTAGACAATATTAGATAAAATGAAACATGAAGAGCATGAAACCAAGACCATGGTTAGTTTATGTTCTGTTAATTTTCTTCAACACGGAAAAAGATACAATGTCACTTTGATCCAAAAGTACCTCAGATATAGAATCTGTATAAAAGAACATTAATTCACAGACACTTTGGCATCCTCTTTGTTACTAGCACAGTTCAGCTTAGAATAAAACTGTTTATACATCGCCTTTTTTCAGTTTTATTTTCCTGTTTATGAAGTCTATTGTGTCATATTTATACAGATAAGACAGACACCACACACAATATACGAAGGGATATGTGTAATATATTTTCTTTTCTAAGACACAACACGTTAACAAATACTAATCCTGAAACAGTCTTAATTTGTCTTCAGTGCTGATTTTTCAAGTATGAAATGAAGGCATCTACAACGAACTGTATAAAGTACCAACACCCCCAAGGGTAATCTTTGAAACCAAGTTTAATAAAACAAGTCAACAATTGCTGTCAATGGGATCCAAAATATTTTCCTAATTTTTTTCCTATTACTTCTGAGGGTACGACCATTGATACCGTATATTCAACATACTATAAGTACTATGAAACCTTAACTGTTTTCATATGAATCCTTGTCAGAGAACAGTAATAACCTAATATTTACCTTGGAGAGAGCCAGGTATTAGGACTGTGTATGTGACCCCCTCCTGTCTGTGCACTGGCTTAGTTTAAATAGAATATGTTTTTTACCTTGTATTAAAGTGCATAATCCCCTCCTTGAATCGCAACCTTAATGTGGTGGAGGGGTTTGAGTATCCGAATGAACCTAGGAGCTACTGTATGTTGCTGGGGGCTTAATGCCCCTGGTAAGGTCTCCCAAGGCAAACAGGTCCTCGGCGACGGATCAGATAAATAGTGGTTCAACCCCCCCTTGATGAAGAAAATGATTAAATCAAAGAGATTCCCCACTCTGGAGCAAGGCCCGGGGTTGGTGCTCGCAGGCGAGTGCCTGGTGGCCGGGTCCTTGCTCACGGGACCTGGCCGGGCTCAGCCCGAACAAGCGGCGTTAGCCCGCAGGAAGGCCCACAAGGGGCCGGTGCCTTGTGATTTGGGTGGTGATTATGGGCGGAGACACCTGGAGGGGCGTGATTGGGAAGAACGGCCTCCCCGATCTAAATCCGAGTGGTGTTTTGTTATTGGACTTCTGTGCTAGTCACAGTTTGTCCATAACAAACACCATGTTAAAAAACATAAGGGTGTCCATCAGTGCACTTGGCACCAGGACACCCTAGGCCGGAGGTCAATGATCGACTTTGTAGTCGTGTCATCTGACATCCGGCCATATGTATTGGACACTAGGGTGAAGAGAGGGGCTGTGCTGTCAACTGATCACCACCTGGTGGTGAGTTGGCTCCGCTTACGGGGGGCAAAGCTGGATAGACCTGGCAGACCCAAACGTATCGTGAGGGTCTGTTGGGAACGTCTGGCGGAATCCCTGGTGAAGGGGGCCTTCAACTCCCACCTCTGTGAGAGCTTTGAGGGAGGCTGGAGACATCGAGTCTGAGTGGACTATGTTCTCCACTTCCATTGTTGGCGCAGCTGTCCGAAGCTGCGGCCGTAAGGTCTCCGGTGCCTGTCGTGGTGGCAATCCCCGAACCCGGTGGTGGACACCGGAGGTAAGGGAAGTCGTCAAGCTTAAGAAGGAGTCCTACTGAGCCTGGTTGGTTCGTGGGACTCCTGAGGCAGCCGACAGGTGCAGACAGGCCAAGCGGACTGCGGCTCGGGTAGTCGCGGAAGCAAAAACTCGGGTCTGGGAAAAGTTCGGGGAGGCGATGGAGGAGAACTACCGGTCGGACTTAAAAAAATTCTGGCAAACCATCCGGCGCCTCAGGAAGGGGAAGCAGTTTCCCACCACTGCCGTTTACAGCTGGTGGAATATTTCGAGGATCTCCTCAATCCCACTGACATGCCTTCTGCAGAGGGAGGCAGTCAAAAAGCTGCTCGGTGGAAAGGCGCTGGGGGTGGATAAGATCCACCCTGAGTACCTCAAGTCTCTGGATGTTGTGGGGCTGTCTTGGTTGACACGTCTCTGCAGCATCGCATGGCATTACCTCTGGACTGGAAGACCGGGGTGGTGGTGCCTCTTTTCAAAAAAGGGGACCGGAGGGTGTGTTCCAACTATCGGGGGATCACACTCCTCAGCCTCCCGGGAAAAGTCTATTCCAGGGTACTGGAGAGGAGAGTCCGGCCGATAGTCGAACCTCAGATTTAAGAGGAACAATGCAGTTTTCGTCCTGGTCATGGAACACTGGACCAGCTCTATACCCTCCACAGGGTGCTTGAGGGTTCATGGGAGTTTGCCCAACCGGTCCACATGTGTTTTGTGGACTTGGAAAAGGCCCGTATCCCTCGTGGTATTCTGTGGGGGGTGCTCTGAGAGTATGGGGTCGGGGGCCCTCTTCTAAGGTGTCTGGTTCCTGTACCATCGGAGTAGGAGCTTGGTTCGCATTGCCGGCAGTAAGTTGGACCTGTTCCCAATGCATGTTGGACTACGGCACGGCTGCCCTTTGTCACCGGTTCTGTTATTTTTATAGACAGAATTTCTAGGCACAGCCAGGTGTCGGGTGGGGTCCAGTTCGGTAGCCACCGGATTTCATCTCTGCTTTTTGCAGATGATGTGGTCTTGTTGGCTTCTTCAAACCAGGACCTGCAGCATGCACTGGGGCGGTTTGCAGTAGAGTGTAAAGCAGCTGGGATGAGAATTAGCACCTCTAAGTCCGAGGCCATGGTTCTCGACCGGAAAAAGGTGGTATGCACCCTTCGGGTCGGGGATGAAGTCCTGCCTCAGGTGGAGGAGTTTAAGTATCTTGGGGTCTTGTTCACGAGTGAGGGTAGGATGGAGCGTGAGATTGACAGGCGGATCGGTGCAGCGGCCGCAGTAATGCGGTCGCTGTATCGGTCCGTTGTGGTGAAGAAGGAGCTGAGCCTAAAGGCAAAGCTCTCGATTTACCGGTCGATCTACGTTCCTACCCTCACCTATGGTCATGAGCTTTGGGTCATGACCGAAAGAACGAGATCCAGGATACAAGCGGCTGAAATGAGCTTTCTCTGCAGGGTGGAGCTCTGTCACACAAGAGGAGCTCGAAGTAGAGCCGCTGCTCCTCCACATCGAGAGGAGTCAGCTGAGGTGGCTTGGGCATTTACATCGCATGCCCCCTGGACGCCTCCCTCGGGAGGTGCTCAGGTCCTGTCCCTCTGGGAGGAGACCTAGAGGAAGACCTAGGACACGCTGGAGCGACTACGTTGCTCGGCTGGCCTGAAGAAGAGCTGGAGGAAGTGTTGAGAGAGAGGGAAGTCTGGGTGTCCCTGCTCAGACTGTTGCCCCCGCGACCCGGCTGGATGGATAAAGTGCATAATATGTCAAAGATTTAAACATGAAAGCATCTTCACTTGACATTCTCTTTCCTTTTAAGTTCACGTCTTTCCCACTACAATTATGAAGTGAGCTCAATATTTTTACAGGGTTCAGGTACAAAAAACAAAACAAAAAACAAAGAAAAAGTGAGTGTCAATTAAGACACTGTTAAAAAAAATCTGATGATTATTGGATCTAAAAATGTTGGAATTGTGGGTCTCACACAAGTCTGTATTTCTTTGTTTTCTAAAACTGATGAACAGAAAGTTTTTTTTTTCTTTTTAGCTTATTTAGTTTTTTTGGGAAAGGACTACAACAACACCTGTAGAGCAAGTAGTGTGACATATGAAACATGCATTTAGGGCCTTCGTTTGGGAAACAGAGTGGATAAAATCTAACGCACCTTTACAAACATACAGACGCAGGATATGACCTGGTTCATGAGACTAAATACCAAACCAGCAACAGAGGCTTCTCAATTCTGCTACCAGAAAATTGAGAAAGTATGACCTACTAGCTAAAGGTAAACAGTCCACAGCAATAAGGTAAAGGTAACAGTATTTAGCTGTAAAATGTGTCATGTATTTAAATAACCATTCGGCTCTCCTCTCTTAGATTTCTGATAACCCATCTGAGAAAATATCCCATCCTAGAAAAAAGGATCCATCTTTCATTAAAATTATTCTATTGAACACACCAAAAGTAAAAAAAAATCCAGGGGTTTCACATTCGACTAAAAACGAAATCAAGCCCTCCGTCGTGCAGGTTGCCTTCATTTGCATTGTCAAAGCTGTTCTTCCCGTGGATCTGTTTGAGGTGCTTTCGAAGAACTGGCTTGTGTGCAAACACCATGTCACAGTAGTTGCAGCGGTGTGGTTTGTCCCCGCTGTGCAGGTTAAGGTGATCCTGTAAGGAACATTTCTGGGTGAATGTCTTACCACAAATTTTACATTGGAAAGGCTTGATGCCGGCATGGACGCGCATGTGTCGATGCAGATTGCCCTTCTGTGTGAAAGTCTTTCCACATAGAAGACACATAAAGAGCTTGTGCATCTTCAGGTGGTTGGCATAATTCTCAAGTTGTCGAAATACCCTGGCACACTTTGGACACTGGTGGTACCACTGTAGGGGCTTGTCGTAGTTTCGCTGGTGGGTGCTGTGCTTTTCCGAGGGAGGCGATCGAGGGGGTGGACTGAGCGGGTATTCAGTGATGCCGGATGGAACTGTCATTTCACTGCTGCGACTGTCTACTGTGGAGTTGATGAGGGAATGCTGTGGCTCCGGGGAGCTCAGAGCAGCAGGTGGGCCAGCAGTGGAGTTTTTTACTGTGTCAGATACTGATTCTACCTTTACAATTGTAATGTCACCATTCGTTCTATTGTGCTTTGAGTTTTTGCCTAAGATCTGGGGAGGGGACTTGGGTTGCATAAACACAACACCGTCAACTTTGTCATCACAGTCAGCATCTATGTCATTATCAGAACTTTTGTCATGAAAGCTTTCTTGCTCCTTCTGGGCCTGAGAAGATGAACCCTCCACACTCTTAATACCCACATCCAAAGGCAACTGTCGAGGAGCCTGAGGCCCGATGAACTTACTAAGAGCTTCAGTGCACTGTGCAACGATGTGACCCATTTGAAGGAAGCTGGCCACAGTTAGATAATGTACCAGCTCCAGCTCTGGAAACTCCAGCTGGCCAGTGTAGCATGACAACAGCAGCTGTTTTCCAACCTCTGCCTGCTGGATCAAGGAGATCTGCACTTCCCCAGAGTCCTGCTGCAGGATGAACTGATCTCTCAAGAAAGACGAGCCAGCGGCAAACACCACTTTGTGACCAGGGAACTTCAGCTGGTTGATGCGCACAGTGACGTCACAGAAGCGTCTCTGGTGTCGGAGCATGTTCATCTTTTGCAGCATGGTGTCGCCAAAAGTGGCAAAACAAAACTGCAGGATCACCTGGTTCTGAGCCATAGTGAGAGCCTGTAGCACTTAAAAAATACAAACAAAGAAACTTAAATTTAATAACATAGGACCTTAAGAAATGGCAAATTCAGTTTAAGGCTAAGCAGCTACCAAACACAATACTCTCAGTGCTGACAAGGACACAACAAACTTTTAACAGTCCCTAAAAAAAACCCTATCAAACTTTGCTTATAGTATAACAACAAAAATGTTTGGATTCTCTTTTATCAGTTTGTTTTTTACAGTGGAAGGTTCTATGACAGACCCAAGAGCCAACTACTGTATGTGTTTTTAGCCAGATTTAAATGGATGCTAGATTTAAGTGCACAACTAAAGAGACAACAAAAACCACTGACATCCATGACTCTTTAAAATAAAATGAATAAATACTTCTGCTTTCGCTACTGGTACCTCACTAAGCGTTTCCTGAGCCTACTTAACTAAGTTCCTCGTTTTTGTGCAACAGCAACCACGTATAAGTCTTATATTTATAGTCTTACTTGACCGCCGAATTACAAACATTAAATTCAATAGCGTCTCTAGCTTTCTTGTCATATTGTCAAGTCAAACATTTAAAGAAAAACTAACAACTGATATTAAACTCATGCCGTTTTCTACAGAGTTTGGTGTGTGTGGACTTAGCTTAGCAACACTGATAACACGAACAAGCAGTGTCTTTCTGCGGAAAAGGATAGGTGTTATTCAATGTTGCGTCACAATAACCTTAACATATTATCAGTGTTCGTCATTATGATTTTTCAAAGCTGTGTCACAAGTACATCAACAAACCGTGGCCTACCTCTGCTGTTCAACCATTATCCCTAAATACTGTTTACGTCATTGGACTCTAACGTCATTTCACCAGCATAGATGTAGAAAATTGTTGAGCAGTGATTAACCTGTGTAAACAAACGTCTTGTGAAATATTTAGCAAATTAAGGAAAACATTAACTACCAACCTGCAAGAATCTGACGACTGAAAGAACTGCTTTTTCTTCTCTTGTTTTTACTGAAAACAACATAATTCTTGTTCTTCTGCCACCAACTGGTGTAAAGTGAAAATGTCAGATATGCCGCATTCAGTAAACCAGGGGTGCCCAATAAGTAGATCGGATTCACTCAAAGGGAGGTAGATCTGGTAGATCCTGAGCAATTACATTTAAAGAAACAAACAAACAAACGACAACAACAACAAAAACAAATGATAAATGTAATTCTATTTTAAGATGCTAATCACCAGAGCTAAAGTAAGGACCATAGAAGTATTGAGTCAGACGATATTGTGCCATACAACTACAGCCATTTAATCAAAGTAGTGAATATATATTTATAGTTTTCAATGTAGGCAGATCACTTTACCCCAGTCATTTGAAAAGTAGCTCCCAAGTCGAAAAAGTCTGGACCCCCCTGCAATAAACCATGTGGAATGAAGGACCATGCTGAGTTCCTAAAATTTCCAAACAACATTGTATAATACCGTAGTTTAGAGTACATTATTATCCAAAGAATTAAGTCATAATTGAACGTTGGTGAGTCCACTGGAAGGAACCAACCGCCCTAACCAGGATTTGATCTTGCCCAGGAGGTGAAGCCTGGGGTTCCACACCAATGACAGAGACATTGCCTCTGGGCCAAAGCGCCACCACAGAAGGAACAAACTTGGCATTTTATGATTTGTTGTGGATTTATTAATAGCGCTATAAAATGTAAAAAAACACAATTGATCAAAAAACAAACAATTCATTTTACAGACTGTCAGCAGTGAGGATTGTCATGTCTTCTTGAAGAACCTAAGAAGAGACAGAAACAAAACCTTTCATTAGTAGTAAATTTATTTCTAATACATTTATGAAGAATGCTCAAATTGGCTTTAAACAACAACACTCCAGAGTATTATTACTCTGGAATTCTACGTGCCCTCATACATAATGAACAACAATAGATTTTATTTTCATTTGTTTTTAAAGCAAACACTGTGTTTAGGCATATATTTCAGACTGGGATTAAATTCACAATACCAATCCAAAATTGATTAGTTGTTTTTTTTATCTAAGTTCAACTGTGTTTCTTCCATACCAGATAAAACTGTATCCTCCTATTATGGCCAAGGCACACAGTCCAACTGAAGCAGCAGCACACAGTGATGAAACCCTCAGGACATAGGACGTACCTGAAACCAGAAAAGACATCATGTGACCACCATACTCAGGTTCTTACACTTTCTGCATATATTATTCACAGAATGTGAGAAAATAAATCAGAATCTTAAAGTTTAGTTAAGTACCTCTTATTTTGGCCCACAGGGCACAAGAACTTCTTAAAGCCTAGAAACAAAAGTCATTTTTTAAACTTGTCCACTTAATGTTGGTTACATTTTTACAACCACAGCTATTGTTTCACATACCGTCCTCCAGTGACTGACAGCTCGTAAGATGATGTAATAATTTCTGCCTTTCTCTAGAGGTGAATTATAGAAGCCTCCATAGTAATGTCCATCCCCAACTGTAAAATTAACTTCTGTTCCAACACTTTTGAGGGAGATCTTGGCAGCGATGTATTCTGAAGACAGTTTATTTTTGACTGTGGAATCTAGACCTCCATGGGAGGAACAGTCAAACACCAGAATGTCTTCTATAGGAAGCACAAAGACTTGGTATGAACTGTTAAAGATAGAAAAGAAATCTGTATGTTAAATACTGTTTTTTTTTTTGTGCAGATGCAAAGGAAGGTGCAGTTATCACCAAGAGATACCTGATCCTAAGGCCCACGTCTAATTTTCCCCAGTCGCATTCACACACTCTTTTCAAAATGTGTGTGTGTGTGTTGTACCTTATTAAGTCCAGTGTGCTCGCTAATCTGCGAAGCCTTAATGTTGGTTCTGGAGTGTCATACTCTCTGTAGTAAACGACTGGTACAGGGGGAGCTGTAGGGTGATCCAGTCATGATATTATAACACCAGCATTGATTAGAGGTGGTACAATACAGTTGTAGGTACATCCATACCTGGTAAAGTGGTGTTAATGGTGATGGTGACGGTGAACCTGGCTGACAGTGCAGTGATGGAGATGTTGTAGTTTGTTAATGGAAGCAGGTTAAGACAGATTTTGAGCTGCTCAGCCTTGGATTTCAGATACTGTTGTCTCATATCATAAAAAGACCATTGGAAATCTCTGGTACCTTTGTATATAATCTGCAACAGTTTACAGCAATAACCATTAATACATGAAACAGAGAAATATACAAAAGATACATTAGGTCTAACTTAAACCATTTTAATCCTTTAAATTTGAAAACAATTTAAATCTTTAAGATGAATACATTTGACCGGTAAAATATTCCGGGTTGTTGTGATGCAAACATGTCAAATTCCTTAGCATTTTCCTTCCATGCGAACACCAAGAAGTATATTTGTTGTCAAAATGTTTTGAACTTGTTGTTTTCCCTGTTCCCTCCACTCTTAGCCCCAAATCACACCTAAAACAGCCCCAAAGAATGACACAATCCCCACCATGGCTCACATAGCATGGTGTTGCTAAGATGATGCTATTATTTCTGAGCCAACCTTAGTGTCAACATACCATTCTGATATTGTTTTTCATAATAAAAAGAGTTGGAAATGAAGTAATTCTGTATGAGGTATATTTATTTCTGTAGATATTATAATGAACCACTATTGTAGCTGAAACTATAAACATATGAAATGAACGTTAACCCCCCTGAAGCTCCACCTCGACCCCGACCTGTGCTTCCATTACATGAATAAATCACAGCAGCTGAAACACCATTCTCTTTTTTTTACCCTGTAAGATTCTGTGTCTTCCTCATATTTTTCTGCTCTCCACTGCACACACTTCTCATTGAAAACATGCAGATGAGTGATGGGTGGCTTTACTTCTGTAACAGCAACACCAGCGAAAGATGCAGATCATATTTACTTATGATGTGATGTCATGAAATATACAACATCTGGTGATGTACTCACTGGTGCACCTCATGGTCGCTTCCTGCCACACACACACAGAGACGTTGGTTCCTCTCCAGCTGTGATATCCATCCACACACCGGTGGGCTACTACACTGCTGTTGTACCACACCACCTGTGCATTAGTCAGAGAGGGAACTGGACCACATTTAGCTGAAAAGGAACGAGTTATAGAATTACTCAATCACTCTAGATGTAAAACAGTACAAACCAGAATGGGAAAAAAAGCAAACCTCTATAAGCGTTCCATATTGTTATTAAATAGATAGATAGATAGATAGATAGATAGATAGATAGATAGACAGATAGATAGATAGATAGATAGATAGATAGATAGATAGATAGATAGATAGATAGATAGATAGATAGATAGATAGATAGATAGATACATAGATACATAGATACATAGATAGATACATAGATACATAGATACATAGATACATAGATAGATACTTGCCATGTTATTTAGCCTATAATTAAAGCATGAATAGAAAAAACATAGTCGTCTACAGTTCCATCAACAGACACTGATCCAGTTACAAAGAATTGTGTGTTATTATGAGTTAGTCACTGTACCTCTGCACTTCATAGAAACCTCCACCCACTCTCCTGATAAAGCACACACTGAAACATTATTTCCACTCTCCTGGTAAAATCCACCCACACATTCATACAGAACCAGGCTGCCTGGTCGGCTTGTGTGGTCCCACACCAGGTTAGTATGGGGAAGGATGAGAGGGGGTCCACAGCTTATTTCTGCACACACAATAAGGATTAGCACAGACTAGCGGCCTTTTTTAATAATACAGGATTTATATTAGCTGGTTAAATGTATGCATACATAGAGAGGAGTCAACTTTGATTGATAAAAGCAATTATTTTCAGATAGAGATGGTATGTGACAACATGTGCACCTTCACACCACAGATCAATATCCTCCCATTGTCCATTGTCTCTGCATACTGAGTAGTTTTTCAGACTCCGACTGCGATATCCCTCCTCACACTGGTAAAACACCACACTGCCAATGCGTGATGCCCCATCCCACAGTATCTTGGAGTGAGGTTTGATTATAGGGTCTCGACACCTAATTTCTACAATGAAAAACAAAACAATACAGGTCAAAAAAGGTGAGCTGAACATTGTCCTTACAACCAGTGGGGAATCAAAACATTGACAAAGAAACACTTCGAAATGACCAAGAATGTTGTTACTGTAGATGACTCTAACTGCCTGTCAGGTTCACCTTGGCAAAGCAGTGTTGCCTCATCCCACTCTCCAGTGGCAGTACACAAAGAAATGTTCCTTCTTCCAACACTGTGATATCCGGTTTTACACTCATATATGACCTGAGAGCCCACAGTGGGAATTTCATTCCACAGTGTGACTGAGTGAGGGATGGTTGGGGGTGCACCACAGCGAACCTCTACAGGGATGGAAATATAGACAAGGTCATTCATATTATTATGATACATTTGAGTCCCAATGTTAAAAAAAACAGATACACTCTTGTTAACTTGTAACCTACAATTTGAAGCAAATACTAGTTTGACTTGAACGTGATGCCATGTTGGTTCCATTAATATCCCATTTAGTTGCAAGTAGATAATTATGGCAGACACAGTCAGTGCTTAACAGTTTAAAAAATTGACAATCTTATTGTACAAAACAAGGCTTTAATTAACTCGTTTGGACAAAATACTTGGAGAAAGCACTGAGACAACATGGAAAATGACAGTCACCTTTGCAGAGGATGTTTGGTTTAGTCCAGGAACCATTCACTGTGCACAGAGACACATTTTCTCCTTCACTGTAATAAAATCCGATTTTACAGAAGTAGCTCACTGTGCTTCCATGAGTGGAGCTGCCATTCCAGACATACCCAGTCTGTGGCAGTGTGGGAGGGTCCCCACATAATACTTCTGGGGCAGAAAGTACACATATTACACATAAGGAAAAATTGAAAAAAGAACAAAAAAGACACAATTAAATTGCACTGTGCCACTGTATTTTGTGCATTTTAAATAAACACATGGATATATTTATATTTGAATCACTTCGATTCATGCGGTGCTGAATAACAACATACATTTATATAGATATAAAACACAATTTTAAACAATAATATACAGTAAAAAATGATTTTCACATATATATATATATATGATACAGGTTTATCATATATATAGACAAAGACACATCATGTCCACCTATGCAATAAAAGCCTGTAACATTAATAAACCACAGTGCTGCCAGGAGCTGTGCTCCTGTTCCACCGCAGCTCAGTGGATTCACTCACAGGGGGATTTTCACACAATGTCTCTTCAACAAACAAGATCATTTTAGATCCACCCACCAAAGTTGCTCTGAAAATCCAACTGTAGTGTATTTTAATTTGTTGTAAATTGACTCTACCTTGGCAGAGCACATGCGGCTCCTCCCACTGTCCAGCAGCGTCACAAATGGAGACATTTCCTTTCCCAACGTTGTGATAACCAGAGATGCACTGATAAATCACCTGGGTTCCCACTGTTGACTTTTTATTCCACAGTATGCGAGTGTGAGGGAACGCAGGTGGGGAACCACAGTCAACCTCTGAGAACCAAAGCAGTGACAAACTACAAGAATTGTTACAGTAATGTAGACAAACAAAGGCGGAAGACTATGACGTCACACTGATGGTTCTGCAAAAAACAAGTCACAATGGAACTGTTTGTATGTGAAATACTATAGAATAGAAAAATAGATTTGCATAGATTAGACCTGACTCAATAAGAAAAGAATAATAGAAATGACTTGACAATGAAAGAAGACTAGACTAGATTAGATTACAATAAAAAAGAATACAATAGAAACACTACACTCATCTACACTACAGAAGACTACACTAGATTATACCAGACTAGAACAGACTAGATATGAACAGAATGATAGACAACACTACTGCAGACTAGACTAAAATTGACTAGAATAGATCAGAATAGAATAAGATAGAAATGAATAGAATAGAATAGAGCACTAGAGCACAGTTGACTACACTAGATTATACCAGACTACAATAAGAGTGATTGATGGTTTAATGATAATTAATAATGCATAAATAATCAAAGTACATTGTAACAGACAGTAGTGTGGTATTAGCATAATGGTAGGATTGTGTTACCTTCACAGACCATAGGAGATCCTCTCCACTGTCCTTCAGCTCCACACACAGACCTGTTGTCTCCTCCTGCCCATATAAAACCTTTGTCACAGGCGAATGCGGCCACACTGCCATATGTGGTTCCTGTGATTGACAGCAGCTCAGTGTTGTCCGCTGTGACAGGCCGACCACAATCCACCACTGAGACACAGACAGACACAGGTTCATGCTCAAGGTCCCAAAACCAAGGGCAGAAAAACAATATTTTTCTTTTGTTTTAAGGAGTTTCAAACAGTAGAGAACAGATAATATTAATATAATTTTAATAAAAGATTTTCTTTTTAAAGTCTTAGCTTCTGTATTTTACACAAAAAATACTCATATTTACATAAAGGTGTGTAGATATTCTTTTTCAGAGGAGCCTGAAATGAAACCCCAGGACTATCCACACTAACTCACAGCCATTGACTGTAAGACAATGGATTCATCCAAAACCCTCTGTGACCCAGAGTAGAGTTCGAATGTAACGTCTGGCCCCAGTTTACCTCTGCAGGAGGCCTGGTCTTGTTTGGGATTAAAAGGTTCTCTTCCATTGTGAACTCTATATCCCAGCTCACAGCGGCACTCAAAGGTTCCATCCAGGTTCCTGCACTGACCTCCTTCTCCACACACTCCTGTCAGGCTGCACTCGTCAATGTCTGCAGAGACAATCAGAGACAATCAGAGAGTCAGAGTGGCGGAGTCAGAGTTAAAGGTCAAGATTTGTCAGGGAAAAATAAAAAAAAGCTCAGCCATGCACAGATCGACTAAAAGTGTTAGAATGTTGACAACAATTTAGTAAAAACACCAAAATTAAACAAACCAAATATAACACAGCAATAGCAAAACATGTTAAAATTATGGAAAAATTGGCAACCAGCCTACCCATTCCCCCGAACCAAACAGATAATAAGAATGATAGTTGCATCATTTCTCACCCTGACAGTTAGTTCCATCATTTGGGATGAAGCTGGCCTTGTTGTTTGAAGGGCTGTAGCCAGGCAGACAGGTGCAATGGTAGCTGCCGTACGTGTTATAGCATCTGGTGTGTTGTCCACATATCTTCATATCTCCTATCTGACACTCATTCTTATCTGTATGGGAGCATAAACAAAAGATGTTGTTTGTTACATTTGGTTTACAAAGAAAGAACAGAATAGACAAAGTTATCAGAATGTTTCCAAGGGTCAAGAAGTTTTAACGAGATTCTCAAAAGGATCCATATGCTGTGAAACGAAATAACATAAAATATTTCAACATCTTTGGGAAAAAAACTCAAAGGAGACCTGTTCAAAGAGTCTGTAATAACTGACACAAGACACAAGCAAGTGTCTTTGTCAGAAATTTGACAGTGTCCAAAACCCCGCCACTGAATTCTTGTGAGGTTCAGACCATGAAAAGTCAACCTCTGTAGAAAAGAATGGACCTTCTGCAGAATGATGACTCTGGAAACATATCATTTATTTATATAAGAACAACTTTAACTCTTTGACCTAATAGATGTTTCCCATGTTTGTAAAAGAAAGGGAGAAGGTTTGATCAAAATGACACAACTCTCACATGAAAACAAAGAGGTGGAAGTTGAAAACTATTTAGAATCTAGACTTGGGGAATTTTGGGGGTTGATATAATCATGAAATCTCACCATCAGACACCTGAACATGTGGTTTAAATTAACATCAGATTAACATAAATGTTAAACATCCTTCCTACCTTGACAAGAGGTTCTTCCATTTCCCACAAAACCGTACTTGCAGATACAAACTTCACCAGAGTTATCTGACTTATTTACACATATGGCGTGGACGTGACAATTGTCACAACCATCCAGACCTGCTGCAGCTGGAATACCTAGTAGACAAAACAAATAACAGAGGGTTTGTCTTCACAGATCTGGGACCTGGTAGGCTTTCTTATTTATATTATATAATTTAATAATATATATAATAATGTAATAATATAATATTTATATAATATATAAAAAAAAAAACAGCCACAAGGTTAATGATGATGAGACCCGCTTCTCAGAACTCTCACCTGCAGAGGCACAGAGCAGAAATAACACAAGCATTCTTCTCTCCTGGTTTGCTTTCAGTGCCAGCCCTCTCAGAAAAGCCATGTCATGTTCTCCTCACTTCAGCTCCTCTTTGTCTCTTCATTTCTCTACATCCATCTGGTGGTCTACAATGACTCTGAGCATGTTTGATAACATGAATTCAGACGACTCTGCCGGGTGGGTGAGATGAGGTCACTCCTTTTCTTAATAGTCGTTGTTCAGTGGCTCCATTTCTGACACCTTCTGTTACTCTGTACCAGTGCTGGCTCTAAAGAAGTGCACGCCCATGCTGCTGGACTGATAACAGCTATATTTGGCCCATCAAAAGCACAACTCACCCACTGACACACGTTTGCGTATTTTTTTCATGACGCTGCCGTTCAGCCTTCAGTGATGAAAGGTTAAATATTGGCAAGAAATAAATTGAAAGTATTACAAATGATGCTAGCTGATGGTGGTGTTAGGCAACAGTTCTATTTAAAAATATTAATTAGCAAGTTGTTAGTAAGAAATAAGAATAAAGAGTTATGAGATATATTATTTTGAAAATCCTTGTGGAACATTTTGTGACATATAGAGAGCTAAGAATATCAGAAAAACAACTGAAAACTTGACACAGACGGCCTCTCCCGACCTTTTTTTGTTTTGAATTTTGATTTTTCAGCACATTAATAGGTGATTGAAAGATATAGATCTATATCTATATACAATGAGGTTACCTCAATTAGTTTATGGTGTAACCATAACTTGAGGTTTTTAGGTTATAAGTGGCTGAATTCATACTCTGTCTAACCTAAAAGTCCAAAGGACATCGTGACCTACTTCCTGTCAGTGCATTGTGTGTCGTCGCAGCTGAGTGGATGTTGGTTGGTGAGTCATGGGAGTAGTAGATAAGGTTGATGTTCCGTTATCTCTCTCTGTGCAGTCACAGTCCTCGCCAGTGTCTCGCTGTAACTCACTGTTGGTCTGTAACTATTCCGACAAGTGTTCATATGCTATCTGTACTATACATGATATTCTGTACCTACAGCACATACAAAGTCACATTGTGAGTATTTTTCATTTGATCTCTTGAGACCTGTATGTCATTTAGAGTCGCATATTTTGCCAAATCATTTCTGGATGTTTTGATATCGTCATCCCATTCCAAAAAACAAGACAAAACTGTAAGTTACATTAAAACTGACCTTTTATTTATGGCACAGACCAGTAATGTGTATGAACACATCAATACTCTAAAACCTTTGAATGAAATGCTGATGTTTTTTTCAGATATTATACACGGATTACCTTTACAGATCAGGATGTCCCTTGTAATTATGTAGAAAAAAAAATTTTTTTTAAGTGCTCAAAGGTGCACATGGTAAACAAACTAGTAGAGGAAGAAAAAAAAGAAGAAAAATACGAAAAAGAAATGAGAATTAGGAGTCTCCAATATTAGTTCTGTCTGCAAGTGTGTTTGAAAAAGACATTCACAAGAGTCCTGCACACAGCGAACAGGGCACCGATTAATGTATTTCTAAAAATGACTGGAATTTGAGGTTGAGACCAAGAAGAAGTCCACTTCTGCTCAAGACACTCCACCAATCAGAAATGAGATGACAGATGATTTTTTGACTAAACTAGAAATACAGAGATTTTGCCCGTTTGAAGAAGGACATTTCTGGGAACCCCATTTAAATCCCAGGTGAAAAATACTGGACTAGAGTAAATGTCAGGCCTATATATAAATATAAATATACCTTAACTTAATGAACCTTGGACCAGGATCTGTGCTGGAAGTCTGTCAAATCTGGAGGACCAGGAGGGACTCGTCTCGACTTTAGACTTACAACATCCTGCATGATCATGAAACAGTGCAGGAACAGCAGCGTCCACTTCCTTGTGGCGTCACCACGTCTTCTACCGTAGGTGTTTCAGGAGCTACCGTTTCCTCTTCTCCACAGTCTGACTCCGAGCTGCTGGAGAAGGCCAGCACTCTACCACACACCAGCTCAGCAGCTCTACCATTCATGATAGACAGATCTGTGACTGTCTTTTCTCTCAGGGACATGTCCCCATCGTCATCGTCATCAATCAGCACAAATTCCTTGAGGCAAACTGTTGTTACCCCATGAAGACTGCAGTTCTCTGCTGGTCCATCAAAGGTGGGGGCGTCCATAAAGGTCAGATTTGAAGTCTCAGTCAGGGTCTCCTGAGGGTCTGTGGAGTTGTCCTCAGCTCCGGAGTAGGCCTGGCTGGTAGAATCCATCACCTACATGTAGTACCTGGTCACACCCTTTTAATTCACGCCGTTCCTTAGATCTGTGCATTTGGAGACGACATCCAGCATCTTGGCTTTCCATTTTCTAGGAGGTTTTGTAAAAGCCACCTTCTTGGAGTCATTGTAGACCTGCTTGATGCTGCTGCTCCCTGTTGGAGAAGAGAGGAAGATATGCTGGCACTGTTGCCCTGTCCTCTCTTCTTCATTGAGTGTCCCTCAGTGCACTGAAACAACACAGGCAACAAGTTTTATCGAGACCTGAAAATTGCGCCTTTGTGTTTTCAGGAGCTAACCCTTTTCTATTTATTTGTTAGCTACTCTGTTAGCTAACTTAATTTGGTTACCTTTAGTTGTAATCGCTTCTAGGTATTACTATAATTTGATGCTTTTTCTGGGTAGCTTCATCATTATTTTTTAAGCTCTAGGTATAGGCATAGGGGGTTTTTTTTCATTTGTACTGAGATCTAGATATTGTTAGGTTAGCTTTTGTTCAGCATTGCAGTGTTTTAGCTAACTTTT
This sequence comes from Cynoglossus semilaevis, assembly GCF_000523025.1. Taxonomy (NCBI): domain Eukaryota; kingdom Metazoa; phylum Chordata; class Actinopteri; order Pleuronectiformes; family Cynoglossidae; genus Cynoglossus; species Cynoglossus semilaevis. The sequence continues at coordinate 2,061,106 of NC_024328.1, read as the reverse complement.
ACTTATTATTAGGCTTATGTATATTATAATTTTAAACTATTTAAGATAAATCGCTCTTTTTTAATATTAAGCCTGTCTTGTGGCTGTTTTATTATATACCTTATTTTTAGTCTTTTAGTGCAATATTTGATCTACAATTTACTTATTACATAACATTAGAGTAATTTATGTTTGTTCGTATTATTCATTTTTTGTTAAAATGTTATGTACTGTATGTGTATGTTACGTCACATTCAAGAACATCCAATACATTCAGTATTCATGTGTTTTGTTTGTAATTTGTTGCTTTATTTTCCATACCTCACTACTCTACACACTCTAAATGCACTGCACTCTGTAAACAGGCCTTACACTTGACTTGAGTCATATGCACGACAGAATCAGGACTTTATAAATGATGCACAGTTCCAGTGCCTGTCAAAGCTGAGCTCCAGCCTCTGTGGCTGAGCAACAAGGGATGAAAAATACATTTGAATTTAAACATAGTTACAGCTTCTGTGCTCTCAGTGGTGACAGATGGAGCTTTAGCAGAGCTTTGATAGTCATCGGAGTACATGTAACTAAGTTGACAGTGGATATATTTCTTCTTTGCTTTAAGTGTAATCTATATATTTTATTCGATATACATTGCTGTATTTTCTCCATGACTGTATACGTGTTTGTGTGTGAATTAACATCTGTACACCTTCTGAGTTTTCTGTTGTATTTTTTATATTTCAGACATTCTCACATTTAAGTTGAAATGTAAAACATATAAATGTATTGTTTGATATGTGTCCACCCACAGATTGTATGCAAAGCTATTTTGAAGCATTTCAGTGTCTTATACCTTATCGTAATCTGGACACATTATTTATTAACAAATATTTTTGCTCTATTTTGTAACATTTCGTTATATCTTTTGCTCCATACAAATGTGATACAACATGTTAAACACTGTACACAACCCCAATGAAACTGCAATACTGCTCTATAAATATATCATCCAAAAAAATCTGCAGAGAGATGGCAGCTGCAGGATCACACACACACACACAGACACTACAACTGTATGAAACCAATATTAACTTAAAATAGTGCAAAACTTATTTTTACCTTATGCTGTCCACAGTTGATTCCCACGTCTGTAAAGTCTCTCAGATGAGAATCACATGGTAACAAGACAAGGACCGGGTTTGTGTATGAGTGTGTGTGTGTGTGTGTGTGCTGCTGATCTTCACATCTCCACATACACTCTGTCCTCTTTTCCAGTGCCACAGCTTTAAGACCGTGTTCAGTCTTACTTCAGCTTTTACCTCTCGTACAGTTGACCTTGTGATTCTTTCGAAAATGTTGCTGTGGGGCAGGCATGTGTGAAAAGCCACTCCTCTCTGCTTCATGCCCTGAATGTGTTCCAGTAAATAATACAGTAGGACAGATCTTAATGTACATGGAGGATGAAGGAGGATCAAATATTTAAGTCTTTGTGGCTCACAGTGATGACGTGAGCATCTTAGCCAGGTACAGTCAATAACTCTACATGGTTTCAGACAATACGCTGCTGTTACTGCAGGTTCTATGAACCAACATCACAACAGCTGCTGGTGAAATAAATCAAGCATCTAATGACATATTTCTGGTTCATGGCTTGGCTTAACACGACCAGAGGTTAATTACAATTTGCAATTAACTTCTAGTGCTTTGACCTTTCAGAAAAACATGCAGTCTCACATTATTCTGCCAAGTGTGATGCTGAAGTGAATCATTTTTCACAAGATGCAGCAAGGAAAAATATCTAAAGTCAGCATTTTAACTCAAAAGACACCATCACGCACACAAAGAGTGAGTTTTACAGAACACAAGAAGACAACAACCGTCAACTTCATTTGTTTCAACTGTTTATTAAAAGCACGACTCGAACAGAAACCAAACCAAGTTCTATCAATTAAAGTCACACTAAGACAAATTTGTTGTGCCTTGACAGTACACACACATCAAAACCACTCAGTAATCAACCCCTATGAATCATTCCAACCATGTGAGTGATGCTGCCTCTGTGTTGCTGCATCTGAAAACCAAAATCCTGATAAATACTCTTATCACTCTCTCTATCCATCTCCCAAATCCTAATTACGACATCGCCTGGGATCAACAGAGGTTCCTTGAACTGGGCAGTGACCTTAGCCGGTGCAGTCACAGCCTCGACCCCTGAAGATACAAAGACAGAAGTGACAATAGTGGATTATTTCCCTGCATGTAGTTAAAGGTAGATGTTTCAACAACAAAATCACTGAATCTGTTGATACCTTTGTGTTTTTCTATTTCAGCAAGGCACGTGGACAGCATCCACAGACCTGGTGCCGTCTGTGATCTGAAGCCCAGGAGTTTGACTGGGAGAGAGAGGAGCCGATAGAGGGAGTGGTCAAAGAAAGACCACCAGCATAGCAGGCCGGTTCTCCAGGGAACCCGGAGTTGAACCTCCTTCATGTTCTCAGGGTCAGGCTCATTGGGTCGATCTGTTGGAACAACGACAAGGGTCAGAGTCTCCAGTTGTCCCTTAACACTAAACCAAGGAACAACGTGACGCACGGTTAGTAGTGTGTGAGAAAAGACAATGTTGGACTTGGATGTGTGTAAAACAACAACCACCTCATTTCTGACTTCAATATAACATGTAAGACAAAGAGGGGACAGTGTCTGCTGATGAATTATATCTTTAAGACATACTTTCACGATCCCTCTGTGTCGATCCTCTGTCGCCTCCTCGTTGCTGTTTGTTTGACAGCAGTGTCAGGACACTCTCCCACACTGGGCTTCCTGACCGAGACATTGCAGACAAACAGATGTCCACCTCCACTCCTGCATCAGTTTGTCTGTACAAAAGCACTTGAGCCCGCAGTGAGAATCTACTTTTTTTCAATTCATCAATCGGCTGAAAGGTTTTCAAACTCTGACTTATGCGAACCAGACCTGCAGATGGACGTCACATTATCATCAACCTTTGAATTAGTTTATTTCATATTTTTATTTAGTAAGAGATTACGAGGAAAGCAAAAAATAAGTAACGTTGTTAATTTTGGCTGTTCCTCGGTAAAGACCATTACCTGCAGGGTTCAGTCTGAAGCTATCATCAGTGAGCACCATCAGCATTAGTCGACCACAAAGGAACTCTGGGAAACACAGTGGGATGTCCCTGTATTCAGTGTCTGGATAATCCCAGCCATAACCAGCTGCACTGCAGAACCTCCTCAGTGAGACTGAATCTAATCTAGTATGTAAAACACATGTAGACTATGAGACACATGTAACAAGAACAGACCTACAGGTTAGCCAGCCACATTTATTTAGCTAGTTAGTCCTGTTGAGATGTGTCATTGTTTTTTTTGGACTTGTAGACCTGGACACTGTGCCTAAGGTTATAAATAACAAAAGCTAAAAAATCTTAAATCAAATAAAAGTCTTACAAACAGAGGACCTCAACAACAAGATTTGACTTGATTTGACAAAGTCAATGCAAAGTCTTTTTTCTAGACGTCAGGACCTGAAAACCTAAAAGAATTATTTTTGAATTTCAGGATTTATCACTGGAACAACAATTGATTAGTGCTGTGAATGTTAAGGAGTAACTGCGAAGATGACAGGGTTTTTCCCCCCTCCAATAAGTAATTTTTTACAGTAATTTGTAAATTTGTGCAGCCTTAAAATGCTAATAATTAACTAAAGCTCAATGTTTGTCAACAATGGTAAAGGAGGTGGCTGAAGCTGACTATAAGTGACTAAATGTTTGTTAGACTTAACCCTAGAATAACTCATGACATAGGTAAATAATCAGCACAGAATTGTCTTAAAATTTAACTAATCTTTGTTCTAATTTAGACTGTTTTAATGTTATAAAATATACCGTCTAATATCAACGGAGTTGTAAATAAAACCTACAAGTGTGGGTGGACATACCTGTATTAATTTAAAGTGACAGAACATAAACATGACATATTTCATTGTTTGTATTTTAACATTCAAGTGTATGATGATGACGCCGACCTGCAGCTGGTCACCGTGTATTCAGCTTCAACCTTCACATTCGGCGGTGCAGTTTTTCTTAGACAGCCTTTTCTGCTGCTCATTGCTCTGCTGAAGAACTTTGTGTAGAGATAAATCAGACTCGGGAGTGTGTCGCTGCAGAGAACTTTTGTTCTCAGTAACCTGTGAGATCGATAAATGTGAAAGTAAACTATATACACTGAAAACGCGGCTAAAGACGCGGCCACAAATTTACGTATATACATCATTTGACGTTAAAATGGGAGCTAAAATGTGCCTTGAATTATGCGTTACTGTTTTCTTTTCTTGTCTTATCCCCTGGCTGTAACTATTATGCCTAGAAAAACATAAATAGTTCCGCCTCTGTTTGACGCCATACTTTCCACGACTACGGCAAGCGCAAAAGACAAAATACACACATTTCTGCGCGTAAAATGTATAAACTGTGAAAGGGCAAAAATTGAGCAGAAATTTAATAAATAAATAGCAAATACAAAGTAAAAAGCAAGTTAGTCTAATACTGTACCGAATAAAACTTGAGGGCTGAGATATAAACTAAAGCTGTGGCTATAATGATATCTACAAAACCAACAAACAAAAACAAACTGAAGACAACATTACTATTTTCCAGGACACAAAATACACAGAGCTAAAATGTTTTAAAAGGTTCTTTAATATACAGCAACAAAACAAGCCCAACAAATTTTCATTCATTCTTTTATTACTCTCTATATATTATTCAGCAGTGTCGTTTTATAATTATTTTATTCTTGCAATAGTGGTTTTATTTGGTATTAAAACATTAATTAACAGTGGCATGGCTAAGTGTACTATCATCAGTTGCAGAGACTTTGCAATGAGTCTGCCAGACAACAAGACACCCACATTTAAAAAGAAACATTGTAAATGTATTAATACATGTAATTACAACAAGTGTAATGATTTGATGATGTGGAAAAGGAGATGACAACATTCATCACTCGGTTTTTGGAGGAGTTTCCTGAGATGCTGGAGAAGATCTTCCATGAATTCATCTCACCCAAACAGTAGTAGCAAAACAATGCAGACTGAATTGACTGCAATCAGCGGCACTGAATAAACAGAATGAAGGTAATGAAAATATTTGTGTTTAAAATCTTGTCATAAAGGACCTTCTCCTATTTATTCATATCCAGCAAAATGTCTTGTTTTAATTACCCACCTCTCATCACTGTTCTAACAGAGCGGACAAGGTTCATCAACTGTGCTTTGACCCCTGGTTCGTCTCCAAACCCTCCAACACTTTGGTCCACTCCCCAACCAACTTAAAATTTGTAAAAACAAACAACCAAACAAAAACACAAGACAAATCAATAACCATCAATCATTATAACAACCGTTAATATATTGTTTTTTATGGAAAAGGTTTCACTGTCATAATTGAAACAACTAGTATACGACTTTTGAAACTATTAAAAGTTTAAAAGTGGGTTAAACAAAAGGAGCAGTGTAAACTTGATTTAGTGTTCCAAGTATCAAACTAGGAAATTTGTTCAAATACAATTAAATAAACTAAGACAGTCTTCCTGGTTCTTTTTCCGAAATGAATAAACAAATATTTTACACATTACATGTCAAAAAATTTAAACCTGTGAATTATTTAAAATTGAACAAGACTGTTTACGTTTCCTGTAAATTAATAATTTAACATTCTAGTCGGCATTAGCTACCTTTGCTATTCAGCGTAAATGACAGTCTACAGTTGTCATTGCACTTACTTTTACTGAGAAACCTCTCTTCGTGTAACACAGCGACAGCATTTACACAAAGAATTGCCGCCTGGATGAGAGCGTACAGCGTAAAGGCCATATTCTTATTTATTTATAAGTGCTTAGCTGCAGCTACTAACACAACATGCTAAGTGGCAGCTAACTGGCGCTGTTTACGGATGACGTATGCTACGGCGGGCGGCTGAGGTCAAACATTTACAGCGCAAAAATCCACGAAAACAAAACGTAACCCCCCCCCCCCCCCCCCAAAAAAAAACAACAACTTTTTTTTCCAAAATTAAAAACTTAACCATTAAATGTATATTTCAATTATTAAAAAAAAATCCTTAAAAATTAAATATAGATATATTAAGTACTGCAAGGGTGGCGCAGATAGCTGGAGCCTATCCAAATGGCATGTGGCATTGTGAATGGATCACAACCCACATATAGAGCCAACAAATACACAGACTTACAGAGATGCGTGTGGTCCAATTATAGAATCAAGTTACCCCAATCACCAACCTGTATGTTGTAAAGAACCTGTTGTAAAGATACATTTATAACTTTTTTATTTGAAAAAACAAAACAAAAACTGCATACCTATAACTAAGCAATTATGGATAAGTGCATTACAACTGCGCCCACGGCACTAACTGCTGGAAAGGTTTGTCATAGACGTCGATGTTTCGTCTACACAAACTTTTCACAAGACTTCATAAGAAAAACGCTTTAAAATAATTAAGAATATATATATATATATAAAATAAAAAAAATGGTTGTATGTGGGCATTTGCGTTTATAGTATCCCTTCTGTACTCACCTAAAACAAAACACACAACAGACTCGTAATTCATGAGAATAAAAATCTTTATTAGTGTTTTATGAAGTCTGCATAATATGCCACACGCCTGAGAAGCTCATGGTCAGAAAAAAAGGAACTAATCTATTAATACCGCCCTCTACTGGTAAAACAACTGCAACATCTACTGTACTGACAGCTTTGCAAAGAGATAAAGTTAAATACACACATACTGTACTACTATTATGCATACGCTTGTCTGGTCCACGTCAGTTTTTATAATGTATATTTTTTTCACATTCATATGTTTTAGGCCAAAGATAAAAAAAATGTAATACTGGACCCTAACACGTGGTTCGGCTCCTTAGATCCAAATACCACTAGGTGCACTTGAAGTACAATCACTAGTGCCATAAGGTAAACACATTTACATCAAAAGAGAGGGAGGAAAGGGAACATGTTCAACTTGCAACAGCCACGTAATGACAATAATGGCAGAGTTTAGGTTAATAGGTCTTGTTGTACATACCATGTTCTATAGATAGAACAAATAAAATACACACAATATAACACAGAATGCCCAAATCCATGTCCAGGCACATTCATTGTTCCCATGAAAGAAAACTCTCTCCTCCATAGTTTTCTGTAACATTGTTTTGTTAGGCCAATTAAAATTAGACATTGACCCGTTTTGACAGAGCACCTTAGCTGTTAGAGGTCTTGTAAGATTTTACAAAAAAGAAAAAAAAAAAATACAAAAGAAAAAGCAGAGTGATGACTGACTGAGTAGCTATTGTGTAGTTTTTATATGCCATTACAGGAAGTTGAACTTTTGGGCTTGAGATAATTCTGCTGTTTTAAACTGCACAAAGGCTGTCATTTTTTCTCCAAAAATCAATTTCAATTGTGGCTTACATGACATGCTAGTCCTGGAAGTTGCATGTAGTTATTTTGTGTTGTTTATGTATCTTCCAAAGCAATGTGTTGATATGACTGATTAAATATAAGAAATGCTCCAAATGTGCAGGCACTGAGGAATGATTTACTGCAAAGCAACAGTAGAGCAGCAAAGAAAGGCAGCAGAACAATGTTCTGCACTGAACAATAATGGTTGACACTTCACCCAAGTTGCTGACCATGATTTGACAAGGCTGTTGTCGGTAAATTGCTGATTCTTTGGCCAAAAAGTGGCTCTATGAGAGCTCTGACCAAATTTGTATATCTAGGCTGGAAAAGTTTCTATAACTTTGGATAAAAAGTGACAGCCCTCCTTCTTTTAAAATAGACAAACATGTGTTGTGGAGCACATTTTATATTTCATACAGGTTTATATGGAGCAGTGGTTTTTCTTTAGACCAAGACAAAAAACTCTGTTGGAAATTGATTAAAAACTTAACATTCCATGGGGGAAAATAGGGAAAAATCACCATCCTTCACTTTGGAAGCTAATGTGGTCCTAAAGAGATATTTCACAAACATGTATAATATTGAAAAATACAACAACAAAACAGCAAAACAATGAAGGGGCGTGGGATTTGTTATTTTCAATTTCTCCTGGCGACACATTTAAAGCCTCACCTGGAGACCCCAGTGTGGTGTCAAAAAGAAAAGGAAAACAGAAAAGACTGACATATAAGATTATGTTTTCTGGTCCCTGCCCAGCACTCCTGTCAAAGCCTGGCCAACATCACTTTGGGATCTAAACCAGGCTGCCGTTACGAAATAAACCTCAGCCAAGTTGATTTTAAGGGGTAGGGAATATTGATTTCTAATTTAAACCAACATTCCTATTTTTCTGTTGTGTTACATGTCTTATAAAGACCCATTAGTTACAAAGGGGGACAACATTGTCATAAAAAAACCCAACAGAATTGTGGCCAATAGCCACCAAGGCCATCATTCTTTCACATAGTTTCCTTCACTTTACAAAAGAAAGTTTTTTCCCCAAAGTAAACAGGTTCAGAACAATGGTTTGGGGGGTGGGCGTTGCAGGGAAGGTAGGGGTTGGAAACTAAATAAATGTTTAAGCATTTAGGCTTTTCTTACTCATACAAGCAATCCTCAATACTGAGAAACTATTCACAGATATTTTTGGTATTTCCTCCTACACCCTGGACTTAAACCAATAAACATTTTATTTGTACCACAAATAGATCTAATATTAAGGATTTGGGAAACAGCAATTTAACAAGGTGCATGATATAAATGGGTAACAAAGTGCCAAATCTTTTCTTAACTGTTTAGTTTGTAAATGTGTATGTAGGTGCATTTGATCTTTTGTGTGTATGTGTGCGTGTTTGTGTATACATTATGCAAGTGCGATAGTATAAGGTTCAAAGAAGGATGTGGTTCCAATACTATGGGCATGTTACAGAAAATTAATTCTGTTGGGTCTCCATGGTTTTCATTTGTTGACTCGTATGTTTAGAATTTAATCATCTTTGTAATAGGCTGAGTTTTTTTCTTGAGTCGTTTATGACATGCTGGAACATCGTGCAGATGGAGAACCCATCTGGGTTAGAACTTTGTCCAGCCACTGCAGTGGACCATTTAAATGAAGCTCTATCCAACAAGGAGTGCTCGTGACAGTCTGCCGCCTGGAAAACACAGGAACATAATATCAATGACTTTGATGTACAGACAGGAAATGTTTACTACCATTTCTGTAAGTGTGTGGAAACTTAAAAGGCCTGGTGCAGGTGAACCTGACACTACTGCTGCTGTAGCTCAAGAACACTGGAGTACTCTCTAGCTCTATATAGTATACTTTTATTATTATTACTGAGTATTTTCAATAGATTCCCACCTTAATGTTTCTCAATGATGACTGAGCAACACTTATTATAAACTGATAAGTCTTATATAAATTTAAAAAAAATCCCTAGAGTTAGAGAAGTTAGAGAAGTTTTGTATATGCCATCAACTGAAGGAAATCCCAACTGACAAAAATTAGAGAACAGAAAATTGGTCACATAATCTGTGCAGCTCTACTCAGACTTGTAGATTTCCTTACCTGTACTCAGCTCCCCAGCCTTTAACAAAGCTCATGCGTATGGTGCACATCCTGGTTAGCTGGTAAACAGCTTCAAAACCCTGGTTGACCGATTGAGCCAGCAAGGCTGCAAATTCTTGGTTGTTGAAAATTTTAAGATTACAACCTTAAAAAGAAGAAAAGACAAAAGGGTTAAAACCAATTAACAACAATTGGATGTTTCTCTATGTTTCAAATCCAATATCTCTCTGCAAATCAGGCACTTACCTGGAGGAATTTTACACACAGTTGCTGGATGCCAGCCATACCGCTGGTTGCAATTAGGACTCTGGACAAAGATGGCACTATCACTCAGACACTCTGCAAACACTTCGCCTCCAATGTAATAAAGTCTAACTCCTCTTCCTGAAGAAAGAAAAAACAGATTGAACATATTTTTTCCTATACCACAATCATTAGAACTGAAGTTAAGTAAACTGTTTTCATACCTATGTGCCTCCTGGTCATTTCAACTGTGGCATTCCTATTGACATTAGAAAGCAGGCCCAGGCAGAACCGCTCTGAGTTGGATGGATCTGTAAATCCATCTACTGTCAGGGAGGGTTGCGAGGCATGAAACGTCTCCCCAACGCGCTGGTTCAGCTCGTAGTAGGCTATAGAGCACCAGAAGGCCGGCTCTGAATAAGTCACAGGCTGCAGGTCTACAGCAGGAGATCGTATCAACACAGTTATTCTATAGCATTGTGTATATAATCGTAAAAGTAAAAGAATGTTGTATATGGAACATAAACAAAGGCTCTATTAGCTGTTGGTAGTGAAGCTGAACAGTCCTAATGCAAAGAGAGGTTAGATACTAAGTGTCCAAAGTGTTAGAATAATTCAAATTTCAATTATTTGTATTGTATTACAAAGTATTGTACTGTTGACTTTAACATGGAAAATGTTTAAAAGAAAGCAAGACAGAAGTTGACCAAAGACACACCATTTAAAAACACTATTCACATTTACTTTGACGTCTGATAAAAAAAGGAAAAGAAAAAGAGGAACAGAATTTGGATCTCACCCATGCTGTGATTGACAGGTGACAGAGTGCTGGGGGAAAGCTCTGCCGGTGAACCTGATTAAAAAACAACAACAACAACAACAACAACAACAAAAGAAAGATCATCATCACTTTGACAACAGTGCAATAGTTAGTCTTTAATTTCTTTAAACAAAGAACATATCACAAAATAATCAAATATCAGAGAATACCTATTAACTGGTTTGTTAGGACCAAAGATGAAACAAAAAAGATTGTCAACATTAAAAGTCTTATGTACCTGTGTCCATACTTTGATTCATCTGTTGATCGCTGGCCTCCCCATCTTCACTGATGTAGCCTGGTGGAGGCGTCTCTGTGTGAATGATGCACAGATAAAAGATAAAAAGATTTTTTAAGAGTTTTAATATGACTATTTAATGTTATACTGAAGACATAGTACTGAACTCAACCAATGCTGTTATTGTTCCAAAGTTTAAGGCATGAGTGATTTAAAGTAAAACTAGTGTTTGCAGTCAATAATAAGTAAAATATTGACATTGGTTCAATAGATGCAGTTCTTGATGATGATGCCTATCAAACAAACAATCACTTACAATCACACGGGTTAGAAGACTGAGACCACCTGACTATAATACTTCTGTCTCTACATGTAATCACAGAAATAATCCTTCATGTATAAAGTTGGGCTGTGTGAAATTGTACTATATTTCCATGTACTCCTGAAAACATCAAATAACCTTAGTGTCATCACTGTAACAGCCTTAATCAAGTGCTGAGGTAAGCTTACCGGGGATATAGTTGTTTGGAGGTTCAATTCCTGCAGGAAAGTTTGTGTTCTCAGGTATGGAGTGAGTGTAGTCATCAAGAGGTGGGAGCTCTGGCAGGATTTCTGAGTGTCTTGGCACAAGAACAGGAGGCAGCACTAAAGTGTAAAGTGAAAGACAACATATGAGTTTCCAGCTGCTTTCCAAATTTCTGTCTTTTCCACAGATAGAATTAATTAGTCTTACCTGGGGTCTCCACCCTCTGGTAATGGTAGGGGTTGATGCAGACTTCGTCCTTCTTGAGATGAAAGGCATACTCACATGCCTCAATAGCGCGCAGCTCATGATGGCTGTGAAGATCTGGCCATCGCCACAATCGGCAGTAGATAACATGGGGAAGCCCCTTCCTGTGAGATACCTGCAAGCGGCCATCCAAGGATCTGATTGGACAGCAGACGCAGCATGGTAGTAGAACACAAAAATATAGTGAGCACACAATTTGGAGGGACATGGTGTGACAATGCATACATCAAATCTGTACAAAATGCACAATATTTAGGAATAGTTACCTGGTTTGGTCAGGATAGCTGTACAGGCCCGATGTATCCCACTGTTCTATCGTATGTGGTGAACTCAGCCCACATATTTCAGAGCAATTGCTGTGAACAGAGAAATAAAAAGAAATAGAAAACCTGGGGCATTATTATTCAGATGACCATATAAGCAATGCAAGCATCACCCTTACTAAATATCTTGTTAATAATTATTAAAAACACCAAAAACTGAACCTAATCATCTGAAATACTAGATGAGGAATTAATAAATCATTAAATTATAAATATTTTTATCATGAGGGAATATCTGGAGGCATTTGTATTGCAACAACTGCACAAAGAGGACATAGAATACAACTAAAAAAAGTGACTAAACTCGTAGTAAATGGTTAGGTAATAAATGTAATTAACAGTTTACCTGGGGATGGTGACACACTTAGTGTTGCAGTTTTGGGTTGTGATCGCTTTCTCCAACTCGTCAAGCTGACCTGTCCTCCTTAACTTCTTCACCAAGCTCTTTACAACCTTTTCCCACCACTTATCCTCCTGCCCATTCTGCTCACTGCCACCTGCTCCTCCCTGGCTATTGGTTGACTTCTTCCAACCCAGCAACCTCTTCACCACTGGAGGGGTGAACGGGAGGATGGAGGACATCTTAGCTAGCCAAGTTGGGGGCCTCCAGGGAACTCAACACAAGTGTTTTCGCACAGTGACAGAGGGATTCTGGAGCCTTAGGTGAGACCCTTGATTTGAAGGGTCCCTGCTACAGACCAGTGTCAAACAGGTAGCCAGGATTGGGAGGGTGGATGCGAACAAGATGCACACCCTGTAAGGATTTTAAAGAAAATGTAGGTCATTGTGGTTATGCATGGCAGTACTTAGCAAAGAGAGAGCTCAACTTCAGTCTTTCCTAATGTGATTACCCACTGCCTCCAAGATGTTATAGTCTTCAAAGCTCAATGTAATACTTATTCCAATTGATTTTTCCTTAACTTGGTGTTGTAACACAGTTATGTTTTACTAGCGAACTGCACTCATGGACAAGTCGAGACGGACCAAAAGCTTTTTTAAATTTATTAACTAATTTGTAATAGTATGCCTTTAATACACAGGGTGTGCCTCATACCACCAACACTCGGTCTGTGTGTTTACATTTGAACATACAAGCAATCACGACATGTTTTTGATTACGGTAAATAGTTAAAATTAATATAATGATTGTGATTAGTGATAGCACAGCCCTGTTGCTTACTGGCAGCCGACGTTTTGAAAGGTAAGGACAGTTAGCTGCTACCTGCAGTGGAAGGCCTTCCCTGCTTCAGTCAAATCACAACAATAACTTTCCTGACGTTAGCTCGGCGAGAGCTTAGTAGCCATAATAACATGCTAAAATAGCCTTAGATAACCGCCAAACGCTAAGCACTGCAGTAAATTGCGCGAGAACACGAAGAAGTCATAATACAGTCAACTGCGCTGCTCCTTTTGTTGTCTCTATGGAAAAAGAAAACCTTCCTTTGCGCAACAGTCTCAAGTGGCGCTTCTTTGCTACCTAAATATTATCACCTTGTCGGCCAAAATTAAATTTCCAATTAGTCAACACAAAATAAATTATAGCGTTGTGTCATTGATTTTTCTTCCCCATCTTAGTTGTGGGTTGTTTGTGAATCTGTCCTTAAAAAGACGGTTAACTCAAAGAAGCATCCGGGACGAACTCTTGCAAACTGACCGTGGGCTAACCAGAGCTAATGCTAAGTCACTCACATTAACGTGCTTCAAAGTGAAAAAACAAACAAACATAGCATTTAAGAACTCACCACAGTTTTCCAAACATCCACCTCTGTGAAAAACCCTCACGACAGCCCGCAGTCAGTAAAATAAACGCCCTAACCGTGAAATGCTAATGCTACTAATTTTGACAAGGGTTGTCTGTCTCTCAAGTTGCTACCAGTGCTACTGATGCTAGTGTTAGCCAGGTTAGGTTGACCGGAACAAGAAAACAATAACAACATGATTGCTGCTGACACAAGTTAGTCCACTCATAATCTGACTGGAGGATTATGACAAAAAAAATAAAAAAATTAAATGGTGGAGCACTATTGATTGTCACTAAATATAAGCAGGGGAGTAAGTATGTTTTACTTCCGATTTGATTGAACGTGTTGACGATGAAAGGGGAAGACTTTTGGCATTTTGCCAATAAAATGAAAATCCCTATACAGTGCCTATCATAAGTATTCACCCCCTTAGATGTTTTACCCTTTTAGTGGTTTCATAAATCAATCATGGTTAATAAAACTTGGCTTTTTAACACAAAAATTTATTGGAAAAACCACTTTAATGTCATTATGTATTTAAATTACAAAACACCTATACAAATGTTAATGCTATACTAATATTCTGTTTCAAGATCAATTTATTTAATTAATTGTATTTATAGTTAATTATTTTCATTTATTCATCTCCTTATCTATGTAACACACCAAGGCCTGGGAATGGTGGTTTAAATGACAATAAAGATGAGTCTTTTCAATCCTACTGATTGGAAGCTCAGCTGTAGGAACAGTGGCTCCACCCCTTCACACAGTTGGTCAATTAGTTTGTAGTGGGCTCACCTGGTGTCATTATAAAATGCAAAGCTGTCTGAGTTGGGAACGTGTGCCAGTCTTTAATTATCTGTGGTCATGGGGAGATGTTTGCTTCTCTGTGCAGTCACTTTGCTGTTGACAGGGGCTTTGCAAGGTGAGTCACAAGTCAAGAAATCCACCTTTTGTACCTAATTAGACCTTCTTTTTTTTTTTTTTAAAAAAAAGAAGCAATTCAGAGACAGACTGTGATGTGCAGTGATTGAAAATCCAACACATTTCCAAAAAGTTTGTTCTGTTTGTGTTTACCTTCTCTAATTAGTTGTTTCAGTTGTAAGCAGTCATTTGAAGTGCAACCAAGTCTCTAAACCGTGCAAGGACAACTCACAGTGTGTTCGCTACACAAATGTGTGCAATGGAGAGAAAGACTGCAAGGATGGTTCAGATGAAGTGGACTGCCCAACCGATTGTAAAAATGGTATAAAATTGACTATGGAATATTGCCTTAGTTGTATTAGGTTTTTGGCCAGACAATAGTCTGATATAGCTTTATTCAAAACAAAGCAAACAAAAAACACCCAAAGTGTTTTAACGTAGTTTGAATATTCCTTAAGGATGCGCAATGTCTCTAGGTTTCTTTTGATATTTTTTAACTTAGTTCCTGTTAAAATGTTTAAAAACTCTGGTTTACATTATATTTGCTGTGGTAGTGTGTTTTTTTTTTTTTTAATTTTTTTTTTTGTGCAGAGAAGATCTTTATTGTAACATCTGGTCAATGTCCTTGCCTTAAAATTACATTTTCTCTTCCAGATCAGTTCCAGTGTGCCAATGGGATGAAGTGTATTGAGAAGGAGCATGTTTGTGATGGTATACCACAGTGTCAAGACCGTTCTGATGAACAGCAGTGTATGAATCACACAGAGAAGTGCATTCACCACTGTGACAGCCACAGTCGTTGCCTGCCTGCATATTTCTTGTGTGATGGAGTGAAGAACTGTTTGGATGGCACAGACGAGGCCAACTGTGGTAGGTTGGAGTAACAGTTAGTGATTTGGTAAACTGGTCACACGTTGACAGAACTAAAAATGCTTTAAATATCAACAGTGCAGTAGCTACTCTCGTTAGGTAAGTTTAAATCATGTGGCAAAAACACTGTAGACATTGTTGATGTTGGTCAGCCACTGCAGAACCCAAGCTTCAAAAGCTGGTCAAAGATTCCAGTAGCAATGAACAGTTATGAATGTCATCATATGAACTTGAAGATAGTTCTGTCCCCCTCCTCCCCCCAAATTTGAGATCTGAGACGAGGCAAAGAATGATGCGAGCTTGTGATAGACATCCCCAGCATAAAAAAAGTATCTTTGTTTGGAGGAGTACTAATTATGACTCAAAGTGAAGATATGTAGATAATTAGCTGAGTACTGTTAAATGTGCATAATGGCATTGTAAAAGTGCTCTAAATCTTAGTCAAGTTCTGTTAAATCAACTGATGAAGTCCTGTGAACATCACCACATAAATCTGCCTTGACATCTTTCCCTTTGTTTATTTAAAAATAAAAAAAAAATTCAGAGGACTCTGCAAAAGATGGGAATCAGAAAGGAGAAAGTGCCTCTACAGCCCCCCCTGCCATCAAATGTTCTCTGGGGGCCAGATCCTGTAAGGACAATTCCGAGTGTGTACTCTACAACCACGTGTGTGACGGAGAAGCAGACTGCAAGGATGGATCAGATGAGGAGGAATGTGAAACGGCATGTAATGCAGGTAACATGGACCTATATGGGCATCCAACCTGGACAGTGCTTTGAATGAATATCAGATGATTTGTTGCCCTTTAGTGACTGGAGAGCATGACTAAATTAAAATAACAATACAGTTACCAAAAACATTCTAAACATTACATCATGGAGCAACACTCATCCAATAACTGCTGAAAAGTTGCCATGAGTTAGCTAAATATGTGCTAAAGCTAGGCCAGAAATATGTAACATTCACCAAGGAAAGACCTAGAGATATCAGAAAGAAAGCAGAAATTAAAATTATCCAAAAGTTTCATATAACGGAAAAGAGTAATGATATATATACTGGCAAAGTGGGGAATATTAGCACTTGGTTAATGTTCATCCAAGTTGGGCATTATATTAGTATTTCACTGCTAAATACTGTATCTAGCCCCACAAATGCAAAGTAAGAAATAAAGCTTGTTTCATTTCTTCCTGGAGAACTTAATTGGAACGGCCTGACATAAAACACTATTTTCATTATCATTACTATTTACTTACTATTTTATTACTATTTTCATTTCATTATCTTCCAGTTTGGCCTAGAAATATAGGCATATCAGTGAACAGTGTAATTCTGTAGTCACACCTCACAGGTATGAATGGATTACAGATCCAGGACTACAGTTGTATTTAAAACAAACAAACCTTGACTTATCTCATGTGTCCTGTACAGACCAGTTCCTGTGTGCCCATGGGAAAAAATGTATTGATAAGAGCTACGTGTGCGATGGCGTCCCTCAGTGTCAGGATCGCTCCGACGAAGCAAACTGTACCAAGTACACTGAGGGCTGTGCTCACCAGTGTGACAACAAAAGCCGATGCATTCCCAGCAGCTTCCTGTGTGACGGAGAGAAAGACTGTGGGGATGGCAGTGATGAAGCAAATTGCGGTAAGCTAAATGTGAACCACCGGTGCTTAAAATTCCAGGTGTTTCAATGGAAAATGGTGATATTTCAAAATAAATAAAACACCTACAGTCTAATATTGTGTTAAATCATCTTATCACCTTTGCAGTCTGACTGAAAGAAATGTGGCAACAGAATATTTTGATTTGATTTGAACTTTTTTCCTCCCACCTTCCTCTCAAGTCTCCAAAATGACTTAACTGTAAAAGTATCTTCAGTGCAGAGTCCTCCTAGAGAATAACATTCATTCAAACTTATGACCTATGACAAACGTATAACTTAAAACTTGTTTTTTTTGGATGTGTATGCTATATTTATTTTTGAAGTGTCAGTCTTTATCGTCCCAGGAGACACCATTTGTCTAATATGCATGGCTGAAGTCGACTGCTTTTGTAAGTGACTGGAGTTGTTTACAAGCTTCCTGGAAATGAGGATTAATTATGAATCAATTATGTGGCTCTGATCATTTGGTTTCTAACAGTTTCAACTCTTCATATACACCCATTTATTTATATGGGTAACCTAATTTAAAATGTCTTTTGGGTTAATCATCATGTCTGTAATGACTGATTGTCTGACTCCCTGCAGGTGGCGTAGGCTGCAGTTCCACAGAGTTTAGATGCACCAGTGGTCAGTGTGTGTTGGCCACCATGCACTGCGACGGTCACCCAGACTGTTGGGACTACTCTGATGAGGACAGCTGTGCTGAAGCGCGGGTTTGCCCCACCAAACAACGCTGCCTGCACAGCAAGGAGTGCTTGGTGCAGGAGTGGATCTGTGATGGAGAGAAGGACTGTAAGGATGGCACAGATGAGAAGGTGTGCACAATATGACAATGTGTAGACAGTTGGAGTTTGTATAATGCCACACTACAAATGAACCATGCCTTTAGACTAGATGAAATCTCCCCAAACAAAGTAAAGTCTCTTTCCAATGGTGCATTTAAGTTCTTTATGATGAACAAAAACATGGAAATGTAGTTAATTTAACTAATAAATGGATCTGGTTCATTTCCAGGATTGTCCTGCGACTCCTCTGAGCTGTGGGAACTTTCAGTGGTCATGTGACTTAAAGACCCAGTGTGTTCCTCTGTCCTGGAGGTGTGATGGCACCAAGGACTGTGAGGATGGTCGCGATGAGACCGACTGTAAGTAACACTCGGTGAAAACACATCTGCCAATTGTTAACATGGACTCTTTGGACAGAGATAACTCACATTCATTACTCTGGGGGGTGGAGAGGGGCTGCTCAGTCAAGGCACAAGTCCTAGAGCCAAGTGCACTTTGTCATTTGAACCACTGCATTGTTGAATGTGGTTGGAATAATTTGGACTTTCATTTCTGGGTGTCCCAGGTGGTCCGGAGACATGCCTACCTCACCACTTTCAGTNNTGCCTGGATCCATCCCTTGTTTGCAATGGCATCAGAAACTGTGTAGATGGCTCAGATGAAAAAGGCAGTTGCCAGATCCGGTGCTCAGAGGCTGATAAGCTGCGGTGTTCCCAAGGCTGCTACAGTACACCGCAAGGAACGGTGAGACAGGATGCAATCCAAACTCAGGCTGGGTAACCTGGTGGCACTGATGTACTTCATTTATAAATAAGAAGTGAATTAAATTTTTAAAACAAGCTATGGCATTGTTAGTCTTTAAAATAAGGGACATATCAAAAGTCTGGCCCATGGGGCCAATCAGGGCATTCAAATCTTTATGTAAACATTTTATGGTCTCAATTGTAGTACAAACATAAATCACCATTAAACTAATTGCAATTTGTAGCTTTTTTTTTTTCTTTTTTTTTTGGCTAACGTTTTACTTGGTTATCAGGATTTGGCCATTCAGTGTTGACTCCATTAGCCATTTGCTGCCTTTTCAAGTCTAGCCTTTTTTTTCTTTCTTTCTTTTTCTCCTTTTTGGCCAGTTTAGATTTTTCTGACTTTCTTAGCTTTTAGTTTGTTTGTTTTTTTTCTCCTATGTAAGTCATGTACATCAATTTCGAGGTGATAGGTAAAAACATAAGCTGTATTTGTAATCTGATTTATGTTTATTTGCTGCAGCGTTGTCACTGTAGGACAGGATACAGGCTGCTGGAGGACGGACAGACTTGTGCTGACATTGACGAGTGTGAATATCGAATCCTGAATTTGTGTGGTCAACTGTGCATCAACACTATTGGCTCTTACAAATGTGACTGTCATCCAGGCTTCATAATAGATGGTGATGGACACCACTGCGAAGCCCAAGGTAAATGTTCCCCAGCATGGCATCACTTAAGGTTTAAAGTAAATATAGAGGCTTCAAATGGGAGGACTCACAGAACAATACCAAAGCATGTTATTTATTGTGCCATCTTCTCAGGGGAGCCCTTCCTGCTGGTGTCAGTTCAGACTGATCTGCTCATATTTGGACTGCAAAACCGCAGCTTGAACATGTTGCCCTCCTCTGCCAAGAAGGCCATCCTTTCCCTGGACTATGACTGGAAGGAGAAGAGAGTCTACTGGGTCGGTCTGGACTCTCGGGGCATCAGGTGGTCCTCACTAGATGGAAAGACTACAGGAACACTGATTACAGGTCAGTGGAGTGTCTGAGAACACTATAAAACCCAAACATAACAGACCTATATAGATACCATTGAGGAAGAAAATTGTTTCTCAAAGCTTGTAATAAGTCAGCTTATCCTTTTAATCACATGCCTTCTGATGACGTACAACATGGTGGTATCCACAGGAGTTAGGGCTGATTCTGTAGCTGTGGACTGGCTGGGCAGGAACATGTACTGGATCGATGGGGTGAACAGTCAGATTATCGCCATTAGACTCACCACAGGTCCGGCACAATCACAAGACCACAGTGTAATCCTGGATGAAGATCTGGATCAGCCCCGCTGTCTGGCTCTGCTGCCCCAAAGAGGGTGTGAATAAGCAAAATGTTCTGTCAATTGTTTTACCAGCTTTATTTATATGTACTGTATATATTCAATTTTTTGTATGCTCTGTGCCAGATTGATGTTTTGGACAGATATCGGTAATATGGTGAAGATAGAGCGGGCTGGGATGGACGGCTCAGAGAGAAGAGCTGTGGTGAACTCCAGTCTAGGCTGGCCTGGTGGTGTGGCTGTGGACACTATCTCTGACAGACTCTTCTGGACTGACGAAAGACTTGGGACCATTGGCTCTGCCAGTTTGGATGGAGATAACATCCAGGTACACTGCCATCTACTGCACTGTGCAAAATTCTCAGGCTTTGTCTCAACACCAGCATCAATTGGCTGAACAAAGTTGTATTTTGTAGAAGCAGAGTCAAGTATACCATAAGTCAGTGACACAAAATTGGGTCTAATGATTATCAATTTCATATGAAGCTGGAACGAGAAGTGACTCAGAGTTGTAGCAGGCTTTAGAACACAATTGCTACCAGTGTGAGGTTGAATACCCTATAGGTCATACACCACAAGAGGCACTGTAGGTAAAAGACACAAGGTAGCAGTAGTGCATATGTGTCAAACTCAAAGCCTGGGGGATAAATGTGGCCCTCCAAGTCACTTTGCGTGGCCAGCGAGAGCTAAAAGGTGTTTAGTTGCCTTTACCTTAATGACTGACTTAATTTTGTTGTTACACGGAGCAATGTACAATATTTGTAACTTGAATAAATAATGATCAATTGCAGAAACATGTATTGATGTTATGGGGTCGTCAAAGCTATACAGTCTTATAGTTACATCTGGCACTTCAATGGTATTGCTGATGTGGCCCCTGGTAAAAATGAGTTTGATACTCCTGTTGTAGTGTATGCTAAAATGTTAAGTATTAAAGGAAACTGTTCAAGTCAGAGATTGACCAAGGAATCTTGGAGCAGAAAATAAAGGCAACTCCATTTTTTGGAAGCATAACATGTTCAGGAGTGCTGTCAGCTAACAACTTACAGAAATCGGTGTGGCCAGGATGTGCTGATTTACTGTCAGGAGATTATTAAAGAGTTGGTCATCGAAGTGCAGGCTAAAACATAGCTCTGACATGGAAACAAGGTCAAGCAACTTGGAAAAAGCACAAATATAGGAATTAGGAATGAGGAACTGATTTATTAGAAACATAAGTATTCTGTCCATTTGTTTTACTCTGAGCAACAACAGGGCAGGTGTGAGTGATGTGTGATGTTACTGTTATTTTCAGATTCTGCAGCTGAAGGAAACGACAAACCCCTTCTCACTGGCAGTGTTTAATGACATTCTCTACTGGTCTGATGCCAAAAAGAGAGTAGTGCAGGGAGCCCAGAAGCACTCGGGAAAGAAACGCCAAGTTCTGCTGAAGAGATCCAGACAAGCGTTTGGTGTAAAGGTAAATATAAAAGTTCAGGAAAAAAACATTTTCTGCTGCTATAAATGGCATAACACACATGTCACCCTTTGTTTTCAAAGAAGTCCCTGTTTATATGTAGTTATAAACAGGTTTAAAAATATTGCTGACATGACATGCACTATGTGGTGTTTTTTTTTTTTTTTTTTTTTTTTTTTTTTTTTTTTTGTGTGTGTATTTAAATCTTCAAGTGGATTTTACTGACACATGGGATGCCAAACAAAACAAGTTCAGGCTTGGAGATGCTGTTGTGAAAACACTGCAACGCCACATCTCAGTAACTTGGTTTCAGTAACTGCTATAAATGTACATTGGATACTTTCCACATTTGCTCCTGTGGCATTCGCTTGGCTTCCAATTCTTAAGAGCTTGAACATGCTTTTGAAGTCATGACAAATTTGCGCCAAAGTAAGAAATGACAAAGATTTGGATTTGGATTTTCTTTGCCACGGGAGTGAGAGAGTGGCTTCACAGCAACCCCAAAAATCATCTTTGGAAATCTGCTTGTTGTAGATGTACCAAAAGTGAGAGGCACGTGTGTCAGGTAAGAGCATATCCTGAACAGTACAACGTTCAGATTGTTGTCTTTAGGGAGGTGGCCAGTGCTTCACACGAGTGCTTTACGTGCTTTTAGTTGAAGGAAAAAAAAAAGTCACTGCTTGTTTTGCAGATTGTCCACCCATGGTTCCAGACTGGTCCTGAAAGCCCCTGTGAGAAGATCTACTGTTCCCACATTTGTGTGCTGGCTCCCGGCCCAAGAGCTGTGTGCAAGTGTCCATCTGGACTCCTCCTGGCTGAAGATGGCCTGAACTGTTCCATCCCGGCCAATACAGCATTGCTGCTGATGTTGTCTCAGTCTACAGTCACACAGGTTCTGTTGTTAAAATAATTTACTGGACAATGAGGTTTGTGAAGGGGCTGATTTGAAATAGAAATAAAATGGTAATCTTAATAATCTGGGTGTAAATGTAGGATTATGTTTGACTGCAGTGAAGAATTGTCTAATTGTCATGTATAAAATTGGCCTATTGTATTTAGAGTTTTGTTTTAGCTATAATGTATGACAGTTTCCACATTTGAATTTCAGATTTACTTGCAGTCCAGACACAAAGCTACAGAGCTGAAAGGCTGGCCGGAACATGTGGCCTTTCAGTTGACCAGTGTCAATGAAGTGGCCATTGTGGACTACAGTATACGTGATGAAACCCTGTTTTTAACGGACAGCGTCACAAATTCCCTCTATGCCTTCAAAGTGAAGGATTCAAGCTTGGTGTCCCGTGGTGAGATCTTCAAACTCCTGGAAAACACCATCACAGCCATAGCCATAGACTGGGTGACCCTCAACATCTACTGGAGCAGCAGTAAACAACCTCGCCTGCACGTGACCTCTGTCAGGGGTGCCCACACGGCTGTTGTGCTAAAAGAGGGAATCAAGACAGTGGGCTCCATCGCTCTCCATCCTCCCCGTGGCAGAGTTTGCTTCACCAACTTGGGCTTTAAGGGTACGGGTTCTGTAGCTCTGGTGGAGTGTGCTGACATGGACGGTACTGGGCGCAGAGTGGTGTGGAAAGATGCGGTCCAGCCCTCCTCTGTGGTCTTCTCTGCTAATGGAGATGCAATTTACTGGACTGATTCTGGTGAGAATTTTCATATGACTTTTTTTTTTTTCCCCTCATTAGATTTTTGCTGTGGCCCAGGAGAGCCATTTAAAAGGTACTTACTGATAATAGTTCCTGTTCCAGCTTTAGGGATCATTGGAAGTGCGCTGTTTGATGGATCACAGTACAGAGAGTTAAAGGTGGGCAGAGGCCTGGTAGCTGTGGCTCTAAGTGATGAAACCCTGCTGTGGATGATGGTCAAAGGTAATGTCAAACAATGAGTACTCGATGCAATTACTTTCTTTCTTTTTTTGTTTGTTTTTGTTACTATTTATGGAATCAATTAATACACAAATGGTTAAACTAAAGTAAAAACACAGTGAATTATAAATTATCACCATGGTGATTTGGTGTTTTTTAATTTTTATCCCTAGACAAAACCAAACTGTGGTACAGAGACAGGCAGCAGCAGAACAGGCTGTGGTTTGAAGTTGGCACACAAGTGGTCAGCTTAAAGGCTTTCAGTGAGTCTAGTCAGTCGGGTATGTACCAACCACACCACCACGGAATCTTTGACTTATGACTCATTTGTTATTGGAGTAATCATAGCTCAGTGTTGACTTTTTAAATCAAATGATGTTGAACCTGATGTTGAAATGCAGTCTCAGACTGTGCTTGACCGCAGACGACGGATTTTACCAGGTTCCAATCGGTGTGAAGAAAACAATGGAAATTGCCAGCATATATGCCTGGCCACCTCAAGAGGTCGGAAGTGCAGGTGTGGTCATGATCACATCCTGGTCAACACCACCCACTGCAGCCTGAATCAGAGCTGCCCCACAGGGAAGAGGCCGTGTTTAGACCAGCTGTCCTGTCACCCTAAGGAGAAGTTCTGCGATGGTCATGTGGACTGCCCTGATCACTCAGATGAGAACTGTGAGTTTTTAAATAGCAGAGTACTCAAGAATTACCTGGGAAAATAAATGGTGGTGTTCTACAGATGTGACAACTTTGGTCTCGGAACACTAGTGTAAACCGATTGTTAAAATGTGCTACTTGGACAGCAGAGCCCTGTGGATATGGTTAAGAACTTAGTTTGTTTTTGCTGCAGGTTACATTTTTGGGAATTAACATAAGGTTAAAGAGTATCCATTATTGGCCGTTACAAACTCTGTCCTGATCAAATTTCTTTCAGCACAAAATGGCAATGACTTTTGTCTCCATGTACAGTTGATGATAAAGTAAAAAGATTAGTGACTTTGGAGCAATGGTGTGAAAGCTTCCTTAATATACAGAATCGAATTCACACCCTAGGGTAGGGTCTGTAGTTGTCATCAGTCCTAGTAATGCCTAAGTGTTGGCAAGGGCTTCAGTATTTTGCAATAAGGCCTGTGAACTTTGAAATTCTCAAATTCAGAAAGCCCTGTAAGTGTGTTTGTTTTTTCTTTTCCTGCAGGTGTGAATGTGGAACAGTGGCCAGGACTAGGGGCCTCCACTCCATCAAACGTCACAGAGCTGAGGTCCACCGTTAATGTCAGTGTCCAGTTTGTGAACATAGATGACCAGCAGTGCAGTCAAGAGCTCTGCAACAGCAACGGACACTGTGTTAAAGCAGACGAGGACGGAGCCACTATCACGTGTGTGTGCTCACAGGGCTACAGTGGCGACTCCTGTGAAGAACCCTTCCTCCAGGCCATGCCAGTTCCCATCATCTACACAGCTGCAGTGCTCTGTGTAGGAGCCGTCCTTATTGCCGTGATAGCAGCTGTGGTCAA
>NC_024328.1:2028241-2036182 GCF_000523025.1 Cynoglossus semilaevis | reverse complement strand
AATGCCGATATGAGGTTTTGTCAAACTGTTCTCCTTCATTAACCTGTTACCATTGGCCAGTTTAAGGCTTTACCAGTGTTAATGGCAATTTTAAATACAGGGATTATTGGCCTGACCAACTCATTTGTGACCAATATTTTGAGAAAAGGTCATCAGAATCATAACAAATTAACCTTTGTAATTTTGTAAATTGGCCTAAAAATGCAGTCCTGCAGGTCTTTTGAATAGATATAGCCATATTTAGCATTTTTCTTTGACTCCTACAGAACAGCGACCTCAGCTGCTCCTAAGGAAGTGAGCATGATGGACCTGGAGGACAAAGCAACGAACGCCCTCACTGCAAATCCTGCCCCAGAGGATCCATGGGTGCTAGAGGTAGACCTCCCAGAAAATGGCCATGTCCCACTCTGTCTCACTATGCTTGTGGGACAATTCTAATTTTTTTTTTTTTTGTCTGCAGGAAGTGGAAACATTTCTGTTCTGAGGCTGATAATATGGACAGACAGTAGTGTTTTAAATAAATGGTCTGCATTTTCTGTGGTTTCCTGTGAGGTTTCTTCAGCATCACTGGATAAAATGTGAAATGACTGTCAAAGGACATAACAAAGCTTACAGAAGGACACTAAGTGATAATTAAATTTACCAACAGCAAAAAATTAGCATTATTTTTGAATAACTTTTGTTTTTTTTTTAACGATCATGTGGATGGTTAAACAAGGTCACAAACTTTAATCCTGAGATGACTGTTTTGATTTCCTTCTGGAATCATTTTTGGCCAATTAGCTTTAACTTAATTTTCTTCACATCAGCATTTGTTTTCCTGTTCACTGACACAAATTTAGACATTTAGAAGGATTATAGTAAGATGTTCTCTTTACTAACGGCACCAAACAGATCATAATTATTCACATGTAGGTTGAGTTTAAGGGAACTCTTTAGGGATTAATAAGCTTCTATCTAAAATGGCCATAATCCCCACATTACATTACCTAATCACTGAAAACAGTGTACAAATTCAGCGTACTCCTATGTTCACAAACATTTTTAAATGTGGAATATATTTTGGCTTATTTTATTGGTGTTTCTCCTGAGATCATTGTTTACAACGTATTGCCAGTGGAGTACTGCAGTATTACTTGTCTAACTCTAAATAACACAACTTCCTGTCTCACTAATTCGCTTGACAAATTCCTGACTTGACGGTGACGGATTCCTGAGTGATTGCTGAATTTAAATTATGAGCGTGGATGTAAATACAGGATGTTGTTGTAGTGAAGGGCAACAATTGGAATATAAAAAACCTTTGTCTTTGTTGTCTCTCAGATGAGACATGACTTAGGACAATGGTGACAGGTCCTTCCAAAGTAAAATGGTGCCATTGTTTACTCCACGACCACAAAACACAAGTTTGCTTATGAATAGACACTTCTGGTGTTTGCATTCTTTTATTACTGTCAGCGTATTTCTTCTGCAGTTTAATTTGACCGTGTCCGGGGGTGTTCAGGGACTTAGCTTTGTTTGTGAACGATGCTTAACGACCTGAAGTGGATGATGGATGATTGGATCCATGTGCCCACACATTGGACTGTGATCATATAAATGCATGACAAAAAGATGAGAGTTCTTACTGGACTGCTATTTGGTGGAGTTGGTTCATTTGTGTTGGTTGCCTAAAGTGCTACACAGAGAAAGGAGATCGTCCACACATCCAGGTGAGTCATTCGTTGTCTTCAACCAATTATTGTAAGGAATGCTTTGTGTCTGATTGCAATTGTTCATATCTTAAATAGTTCAGTATATTATGCCAACTTTAAGTCCTTTAAAAACAGCATTTCTTTTTCTTTCTGTTCACCTTCCTGCTCCCTCTGCTCCTCATTTTTGCACTTTTGTTTTCATCCTTTGTCTGTTCTTGGTATTTATTTATTTTTGGTTTGTTCATTTTAGGAGTTTTTTTTAAATATACATACATTTTTCAATAAATTTAGAGTAGAATGGATTAGATTGAACTTGGTCTCAGGTTTGAGTCCACCAAGTTGCTCTGAGCATGGCACCGTCCCCACACACTGCTCCTTGGGTGCTTAAAGCTGACCACTGTTCACTTTGGTGATGGGTTAAAAGCAGAGGCCACAAGTGGTTGTGTGCTGTGGTGAGCTGTGTCACAGTGACAAGGAGTTCACTTTCCTTCCTTCTGCTCATGTTCCTTATTGTCTCCATATTGGGGAAATTGTTGTTCATTGTAATTAATTACATTGTAATTTCCTATCTTAACAGCAATGGCGATTCTATGGAACACACTGTGTGCTGTCCTCATGGTGACTGCAGTCCTGTCCAAACCAGTAAGTCAGACTTCTGTTGAAAATGAATAGAATGACAGAGAGTTGATTTGCTTCCTTGTTATAAAAACAGGTGCCGATGACTGAGGGCGGTTCTTCATCAGAGTCCAGTGAATCTGATTCATCAGAAGAGGCAGCCGCACATGTTGAGCCTTCCCAGGATCCTCAGCAAGCAGAGAGCACTGTGACTGACATTCCCAACACCGAAGCTCAGCAGACCGCAGACGTCCTTCCTACTGCCAATGTTGAACCTTCCCTGGCTACCGCTGATACGTCAGTGCAGCCGGAGCCAGATGTTGGACAAATACCCACTGATCCTTTACAACTTCTGCCTGAAGATCCATCACAGAGTGCTCCTGGAACCGACACTGCTCAGGAAACACCACAGGAGTCGGTTCACACTGATGCCACAGAAGTTCAGCTCAACAACGAAGGAACGCTGCAGCCAGAAACTGATACAACCATCGGAACCGGTGGTGACAACACTCAGCCCCAAGGCTCTTCAACCACAACCACCACTGACACATTCCAAGAAACCACTCCACCCTCGCTTCCAGACAACAAAGCAACACTGAATCCATTCTCCTCCTCGTCTACTCTTCCAATCCCCATCAATGCCGCCATGACCGGAGTTCCTGTTTGTTTCACTTTTCAGTTTAAAACCCAGGAACCAAATCTCCCTAGAGGAGATAGCATGTGATCTCAAAAACATCTGGGCATCTGATTTGTCTCAAGTGCAGCTTCATGTTTTATTCCTTTGACCAATGTTTGTTGCAGATATTTGCAGCATTGGTTTCAATCTTTATGACATCAGCAACAATGTCCCAAGATCTGTACCTGTTTTTTGTTGTTGTAGTAAACAACTGATTTACCACCAGAGTAAAAGTTCTAACAAGGTTTTCCACTTTAGGTTCCAACCTTGTGTCAGAAATCCCCAACATGTTAATGCAATTTTTAATTTTTTTAATTTTATACTTTCCTTATTGTGAAAACCTCACTATAGTTTTAGGAGCTATGAATTAAATTGAAACAGTGCAGGTGTAGTTCATTTGAGGACGTTTTTACCACTATACAAAAACATGTTTATTTTATTCTATCGTAGATGTATTTATCTTTAGAAATTTATAGTATGTAGATTATGATTATGTATTTGTATAAAATAAAAACAGAATCATTAATCACAACATATCAGTCGGTGTTACATCTGGTCGGACAGCGCCCCCTGTCGGTATTTTATACATTTTATTTTTTACAGAAGGACAGCAGAACCAGTAGCTGGCAGTATTGATAGAACGATTTTTAACAATCTATTGTAACCTGTTGCGTAACGTCACACTATTTTGTTAATGTATTCTCTGTATGTTAATTGCCTGATTGTTAGTCTATCCTGATTTATAATTGTAAGGTGCTTTTACACTTTTTTGACTTTATCACTGATTAATTCTAATGATACAGTAATTTACTGTTTGTGGTAAAACTTTAGACTAGTACTAGACAAGATCATAAAATGAATAAAGATACCAGAGATAAATCATATTCTGCTGTCATGTTTTAAATCAACCTTCCAGTGGACTCACCACCTGCAGGAAGTTTTAGGGGGGTTGGTACGGTGCAGTGTGATTTGGGTGGTGACTGCTGCTCCCGCGAAGGAGGAGCCCTGTTCTATTTAAACCTCAGACATTTAGTTTGGTGTGCCCCTGATTTTTGAAGTGAGAGTGAGCACAATGGTGAGATTCAAAGAGCTGAGAAAGAAGAGTGTGGCTGCTTATGAGTGTGGTAAGGGAATTAAAAAGGTCTCAAAAGAATTTAACATCAGCCATTCCACCATCCGGAAAATTGTTTACAAGTGGAAGACATTCAAAACAATTGCCACCATGCCCAGGTCCGGCCGTCCAAACAAGTTCACCCCAGAGCAGATCGCACGATGCTAAAAGAAGTAACCAAACATCCTAAAATGTCATCACAGGACCTACAGCAGGCACTTGCTACTGTTGATGTGAAAGTGCATGATTCTACTATCAGAAAGAGACCACACAAGTTTGACTTTCATGGGAGGTGTGCAAGGAGGAAACCTTTGCTTTCTAAGAAAAACTTTAAGGCCAGACTGAAGTTTGCCAGAGAGAGTGTAGACAAAGACCATGGCATCTGGAACAACGTTCTTTGGACAGACGAGACTAAAATTGAATCACCAGAACAGAAGACATGTTTGAAATAAACCAAATACAGCATTCCAAGAAAAGAACCTCATACCAACTGTGAAGCATGGTTGTTAGAAGGTGGCAGTGTCATGGTTTAGGGATGCTTTGCTGCAGCAGGACCTGGCTAACTCACCATCATAGAATCCACCATGAATTCTACCTTGTATCAGAGGGTGCTTTAGGAATATGTGATACCATCTGTAAAAAAATTAAAGCTGAAGCAGAACTGGATCCGCAAACATGACAATGACTGAAAGCATACCAGCAAATCCACCAAGGACTGCCTCAAAAATAAGAAGTGGAGAGTCCAGGAATGGCAAAGTCAAAGCCCAGCTCTCAATCCCATTGTGGGGTTGAGATCCGGGTCACTGTGTGGTAAAGAAATCTGCGTTGAGGAGTGCGGCAAACTTTCTCAGATCGATGTCAGACACTGGTAGACAGCTACAAGAAGCATCTTACTTCTTATTTTAGCCAATGGGGGCAACACTAGCTGTTAGGGGGTAGAGTGTCCTAACTTTTTCCTCCATTAAAATATGCATTTGTGTTCATATCTTTTGTTCTATGGGTAAAACAATGGTAATTGTTTTTTGTAATTAAATAACTTTTCCAGAAATAAAAATAAGATTGGACATTGATATATGAACATATCAAGCTGACTATTTAATTGGGTGTCCCAATTTCTTTACATGACTGTATGGAGAGTGCCAAATACATATCACTATATATTTACACATGTAGAAATATATATTCCAATATATTTAATTATGTGGTAAGGTTCATGAGCAATGAAAATTACTCACACTCATTTCTCCCCACATTCATTTATTTATGATCACAAGATGGATAAACACCTGAAGACAATTATTCTATTTTGTTCATAAGGGGAAAATAAGCTATCTTCGCTAAAGGTTGAATAAATATGGTGTGAAAACTGCTCACACTTTTACACCGAGGTTGATGGAGCAAATCATCAATTTCACATAGCAGCACACAGGTTTTGATGATTCAAAGGTTTACACAGGTTATTTTGTTGTACTTGACACAAAGCAACTGACACAGCAGTAAATCAGCGTTTTTTTGTGTCACTTAGAGCAAAAAAGTTAGATTCTCTATATAGATTTTGGTATAGGGAATGGGATCCTTAAAACATATGCTTAAAGCCAAGAAACAGATCTAAGAGATCTGAGATATAATTTTTCTTTGAGTATTTTGCAAAGATGCTAAAACTTTTTTTTCCCTTTGTTCCCACTCCAGCAATGTTAGTGTTACTCTGTGTCCCTGTCTTAGCCTGGTTTCTGGGCCTGGCACTGACCTTGTTTCAAGAATACCCATATTGTCTAGTTACTGTTCTGTTCCGATGGCCTCACTTCTTGGAGATAATCATGTGATATTTGAATATCGTTCTAATATTAACTTGTCCAGGCTTTGCATGTTTAGATGGGTTCCTACGACTTCAACAGATTCCCATAACAAATATCAGCTTTACCCTCCAAAATTCACTAGTTTGTGTTAATAGAAAAGTAGTGGTGCTACTCAATCTAATCTTGCTGCTCAGACTCCAAGTCTGTTTCTGCCTCGGGGTTCCGCTCTGACTGTTGCTGCCGCTCCTGCTGCTGTAGCTGCTGTAGCTGCTGTAGCTGCAGTTCAAGCTGCTGATGTTGTGCGTGAAGCTGGGGATACTGGAGGATTCCTCCTTCCTGAGCTGTGTTATAGGAGCCACAGCTGCTGCACTTCATGCCCAGCACATGAAAACGAACAGTGCAGTGAGCCTGGCAGTCGTTACATACAACCTGTTAGGGAGAATATTGAGGAAACCAATATAAAACATGTCAATTAACAGGATGATGTTTAAAAGTATAACACATTCATTAGGCTGATTGTTGTTGCTGATTGTACACTGGGCGGCAGCACTGCAAAATTCATACTGTTTCTTTTCACTGACTATGTAGGTATATTTATCAATGTCTTACTTTGACAATGGCACTCTGATATTCACTGGGCATTGGTGTGTGAGATATCTCTTCATCTATCTGCTCCCATTGCTCCTCCATGTTCCAGGCAGAGTGCATGCATAAGGGGCAGCGGTACGCCCTAGAACACAGAGAGTTGATGTGGAATTTGTCAAAACATTTGTCAAAACAATTAATTTATANNNNCAATCGCAGTTTATATATATATATATATATATATATATACTGTATATATATATATGTGTATATATATATATATATATATATAAAACATTTAATTACAAAGATCCAACCAAAACCTTTTCCCCTTCTTTTTATGTTAACATGCGCACTGAACTTAAACAAATACCAGAACATGTGCCATAGGATACATACCCTGTTCTGACCATATCATCAAAGCAGGTCCTGCAAAGAACAATCAAATTCTTTATTATAATAAGGACATAAAAGATCTCCAGAAACTTCTATATAAAACATAGCCACCTTTATTTTCCATTTTGTGAAGCAAACAGCATTACAAACAGTTTGTACTTTATCTTAAGATCAGTCAACAATTAGAGTATTGAGTCATACTTGTGTAAAAGATGGCCACACTGAAGAACATGGGCTCCAATTCTGGATGTGTGAATATCCTGCATATACAAAAAGAGAGAGATGAAAACGTCAAAGAAAGAAAATCATCTTGTTAGTGTTCCCTGATGACGTTCTTTTACCTCCATACACACTGGGCAGTTCTGCCTTGACACATTTTCAACACACTGAAACATAAAACAATATGGGAAGTATTAGACACTGAGGGAGAAATGTTTGTGCATCACTAAGGTACACACAGTGTAAATGCTTTATTCCAGTTTTAAAATCACCTTGTGGTTTCCCTCTAGATCTTGTGCTAAACAGAGATTGCACTTGTCACAGTGGAAATACTTCTCCCTGGGGCCAATCCTGTGGAAGATAAAAATCACTAATGAAGGGACAGGACACTACACCAATCCTGTTACATGCATAAAAGGTGGGAGTCAGATAATGGTACATGCTTCAGGTATTTGTTTGACTTGTTTAATTTTTTGATTGATTTATTTCTCCTCAAAACCTAATCTACAGGTTATGAAGAGATGTTACTTATCCTTTTAAAATGCAAAGTGGACAAGTACGATCCAAAGTTTAGGGCATTCAAATTTGAACGCCTACTTAAGAGTTTTTCATGGCACATAACAGTGTACAACAGTTTCTCACCTGCATATCCCACACTGCTGACAGTGATACTGCTTCTTATCTTTGTCAAACAGGTGGCAAATGTCACAATAATATTCCCCAAAGTCCATATGACACTGCTCACATCTCTGCTGTGCCTAACAAAAAAGACAAGAAACTGATTTTAAGTAAGAGATTTGGCGACAATCAAAAAATCCTGGTTGCAGTTGTTTTTTTTTTTTACTTCAC
>NC_024328.1:2019887-2028210 GCF_000523025.1 Cynoglossus semilaevis | reverse complement strand
TCCTTCACTTTAAATCGATCCATCTGATGGGTTTCCTCTGCATCATGGCACAGCCGGCACACATATAGCTTACCACAGCACGGTGCCTGTAGTGGATGGAAATGTTATTGTAAAGATGAATCCGTGAATTATTAATAAGTGAATTATCCTTTAACGTTATTTAAGAGTTTAAGAACGACTGCATCTGAATTACAGTGAAACAGATTAGTAAGTCCTAAATCTCCACTTTCATTTACAGACCTAAAAAAACATGCTCAAGCAATCATAAAGACGTTTAAACTTACTTTTAACAAACAGTTGCGAACGTAATGCTCACAGCCCGCGGGAGTCGCCATGTTTCCTGCAGAAACGTCGTCTCTTCTTCTTCGTGGCCTACGATTCGATGAGGCTTCCGCCATTTCTTTCTTCTGCTTGTTTTAAACGGATGTGATTAGACAACACTGCCCCTTCGGCAAAGTAGTTTTATTTCAGCGCAGCGATTTTCGGCTTCCCCTTTATAATATGAAATACTGAACATTATGTTAGCATATATACAATTACCAAAATAGAATAAATTGGCTCAGTTAAATGATAACTCGGCTCAGCTCAGCTAGATGAAAACTGCTCAAATTCGCTACAATGCAGCCACAGAAATAAAAAGCGAAACTCGGGCACAATTTCTGTATATAAATAATAGCTAGGAGTAAATGCCTTTAACACATGAAACACTCTTAAAGACACACTCAGAAGTTAATGTTTTCTTTAGCAACAACCACCTACCTCAAGTACGGTTGAATATGTAAATCAATACACTGAACGTTCCACAGGCAAATTGTAGATCATTTAAGATCGACTTCTCTGCTGTTGTGGGCGTGAGCGCCGCTGGTGTAGTGGTATCATGCAAGATTCCCATTCTTGCGACCCGGGTTCGATTCCCGGGCGGCGCACTCCTTTTTCAATTTATGTTTTGAACATATGGAACTATATTCTGCCATACAGAAACAGAGCAGCTGTTAATTATCTTGAACTTATGGCCACCCTTTTTATTTTTTCAGAAACGGCGTTTGAGCCTTTCAATGAGCTGGTTGGAAAGTGAAATCAACACAACACAATAAGGCCCTAAAACGAGTTACTTCTTTGAAGATAAAAGCAAAGCCGTGCGTCATGTTTTTGTGCAAAAAACATGACGCACGGTCATTAAAATAAATCGCCAATATTTTATTTTGTACATATAAGTGTAAATAGTGTTTGCCCTATAGAAACAGAAGTGAGCGAATGTATGAGCAGTGCTCTATTTCTGACGCTGCTGCTGACGCTGCTTCTCCGCCATCTTCAACTTCCTATTGTTTGCAGCAGACTGAGGCTGTCTGCCGTGTATTTGCAAGTAAGAGCGAGTAAGAGACATACTGTGAGTGTGTACGTGTGTGTGTAAGAGAAAGAGACGAATCGGTTGTGATACTGACATTGTTAATAGTTCGTACTTATAACTTGCTACTTTGGAGGTCGACAAAATTCAGAGGAAACATAATTCTGCGTATATCACTGGACTAAATAAAGGCATCTCCCGCTTAGAAGGCATTCACCGATGATGGAGGACGAGCAGCCCAGAACCCTGTAAGTAGCAGAGGGCCCCTTCTATGTCTTGAATTGGGAAACGATGTCTATATATGTTGTGTCTCTATTTATCCACGTTGTTATTGTTTTACATTTATTGTACTTTAGGCCAATGTGGTAATTAGACTGCAAACACAGTCTTCTAGACACCATCCACGTTCACAAAGCCGGCGTATTTTACTAGCCACGTTATTTGTAGATTTATAGTTTAAAAAACCATATAAATGGCCGTGAGTTCATGCAATTTATCATTAGCCATATTTTCCTACTTTGCTAAAAAAAACGTCGGCACGGATAGCAAACGTGATTGATTGTGGTTATTTGTTGTCTAATGTGGCGAACAAAATACGAATAAAACATTTCTGGCTTGTGGATTTTATAATTTAAATCCCGGTTATTTTTTTAAACATGTTTCAACCTGAGGCCCCGTTTGAACCGGTTAGCTCACTCATTAGCCGAGCTACAGGAAAGCCACGTCAACGCTCGTTAAAACGGCATAGACAAGCACATTTTAAATGCTCACCACATTTTCTGGGTTTTGTGATTACCACAGACAATGTTTTCTTCATATTTAGCTAATTTCTTTTATTTTTATTTTTAAATGGAGAGTTGTGTAGTGCTGCTGCTAGCTGTAATAGCTAGCCTTTGTTTGCAAGTTACTTCCGGTTTGCCATCAACATTCTCGTTCTCAGGGTCTCTTTGTTTTTTTTCCAGGTATGTGGGGAATCTGTCTAGGGAGGTCACCGAGCCCTTAATCCTTCAGGTCTTTACACAGATGGGGCCATGCAAGAGCTGCAAAATGATAGTCGACGTAAGAATGTTTGTGGTTTAATACTTAGGCACATGTATTCATGATGGACAACAAAGTTAAGTTTCAAAGAGGGCAGGAAGTGAAGTAATTTATGTGCTTTCGTTAATAAACAAGCGAAATAATAACAGCAGAGAATAATGTAATTCCTATCACCTTTTTACAATTGATTTGCAGCTAATTTGTTAAACACTGCTTAAACAAAGTTTTTCAAATGATTACCAGACATAAATGTCTAGTTATACAAATCTGTACAATATTCAAGGGACATGACGTCAGAAGGCAACAGGCGTTTTATAGATAGCCCTCACGATGGTCAGGTTACAATCAGGTATCACAACAGAAATTCACTGGTTCAGTGTTGCAGCTCAAAAGGTGTCTTAAGGCAGTTTGGAGGAGGATCAGAAAGTTGTTTGGTTAAGTTGAGTGTAAGAGTCAAGCATCTCTCATTCTAGATGTATACAAGTTTTCTTCTTGGTTGTTCCATTTGGGCCCATTGTGTCACATCACAACAAAGTAATAAAATACTCACCTATGTTGTACCTAAATATTAGTGTTTTCCTGTCAACAGGCAGCTGGAAATGACCCATACTGCTTTGTGGAGTTCTATGACCACAGACATGCAGCTGCTTCAATGGCAGCTATAAATGGAAGGAAAATAATGGGTAAGGTAAGCTATCGTATCTACAGGGTGAGTGGGGATGGGTGGGCTTTGGTGTGGGAGGAAGGTTTTGTGTGCATGAACCATATGAAAGAGATATCTGGACAAAAATATGCATTGGAGCGACAGAATCAGCCAGAGTTGTAGCTTTGCCAACATTTGCTTCGGAAAAGATTACAATCAATAATGTATGCTTTCTCTAATAAACTATAAATCATTGGTTGTGATACACCAAAGTTTGCACTGGTCCAGGTGTAGAGTAGAAAATGAGTGTTTTTTTTCTCTCTAGCATTTTGACAGAGATAATTAAGCAGAGCATGATACAGATTAAAAGTCAGCCAAGAAATTGAATGAATCACACTGAACCGTATACCTGTCCTAGGCCGATAATAGTTTAAAGTAATTTCCAGTAGCTATTTATTTCAAGCACTGTAGTGGAAAATCAAATTTTTATAGTATTGAACTTCATAATTACTCTGCAAGACAGGGTCAGGGAGTGGTTGAATTTCTTTTAAGTGTAAGGTTTGGATACAGATTTATGGAAAGCAAGCCATGTGATTGTCAGCTGCAATGAGAAAGATGGCCTCAACATTCAGCATTTTGAATCAAGTAGAACACTTCTGGCGTTCTTTTGAGCAGGTTGCATCTTTGTAGAAATGGATAGATGGGGTGGTCCTTGCCTCGTACACGTAAATAAACTGTTAATGATGCAAACATACCCCACCTTTGTTTTTCTCTGTCCTTCTCTACAGGAAGTGAAAGTCAATTGGGCCACAACACCAACCAGCCAGAAAAAAGACACAAGTAGTAAGTATGGTTGTAGAACTGTAGGACTACAACCTATGAACATATCAGACTTGCATTTGGCAAAAATGGTCAAATACTTGCACATTTTCATGGTCTTCATAATTTCCAGTAAATCTTTTTATTATTCATAATAATAGAATCATCAAGTCCTTTTATGGTAGATACTCCGTTAAAAGAAAAAGCTCAAAACCTGTAAAATGTGCCTACACACTACAAGTAATGTTCAAAACCATTTCTGACTTTCTAGATCACTTTCATGTCTTTGTCGGAGACCTCAGTCCAGAAATAACTACAGAAGATGTCAGGGCTGCCTTCGGTCCGTTTGGCAGGATATCGTAAGTATAAAGCTGGTCTTTAACAACTAACATAGCTGGCCCACAGGAATGGCTAAAATCCAAGGTGTATTAACTATTTTTAATTTTACAGATTCAATAAAATCTTAATTTTTTATGTCTTTTGTCTTCCTTTTACTTGTTTTTTTCCCCTGTTATTTGCCTAAATAGGTTTTTATTCACAAAGTCTTTTAAAACCCTTTTATGTTTGTGGTGTTCTGCCATTTGAGGTGTGTTGACTTCTGTGCGTTTGTCCACAGAGATGCTCGTGTTGTCAAAGATATGGCTACAGGAAAATCTAAAGGCTATGGCTTTGTGTCTTTCTTCAACAAATGGGTGAGTTTGCATCAGTGTCAGTCAGTGTAGAGAAGTTGTTTGAGGTTTTCTTCCTCCTTGGTATTCTGCTTCATCATTCTGTTTGAGGTGCAGTGAATACATTAATTTCACAATTTATAATAATTAATGTGATATTTCTTAAAAGACATATACAGTCACCTTTGTTCTCTCATTGGGTTCCTAATTGTGTTCTTTGCAAAATTGAACAAACTGCAATTTATTTTTCCTCCAGGATGCAGAGAATGCCATTCAGCAAATGGGCGGTCAATGGTTAGGTGGTAGACAGATCCGAACTAACTGGGCCACAAGAAAACCTCCTGCTCCAAAGGCTACTTATGAAAGTATGTTGACATGCATTTTTAGTTTTTATTTGTGGTTTGAAAAATGGTCAAAACATAATGTTGATTTGATTTTTTTTTTCCAGGTAACTCCAAGCCACTATCTTTTGATGAAGTAGTCAATCAATCCAGTCCTAGTAACTGCACTGTCTACTGTGGTGGAGTTAGCGCAGGACTGACAGGTAAATGCACAATTTTAAATGTGAAATATAGTTTTCCAAAGACACAACCAAAAAACCTTGTTGAGCCCCATTTAATGTATCCTACAGATATTTAACATTGAAAGAGTTCAACTGCATTCACCTTCCTACAAAAGGTCATGGTTTAGTTGTTTGGCTGTTTTGAAACATGAGGATTTCATGAAAGAAGGATGGGTATTTTATGATGTATGATTTTTCATAACCTTCCGCTGGAAGGTTATGCCTCCGCTGCCTCCGTGACCCAGTAACGGATAAGTGGATGAAAATGGATGGATGGATGGATGATTTTCCATAAAGACACATGCAGGATTCAGGCGTGCTAAATATCCTTATGTATGCTCAATAAATGTGTTAAACTGCGTGATTTCCTTAAAATGGCCATGCATGTATTTTGCATAGAGAATTTCACGCTGTTTCCTTTTTTACACAAACACTGAATACACCACTTGTGTTTAGTAAATGGTGGTCTTAAATTTTTCCATGGACATCACATGGTGAAAAGCTGTGTTTATTGGGCTTGGAAAAAAAATACAACACCCCCAAGAGCTCAATATCTTATATTCCTTTTCTATTTGAATTCTAGAACAACTGATGAGACAGACCTTCTCTGCCTTTGGGCCAATCATGGAGATCAGAGTTTTCCCAGATAAAGGCTATTCATTTGTCAGGTATGTGACAGTTTCTTCACTTGATCAACATTGTCTTTGTGTGCTGTAGACCTCCTGCCTGGTACCAGGAGGCTCATGGTGTGAAACACCCAGTCTCTGAAGCCCATGTTGGGTTGCATTATGAAGGGTGTTAGGTGTAAAAATTTGATAAATCATCTTCATCTTCCTTCATACTTACAATATAACACATTTATTCTAGTGCTATATGCTGCCTAATCATTAGTTCGCACCAACAGCTGTTACAAGGCACAAAATGAGCTTCAATAATTAATGTGCATCTTTTTATGGGTGAAGGTTTAACTCCCATGAATCAGCTGCCCAGGCCATAGTTGCTGTAAATGGCACTTCAATAGAGGGCCACGTAGTAAAATGCTACTGGGGTAAAGAGACTCCTGACATGATGAACCAAATTCAACAGATGCCAATGCCTCAGGTAAAAACTAACTTTTCTGTGCTTCATAAAAATAAGAAGCATGAACTCGCTCATTTTCTACACCAATCATTCAAATATCTGTCCAATTTACTGAATGACCTGTAGACATTTCTTTTACTGCTTTTACTTACAGCAGAACAAAGTGAACTATGCTGCGGCCCAGCCTTATGGCCAGTGGGGCCAGTGGTATGGCAATGGGCCCCAGATTAACCAGTACGTCCCTAATGGGTGGCAGGTCCCCACCTACAGCGTCTACAGCCAGGCCTGGAATCAGCAGGGCTTTAAGTAAGTAGTACCATGCTCTCAGAGCCCCTTCCAACATCTTCATCTTCAAGCCCAGAATTCCCTTCCAAGATCCCAGCAGCAAGAGCCAAGTCAGGCCAGAGGAGGGCGCTCCAAGTCCTCTCCCTTATCCCTTTTCACTTAAAGGTTCTTGAGAAGAACTTTCTCAGCTCCTCTTTAGATTAGCTTGAGCTCATCCTATTAAATAAAAATGTTTAAGTCAGGATGTTGAATTTTTGCCTTCAAAATCTTCTTCCGTATTGGCTTTCCCAATATAGTTTAAGATTCCCAAGCTATAGTATGATTTTTATATGATGAGAAAATTATACATTCATATCCATACCCAGGGATTGTTAATGAATGAAACATTAATTTTCCCTTTCCCTATCTGTTAGAATTATCTTGAAAGACTCATAGTGTCTTTTTGTCTTTTGATACCTTGTGTTTTCTGACAATTTATTTTTATTGTGGTCTGTATTTGAATGCAAGTGGACAGCATGAGATTTCTATACAGGTATTTTGTATTGTCATTGTTTAGATCACCCATGTGCAGGAATGTTTTGTACACTGAAGAAATAATAAAACAAAAGCCATAAAATTATGGTAAGAAAGTGATGAAAAGTCTGTTTAAAGGTGTAAGGTAGCTCTAACTATGGTTCGTGACCTTCTAAAGCAGAGGACAGGTCTCTCTCAACTTTGAATATGAAGCCTAATCCTGTGTAAGCTGTCTGTGAGTTTACTTTTGTCACAAAGTCAAACATTTGAAACTTAAATTTGTGTTAAAGCCAATTATGCCTAAGAGCTTCAGAAGAAGATGATTTTCCGTCCTGTAGAGGGCACTGTAATTTTAAACAAAATGGGCTGTTTTGTTTTGCTGTCGAAAAATGTAAAAAATATTTTTGAAACTAGCTTTCTATTGTCCCAGAGGGTAAAAGTAGGTCAGAATTATAGTTAAGGGTTAACAAACATGATCAGAAACATCTGTCTTACAACTCTTGACTTGCCCTCTGATGTAACACCGGACCAGACAGAAGCAGCCTTTATTTTTTCTAAACCATAGTCAGATTAGAGCACCTCGTTGCAGCAAAAATAATTCCGAATTCTGTTGTCAATCTGTCATCACGTTTTGTGAGTTTTAAAAGCCGTCTGTATGAAAGGTTTGTAAGCTACAGCCTTGAACAGCAACATTTGATTACTTTTAGTCTGACTCATGTTCATTTCCATAAGAGAGTTGGCAGACTGATGTCTGATGTTAAGCTTTTATATTCACATCTTCAGGTCAGGTTTGAGTAGTAAAATGTAGCTCACTGCTCTAAGCCTGTATGCTTTGCCTACCTTTTCACTTGAAATTAATAACTGAACCCTAATTTTTGACCCTGATAAGACTCATCAACTTTTTTATTTATATGTTTTTTTATCCAAGCTGCCTTAACCTGCCAACTTCTGACAGCTCTGCCACCTTGTTCTTATAAACTGGTCCTTTGGCTCCTTTTCACCTTGTCTCTTCTAACCTGCTGGCATTTTGTTTCTTTATCCANNNNCCCTGTTCCTTGTCTTTTGCAGTCACTTATCGGCCAGTGCTGGGTGGACTGGCATGAGCACCATCAGTAACGGTGGGGTCATGGAGCCTACACAGGGATTGAATGGAAGTATGCTAGCCAACCAGCCCGGTATGGGAGCTGCAGGATACCCCACACACTGATATGTAGCTGGGGCCCTGACATCTGTCAACCATCAGCCTCTTTTTTGGCTGTACTGAGCCCGGCAGGGCTGTGTAACACCGCCTTCACTTGTGGCAGGACTAGGACTTTAACTGGGATGTGGAACCTGACAGGAAGATTGGCATCAAAAGGAGATGTAAATGG
>NC_024328.1:1996500-2019875 GCF_000523025.1 Cynoglossus semilaevis | reverse complement strand
GGGGGGGGGTTGAGGGAACAGCAACCAGGGAGGAGCAGTTGACACACATGGCTTTTCACAGTCTCTGTGGAAAACGAGACTGGCCAAGAACCAGTGCTCTGACCGTTTTTAAGTTAACTGTAAATGAATTAAAACTGTAAAGAAGTTACTTTTTCTCTTCCCCCCGCCCCCTGGGTTCAACAAATTGCTTCTACTTTCATGGGTTTGTGCTTAAAGAAACTGCTCGATTTTTAATCCTTGTAAGTTATAAACATTAATTGTAACGTGAGGAATTGAAATCTGTTGAATTTGTTCTAATTTTCTCTTGGGGTAAAATCAGAATGCAGGGATTTTTGCCACTGCTGTTTCTCTTTAAGGGCAGACAGATATTGCACACTTTCTTCCTCTCTTGTACATGGACAATTTTTGAAAACTGAGAGTTTCCTTTTTGCATTCCATCTTCCTCCTCTTACTTGTCCTTCTCCCATGGCCTCAAATCTTTTTTGTCACCTGTAAATAATCATTCGCTCATTCATTCAGACGTTCATTTGAATCATTGTGTGTAAAAAAACAAATGCTACTGTTAACTCTTAGCGCTCTTCCATGAGAATGACTCTGCAGTTAATGCCAACATTGTAGCAGAGTGGTGCTGTACGAAAAGTGACACTGGGACACCACCATGAGGTAGCATTGCCATGCAGTGCATAGTAAAACCAATTTACACAGTTCAAGTGATTGAAGGGGTAAACATATTTAAAACGTCTGATGTTTTTAAAAAAAATCTTTTGAAACACCAGTGTTTTATATTGTTAAAATCTTGAGGTAATTCAACCTTTACACTTGCTCTTTTTTGGCCAGAGAAATGAAGCAGCCATCCTAACTGTTGCCTTACAGAGCTGGTTTCTTTTAGCTGACAAGATCCTTGATTTCATTAGGCAGTGCCTACACATGTTTTCAGACATTTTTGTTTAGTAAGGTTGACATCCCCTGCCCCCCCCCTCCAAGAACTGATGACTCTGCTACTGTAATCAATGTTTTCTTGCTTTGTCAATTAAAATGCTAATGAACATAACCAGCTGGTTTTTGTTTTATTTTATTCC
This sequence comes from Cynoglossus semilaevis, assembly GCF_000523025.1. Lineage (NCBI taxonomy): Eukaryota > Metazoa > Chordata > Actinopteri > Pleuronectiformes > Cynoglossidae > Cynoglossus > Cynoglossus semilaevis. The sequence goes on along the minus strand of NC_024328.1, from coordinate 2,018,796 downwards.
TGAGAAAACCTGGGCTCATTAACCAATGTCAAATTCAAGAATGGAAAAATGTACACACATTTTTGGTAAGAAGAATTTTGGCATTGTACATATGCAGACACATGGCATATTTTTTCTTTTTTTTTTAAGTCCTAACTGTTCTCTGCCTTTAATTTTAAATGGTAATAAGCCACAGCATGCTTACCATTTATAATTAACAATTTATTTTTTATAAAACCCAATAGTAATGTCTCCAATGTTATTTATTTTTAAAATTATTTTTCTTTTTTTCATTTTACAGCTCTCAGTCCTCATCCTCTGGCCAGCCCTCTGCAAGGTCAACTGAAAAACTTTTATCTTATACTATGTTATATATATATATATATATGTGTGTGTGTGTGTGTGTGTGTGGGGGGGCTGTTCAAAAATAAATAAAGAGAACACTTAAACAACACAATGTAACTCCAAGTCAACCACACTTCTATGAAATCGAACTGTCCACTTAGGAAGCAACACTTGACAATCAATTTCACATGCTGCTGTGCAAATGGAATAGAAAACAGGTGGAAATTATAGGCAATTGTCAAGACACACCCAATAAAGGAGTGGTTCTGCAGGAGGTGACCACAGACCACTTCTCAGTTCCGATGCTTTCTAGCTGATGTTTTGGTCACTTTTGAATGCTGGCGGTGCTTTCACTCTCGTGGTAGCATGAGACGGAATCTACAAGCCACACAAGTGGCTCAGGCAGTGCAGCTCGTCCAGGATGGCACATCAATGCAAGCTGTGGCAAGAAGGTTTGCTGTGTTTGTCAGCGTAGTGTCTAGAGCATGGAGGCGCTACCAGGAGACAGGCCAGTACATCAGGAGACGTGGAGGAGGCCGTAGTAGGGCAACAACCCAGCAGCAGGACCACTACCTCCGCCTTTGTGCAAGGAGGAACAGGTGGAGTAAACCACCAGGCCACAAATGTGCATGTGTCTGCTCAAACGATCAGAAGCAGACTCCATGAGGGTGGTATGAGGGCCCCATGTCAGTGGCAGTGGGTCAGTAATGGCGTGGGGTGGCATTTCTTTGGGAGGCCACACAGCCCTCCATGTCCTCGCCAGAGGTAGCCTGACTGCCATTAGGTACATTCTTGTGCAGAGGCAATATCATAGTTTATGAAGTTTAACTGAGACGTGATCATTGCTGGTTGAAAACTTAACCCAATACCCTGCCTGGATGACTTGAAAAACAGTCAGCTATGGCAATTTTTGTCAATCTCTCAGGAGACTTTTATGAGGCAGTGGTGGCCTAGTGGTAAAGGAAGCGGACTTCGGTTCCCCGGGCGCCGACCATGGCTGCCCACTGTTCACTTGGTGATGGGTTAAATGCAGAGGTTAAATTTCATTGTGCATGGTGTGCTGTGCTGTGCTATGTCACAAATGACAAATAAAGATAAGTTTAAGTTTAAGTTTAAGTACTGACAATTATGTCACAATGACAAGTAATTCACTTTTACTTTCACAAATGTAAGACAATGCTAGACCTCATGTGGCTGGAGTGTGTCAGCAGTTCCTGCATCATGAAGGCATTGATTCTATGGACTGGCCCGCTCGTTCCCCAGACCTGAATCCAATTGAGCACATCTGGGACATCATGTCTCACTCCATCCACCAACACCACATTACACCACAGACTGTCCAGGAGTTGGTGGTTATATATACAGTATATATATATATATATATATATACTTACTTTGTGTGGCTTCAGATGCTTAACGTCATCTTAGGCTCACATTTTCAATATATGCACTAGATGTCGCTCTTAAACCGTGTTTTCTCCGTTTGCTTTTTGGCACAGGCGTTTGACGCCACCACCACCAGTCAGTCTGTCACTACGTCAAAAGCCTGGGTGTTTGTGTCGGTCAGGTAGGTAATAGGTTGGTATAATAACATCGCATCTCTATGTTACATTCACCTATAGTATATACAGGTGTGTATGAATACTTCTGAAATATCTTTATGGTTATTTTGATGAGACTGAACACACACTCTTGTGTCCGGAGTGTGTGTGTGCGTCCATCCCAGCTTGTCTTAGTTGCAGTTACTGAGCTTTGGAAGCCATGGTGCAGTCTGACTGGCTGAAATAACAGGCAGCAGAAGCTGACAGGCTGATAAATGGTTTGTCTTTTCACAGCTGCTCAGCCAAGAGAAAAAGAAAGAGGGGGAGGGAAATAGAGATGTCAGGAGATGAGTTAGTGAAGAGATTACAGATGAAATCAATCAAAGTAGCCCCACCAGCTTCTTCTTCTTCTTCTTCTCCAATTTGTCTGTCCCACTTCCTTCCTCTTAGCATTTCTGTGTTCTGTTCTGAGTTCTTCCTGATTAGCTTAAAGAATCCCTAAGAGTGTCATTTGTGGGGAACTGTAAAGAGTGTGTTGTGTTTGTTTGTGTGTAACACTCTTACTCTATTTGTCTTTCTTAGTACTGGAAGTAAGGAACTACTACAACATCATTAGTATATACTGTATATAAAAACAGAGAAATGTGACATATATATTAAATGAACACATTTGTCATCTGTCATCATGAAACTACATTTACAGTTTTTATTTTTCTTGTTATTTTCCTGCAGTGCAGCTGTTATGTCAGGAGGGGGGTTGTGTGTACTTTGGACTTTTTGGTATTATCTTGCACTTTGTATAAAGTCTGGTGTCCTGTGTCCTCTCTGACCTCACCGTTACTGTGTTAACGCTGATGGTCAGACACACCTGCCGGTAATCCCAGCTCATCACGGGATAGGGGCCACCTTATGGACAGGACACCTGCTCGTCGTTGCCACAGCACCCGACCAGAATTACACCAGCAACCTGGTGGTGTAATGAGTTGACTCTGTGAGTTTGAGATTTTATTCCTGCAGCTGTGCAGTTCCTGGTTCTGGTTTTTCCAGAATGCTGGTTCCTTTGGTTTTTCTCCTGGGTCAGCAGCTCCACCACTGTCACCTTCTGCCTCCACAGTCGCTCATCAGCAGCAGAAATCCTGCCTGTACCCTTGCTTCAGCTCCACTGCCTCCCTGCTGCTTGTTTCAACTTACATTTTCAATTCATTCTCTGTAATAACCGCTTGTACTAACCTGCTCCTGTTTCTGTGTCCGCTCCTAGGTCCTCCCATTTTTTTATGATGGGGATGACATTTTTTTGTTCCATCTGTGGAACATCTGTTACAAAGTCTTATTTTCAGTTCTAGTTAATGAAAAACACTGATAAACTGGAACTAAAATCAAGAACAAAACTGACATGCACTGGATGTTGTTGTTTTTTAATCTAACTGCCTAAAAATGGACTTCAGGACAGACATTGTGGGTCATTGAGGTGGTGAAGCCATTCTCAAAAAACTAAAGTTCTATTATCAATGCATCTTCCCCCTTCCTGACACAAACAACCCTAACCCTAACCACCAAAACGAAACCCCAAAGAAATTCTGCATGACTCTTACCACGTCACTTCTTTGTAGTCCTGAAGTAGATAAACTGAAATAAAGGGGTTAGTACATACTCTACAGCAGTGCAGAAGAACTATGAAGTGGGGTCTTTCACATCGACGTGGCACAGGGAAATTCCATGTTTAAAAGGAGCAGATGATTACGACTCCCTGTAGTACATATCACAGGCCTCTATGTGGTGCTGTGTCTCCCTCGTTTTAACATGCTATCACCAGAAGAGTGGTGTTCTGCCTTTGCTGCTCCAGATGGGGCTCCAAACCCGATAATAATTAACTGTGGCACAGCATGTAGCTGATTTAGCCTCTAGCTTGGTCAGATATAGCCTGGCATCTGCCATTGTTGTTATTGTGTGGCGTTGAGCAGGGTAGACTGGGGTAAGAGGTTACAGAGAGACAGGGCTGACCACAGCTCCATTCAGACACAGAGCTGAAGTCTTCAAACCTCTCCTCTCCGGGACCTGTATTTGAGATCTCCGTACCAAAACTCCGGATTGGTTTTTACGCAAGGCTGAATTAGCGCTTTAGCTCTGGGATCCGTAGTTGTATTTCTGCCGTATAAACACCACATTGTTCACCTCCTTCAGACAATACTTTGGTCACAGAACCTGCGCTGTAGTGAGTGGCTCTAATGTAGACTTCTCAGGAATAAGGGGTTGATGTCTCTGGTGTTATGCTACATTCTGGCAAGAAAAAACATCCACCATGGGAATAGTTTTTTGGTTCTTGTGGAGTACGTATCAGGCTTATTTCAGTCTTAAGCACACACTTCTAAAAACAAGATGCCTCCTCCTGAACTATCCTATCAAGAGATGAAGTACAACAGGTTCCACCAGGACAGTGACTGTGCTCTCTATCACATCACTATTTGTCTATTTGTCCCACCTGTGGTGACTCCTGTGTGTGTGTGTGTGTGTGTGTGTTTGGGCTGTTGAACGTGAAGGAATTGACTGTTGGTGAATCACTGTAGAAACAGTGTTAATGAATCAACCAAAGGAGCAGATGAAAACTTGGAAGGCATGAAGGACACAAGGTCTGTCTGTGGATCGTTGGAGTGAACAGCACCACTGTGCCTGCATGCGTGTGTGTCTGTTTCCATGCATGTGACAGCCTGCCGCAGTGGCTGACAGCAAATAAACATGTTCTAGTAATTAACCTTGACAGGCCCAATGTGGTGCCAACAGCAGAAACCTGTTAATGACACAATTAATCCATAATTAAAGCATTCTGTCACACCAGCATCACATTCAGACACAGTCAATGCACCGCGTGTATGTTGGAGGGATCAGTGGAAACCTGTGAAACCATGGACATTTTCCTTACAGTGGTAAGTGCTGGCGTTTTTTAGTAATAAATACTGTAGGCTGGAGATTCATTGTAAATGTATCAAATTCTATTAAGAGACCAAATGTTAGGAAAACAGAATACTTTTATTTTAAAAAAAATCTTTTCTATTCAAATTAAACTAAAAGAGACAAAACAAAACCCAGACAAAATGTCATATTCATCCTGTTGAATGTCACATTAAGGAAACATACATAATATGAAGTAAAATATACAGAGGAGGTCCTCGACCTACGTAGTTTCACTATTACCTCACTACAGCCACTACATATCCATTTAGAAAGTCTTGTTCCCTCTCTCTGATGTGAAAGACGGTTCTGTTTGCATACACTGGTGGTACGCCTTTATTTATTTATTTATTTATTTTTTACATTTTCTCCCTTCATTATGGCTCATGACCATGGTTTAAACAGACCATTTGGAGTGGAGGAAAACTAAGAATTCAACAGCAGACTTTCCATGTGGTCTCCATTGCTGTTCACTGTGAATAACTCCATGTAAAAGCAATAGTTTTCAATATGTAATATGTAATTATATGTAAGTTCTGAGTTAAGGTGAAATGTACGAAACCTCGATATAAATTGTGCTAAGAAGATCTGGACATAGCAACTGAATCATGAGAGCCAAAACCAACCAAATAATAATAACAAACCCCCCTCAATTTCTTTGGTACAGTTCATGATGTTTTCCATGTTCATTATCAAAGTTAAAGCACAGGAAGTAGACAAAAAACTAAAATTCAACACTAGAGTGAAGTTTGAATGGAAGGGACTTTTTATGTGTTGTATATTTTTTTTTGCAGAGGAAAATCAATGCAGCACATATGCCCTGGTTTACTTCTCACTGGATTAATGTTTCTGTTTAATATTCCAGCATAATCCATTCAGCACATACCAGGACATTCATAAATAAATATCATATGCTTTTTTTAAAAGAAGAAGATTGGCTCTGCTTGCAGGAAAATCTAAATGGATTCTTTTCCTGGTTTTAGCTGATGAATGCATGTATAGATAACTCATTTTACATGAGCTTATGGTATTATCTTATAACAGATACAGTAGTTTCTGCTTCACAACTTTACCAAACATTCACCAATAAACAGCTACAGTACCAATCAATTTCATCATTTGCTGAATTAATATGGCCATAGAACACAGAAGAAAAGCTTCATAATAACAATAATAAGATTTCTACAATATTTGACTTATGTTTACATGTGAAAAGTAAACTTAAAATAAAACATAATTAAACAATCAATATAAAATGAATACGTAGAAAGTAGTGTGACGCCATGTAAAACCTTTCCAAGTGCCAGTTTAGATCCCGGGGCCAGACTTTGGTGCGACCTGCTGTAATATAGACCATGGATGCTGGTCCAGTACTGCCACACCATATCACAGCAGGTTTCTAAGAGACTGTCATGTTTGTTTGCTATAAAAAGAGTTCCATTCATCACATTAGAGTGGTTTGATGCTGTTTTTTTTTTTTTTTTTGTAAACATCAACATTAACCCTGTGACATTTTAGAGAGGTAATAAAGCCGCGGCCGCCCCAATCTTCTGACACTACGCAAACTTTACTGTGCCAAGTCTTGTTTAGTTCATTGCCACCCTGTTAATAACACTGACAGATTTATGATGCACGTTGTGTATGGCTGCAGCAGCGAGTCAGTTTCCTGGCATGTGTTGATAGACTTACAGGTGATTCTGTGGCTGTGGGTGTGTTCAGCAGACGGTCCTGACTGATTTATGGACAGTGTGTCATACACAGGCGTAGTAATTTATCAAACAAAACAAGAATAAGCTGTCCGCATACAACTGCCACTGTCTCCAGTGTAAACACAGACACACACACACACACACACGCACACACACACACACACACACACACACAGTAGCTAAGAAAAAGCTACAAGCAACTAAGAGTTTTAAAATGCAGGGCAAACACAGGTGATAAATATACAAAAATCAACTTGCACTAACATTTAGAACATTTAGCCAAGTCTAAGTAGTAAGCCTAGACAGAAAATTAGGAAAAAATATAACTTGAAAGGTCCCAGTGGACTCATCACCCGCAGTAAGTGATTTGGGTGGTGGTGATAGCGACTGCTGCCCCGCAACCCGGTAATGGATCAGCGAAAGAAATGGATGGATGGATGGATAACTTGAAAGGTGGCAAAGAATATAACAATAATGGCTATAAACTAACACAGGTAACACAAATGATGAATCAGCAAAATCATTTCTAACAATCAGTTCAACTAAAAAAACTAAAAGTAGCCAAATTTAAAAAAATGCTAATGGTTAGCCAAAATATAGAATAATTGCTATATGTTAGCTTAAGTAGTTAAATACAAAATTAGCAAACCCAAAATGATGATGATAATTATGACATCTACAGCAGGCCATGAACCCTAAACAGGTAGAGAAGTAGATTATAGTCATTTGTGTATAGTGTGTGTGTGTGTATATATATATATATATATATATATATATATATATATATATATATATATATATATATATATATATATATATATATATATATATATATATATATATATATATATATATATATATATATATACTGTATGTATATACATAAATATAGGTATATACATAAATGTGTGTGTGTGTGTGTGTCATCAGTGTGTTATTTGTAGTGTTATTTGTATGTTTGAGTGCATGTGGTGTATTTACTTTACTTTAATTTTTTTGCATCTGTCTGTCAGCATGCGTCAAGACAAGGTCGACAGACACGCAGCTGTCATGGCTGACGAGACGTCTGTGGAGGATAATGATTGGCTCAGCTCAGGACGCTTCCCGTGACCTTTCAGTTTAAAAGGAGGTTTTACGGAAACTTTTATGTAGGACAAAGACAGCCTGTGGCTAAGGAGCTCTATTACCACCGTCTGTAACCCTCAACGCAGGGAAAAAAAGAAAATCCCATCTGACTCCACTCATCACTCCTCACTACCAGCACAGAGAGAGAAGCTCCACGGATCGAAGGCTACATGTCTTAGCCTCCTCCACACATACACAAATCTACGGACTTTGCTGAGCTTCTCCATTTGATGCATGTGTTTATGTACATTCAAGTAACTGACGTGTACATCCACGTGGCAGACAGAGAAGAAGAGATTTCTAAAAACTCTCCATCGACATTTGTCTTTCTCTCCTTTTCATTTTACTAGACTTCACTGAGCTGTGAAAACAAGTCTGTGTCTGTGTCTGTGGCATTTAGTCAAATATAAAGAGAACTTGACGAAGCAGTGAATGTTACAGGTATTGATGATTTAGCAGATTTGACGTTCAGTTGTTACCAACATGAGGCTAACACACCTGCTTAAATGTGTCACTCCACATTAGAGAGAGACAGAGAGCAGACAGGTGCAGGTGAGTCATGGACACCAAAATAGTAGCCCACAGATTTTTATAAAGAGCACAGAAGTTTTACACATACTAGACACAAATTGTGATATTTTTAGTATTTTATTTTGCACACCTTTATACTTTATGTCAACCATCCATAGCATTGGAGAGAGCAGATAGGTTGTGAAGAAGAGGACACCCAGCTCCACTGGTTAAGTGTCCATAGTTCTTGCTCAACTCCCCCTGTGGCCCTGCCTCCCTCAACTACCTTTCCCCACCTACGGTGTTTCACTCTACAGTCATAACTTAACCATGTACCCACCTGCTGTAGGCACTGTACGTGCTGTAGGTTCAACTCCTTTGTCTCCTTTCATCAGTTTTTTATGTGCTAAACTTCCATTAGTAAATCCAGAGTCCAAATACTCTCAGTGGATTACAGAAACCATGCAATGTCTTGATAGCTCAACATTTGTAAACAAATGGACCCAAAGAATGGAACTCTGTAGGTCATTTCTGGAATAGCTTTAAACGGTGTAAACATAGTAGCCTAAATTGCTTCAACGCTTCATTGATTGTGCTTCAATAAGATGACCTGGATGACTGATATAATGTCTTGCTAAAAGGTTCCGCTGTATATTTGGGTAAACAGGTGTCAGTCTTTCAGTTAGACTGACAGGTCTAACTGACCTGTCAGTCAAATTAAGCTCAATTATGTCTGTTGTGTGTTTATGTTAAAGCTACAGTATGTGTTTAAGCTATGGATAGGAGTTAGTAAAGTTAACCAGTCCTGAAAGACTTGTTTACCCAAATAGACAGCAGAATTGGCATGAAACATTCAAAAACAAAATGAAAACACCTTAGTTAAATCATATGGTAACCAAAAGGTAGTGCAGTTCACAGCTACAGTAGCATAAAAGTAGTGGAAACAACATGAAAAAATATGTTTAGTTAGCTGTGGTTTCTTGGCAAATTTAGAAGGTCAAAGTTTTGGATTACAACATGAACGACAGCCATATTGGTTACACAAACATTAATAGTTCATGGATTCCTTTTTGTTTGAAGCGGCAGATATAATGTTTCCATCTTGCATCCTGTTAATGAAAAGTGTGATATATATATAACGAAATTAAATATTCTAAAAGAGCAAAACAGTCCATCTGTCAGCCCGTCAATCAGGTCAACAGAGAACTGAAGACGAGTCAGAGCTTGCTGAGATAAGTGTGATTTATGGCATAGGGAAAAAAGAGACATATTTTCTACTTTAGTGCAACAGTATCATGACAGGGAGGATCATGATGGTGAAAATGAAGCTATTGATTGACACATTACACACACTCAACGCAGGAAGTCAGACAAGATGAATTTTGGAACTGTCTCCCTGAAGAAGAAGCTCATCTACTCAACAGTCAGTGGTCAGTGTTATTTGATTCTCTTCTTCACAACGATGCACCAGATATTTTACTGGAGCTAGATGGGTTGGTAGATAGATAATAGCACCTTAGCATAAATGCAAACCCTCTGAAATATAAACACAGAATACTCTTTCTTGATTTTCATTTTTAGTGAAAAATCAGTTAAAAAATTCAAAAAAAGTAAAAATAATTAAGGGATAAGGCAGCAGGTATCGTTTAAAAACCTGTCCTTGCTGTAATGTGTAATGACAACACGTGCATGACAGCATTTCAAAGTTCTTATAACTGCTCCATTATTTTCTTCCTCATTCCTCTTTTTCATCCTCGTTCATTGCCCCTCTGGTTTCCTTCTTCTCCTCCTCTCGACTGGAGCTTTTTGTTTTTTAACGGATGAGTTATTGACTTAAGCAGGGCCAATTAATCAGGGTGTAATAGGGCAGCAGGGAGGCCTGGGAAAGGCATGCATCACGGGACAGAGATGAGCTCTGTCAGCCTGCTCGTACGGGCCTCCTCAATCACTCCCACATTAACTGTAGATGAATATAAGGAGGGTGAGGAACAAGTGGAAGGGGGAAGGCAAAGAAGAAATGCAAAGAGAATTGTAGGTGAGGATGAAGTAAAACAGGAAACTGAGAATGTGTTCCTTATTTTGGTTTGGTTTGTAGTTAAGACAGAATGGTGGTCTCCATCCGCTGGTCTTTTATTAGCACTAAGGACAAAAATCTTGAACAAACTCCGGCTTTGTCTGTAGAAATGCAGCCTCAGACCTGTATGAAATATCCATCATGCTGCACCCTTTTGTAAAACTCTCCAGTGAACAAACAAGTATTTCAAATTTTTTAATGAGTACCGAGCACTTTCCTTTTTCATCAATCCCATTTCCAGCTGATTCTCTGCATTGTCAATCACCTAACTTGTTTCCATGTCAGGATTTAGCTTTTTGTCTGGAAATTTTCCTTTAGAGCCACATCCAGCCACACTTTTACAGACAGCAGGTGGGTCAACATGTATCTCACTGGTTTCTCCTGGTTCTAAACAGTTGTCGTTGCTGGACTATTGTCTAAGTCTGGTAATTTTACACAAGTTCACCTTTAATCAGGTGTGTGAGAAGCCACACATACACTGTAACTTTAATGTATGGCCTGGAACATCCTCCCCAAGTGTGTGTGTGTGTGTGTGTGTGTGTGTGTGTTCCTTATCTACTGTAGTTTAACCTCAGATGCTCCCTGACTGACTGTACGTGTCTGTGTGTGTGTGATCTGTTGACACGCAGAGTGAATATCGCAGGTTGTTTGGATGCCCTGATGTTTGATCTCATCTCTGGCATGCTGTGTTTGGGTGTAAAGTGCAGTCAAGTGTTTGATCTCATCTGACCTAGACGCAACACAACAGCAGGACCCTAGCCTCTCTTCCACCAACACACACACATGCACACACAGGAAGCCACAAAGGCACTTCCGTAGTCTCACTGACGTCTGACTTAAAATGAATGAAAGATGTTTTCATATGGGAAACAAAACCAAAACACATTTTCCAAAACATTGCTACACGCTAACTACAGAAAACTAAATAACAACAAAAAAAACCCACACACACACACGCACACACACCCTCCCCATCCAGCTGTAGACCATAGATCACAGCCTGGTAAAGCAGATTACAGCTAATCACCACAGACACTTAGATCAGTGCCCTGATCAAATAACAGTTCAGCTGTAATGTCAACACGCACATACACACCATGATGAGTGATGGGTGTGAAAGCCCAGCCTCTGTTATCTTTGTTATGCTTTGGAGAGCTGACATGTTTGACAGCGGTGTTATGACACGTCTGAGGGACCATGAAAAAGACCAAATACTGTAAAGGCCCAGGTCTGGGTTGCTATGTTTGCCAGCTCTGACATAGTGAAGATAAGACAGATTAAACACAATACACTGCACTCATCTCTTCAATTGTCTGTGCACGAAAGAGGATTTGGTCTGAGGGACGTCTCTGGATTAACTGGCTTGTTAAAAGTGTGTGTCTTTGTCTGTGCGGTAAACATTTCCACCTAGAATCATCCATGCAATAGCATCTCTACCGGCGGATGAGGGGAATACTTTTTTTAAGTGTTAGGAGGTAGTGAAAAATACCGACATGAACATCTAAGAGAGACGGGGCTAAAGAAAAAAGAAAAGAGAAAATAATAAGTAATACTTAATAACTTAATAATAACAAGTGAGATGGCCATCTTTTAATCTTTACCTGTGCAATCATCACCATCATTTCATGTGGACTATTCTGCAGATAACACAGACTCGCTGGCTCCTGCATGCCTACTACATCGATATAACACACACACACACACACATACACACACACCAGAGAGGTAGAGCAGAGTTTTCACAGCCCATATATGAGCCTCACTCAGCCTCTGCGGAAACACGGCCCAGCTCCCAGTCATAAATAATAATGGGATTGGCTACATGACATGTTGAGTGATGGGGCCCCTCTCAGAACTCATTTACATGGCTTTGTGTAGCAATCATTGGGGCCCTAATGTAGCACTAAGCAAATGAGCCTTTCAGAATATTGTGCAATTTATCGCAAGTCAACTGGCACCAGGCGGGTGCTCTATAAATCATGAAGGAACACATGCCCCCGGTGACAGCTAAATCAACATGGAGTAATTGCTTTGAAATGTGAAGGAAGCGAACAGGCAGACTGGACAAAGCGTTTTGCTAACCTCGCCGTGACTCTGGAAATGTAACATACAGATGTTTCGGAGAATTGGAGAAACCTCACGGGAAAGTGAATAGGTGGAGGCCCTTCAGCTGCTTTGATCGATTTGCATAGAACAGTTCTTGGCACTGTTGAAAAGGTGCTGCATCTGGCCAGCAGGGGGAGTGACAGTTACAATTGTTCCCTTGGTAAAACAGATAAATCTACACGTTTAGACAGAAAATAAATGAGTGAAAGTTGCTCTTGACATAATTACTTTTGAAGGGAAGAGTCTATGGTAATCATTGTCTTGTTTTCCTCTTCACGTTACACCTGACATTTTCAACGGCGGACAGATCTGGACTGCACACAGGCCAGACATTGTATATCTCCCCTCTGTATGTGTGTTGAACAAAGTGAAATGAAGACATTGAATATATTTGTTATTATATTTGTTGCTCATTTTATTAAGGCTCAGGCCAGTGACCAAATTATTTTTATACAAATATATAATATTTGGATTGGTACATGTGTATTAACCCCCCACCCCCCCAAACAACTGTTGGCACATTTACGTTACTATAGTGTTTGTGTCGTGTGTGGCTGTTTGTGTGTGACAGCGATAGAGCAAACAATCCTGTCCATCAGTGTCCATTACCTTGACAGCAAGTGAGATTAATGACTGCAGGGTCAAAGAGAAACACACCTCTCAGGACTCATTTTAAATATGCAGACACACACGCGTGCACGCACACACAGAGAAATAAACACCTACAAAGTCAGTAGAAGGAAATATTAAAGTCCAACAGATGTATATAGTCAACATTTAAGAGAGGACATATTTTGTTAAATTGTTTTTGTAAAGGTTTTGGTGCGTGTATCTATGTCTCTAGAGTGCCTGACTACCCATTGAGTGTCAGTATCAAACAACAAAGTAAATATTTTATAATCTGCCAGAATGTGTTTTAAAATGAGTCGTTCTGACTTTGTGATGTCACAAGCAAAACTGTTAATGCCCTGGGTCACACTGTAAAAACATAGTTAACATAACATTTATATTAGCATAACATTAATGTTTAGGTAACAAAGTTAACTACTAACCACATCCAAGTCCATGTGTGGTTCTCAACTTTTTTCCAGAGCTTTTTTGTATTCCGACTGTGACTCAAACATATTGTTGGATCACAGCTTCTTATATCGTGTCATGCCGGATTACCATCGCTGTCAGAATGCTCAAAGGAAAGACTGATTGTAGATGGGCCTGACGATTTACCATAAGCCATGCTGCCACTGTACTAGCTGTACTAGATGTCACAGGTGGGCTGAGCATTCAGTGGCACCTTTTGAAAATAATTTCACAGAAACCAACTGTACATAACGGGGCTCTTAAAAACATTTGTGCAAAAAATCCCTTGTTTTTCTGTCAACAAAACCTGTTACTAACATGTTATTTAAACATCAAGGACGCCTATTAATTTAAATACAAATAGCATAATAAGTCGAATATTATTGTGAATTACCGATGAATTAATGAGTGACTTTTTCCACCAACATAAGCTTCTGTTGTTGTTTATTTTGTAATATTTATATTACAAGATATTAATCCTTTATCTTATATTAATTCTTCTGTATTTCTTTGAAGTTAGAAGTTGAAGTGAAGTCCTTGTTAATGTCTTCCAGCATTGTCCTTGGTTGAACCCGATAGAAATTTGAAATATGATTCACATTATTGTTTGGCTATCTTTGATGCCCCTCTTATTTTCTCCTTCTCTTCGAGGTTTAATACTTTTGAACATACAATACATGCAGTCCTCATACGTGAAATCCAAAACTTCAAACCAATAAGCAGACAATCAGGGCTGTTCAATGTTTTAACATAGTCTGAAAGGCAACACCTGGATGAAAAAGAAACAGCAGTCAGTCACACGGATGGCGCTTTTTCCTCATTGTTTATTGAAAAGGTTCAAATGCAAAGTGAGATGTCTAAAGTTGACACATCTATGTGTCAGTGGCTGGAAAAAAAGCTGGAGAAGCTGTTTTGATGTGGTAGTCAAGCCAGTCTGATTTATACAGTACAGTATATACGTACAACAGGGCTAAAAATTGTTCTCTAAAGCTAAAACCTTCACTTTATCTGTGGTTATGGGAACAGCTGATGGCCTCTTGGCCACCAGCCCTTGGTCAAAGGAAGTCACTTTGAACGTAATGACCTAAACATCTTTGTTATTAATGACGCAGCCGCTTAGCCATCTTAATTCCATTTGCATAATGAGCCGGAGCTGATAAGCCACTCATCAGAGCTAATGGAGTGGCTTCCATTAATTAAAACATCTTATTCCCACAGCTGCCTTCATTACTGCACCAGATGGTTGTCATTAAACCGCTGTTTGTCAGTCAAAAACCTGACACCCAGCTATAAAGACTTAGTCAATATTACCTGTGTGTGTGTGTGTGTGAGAGAGAGAGAGTAAGAGCAAGAGAGTTGCTGTACATTTTCCCCTGAGGCAAAGTGAGAGTAGTTCAGATGTAAGTTTCCAGGATGTTGTGGTTCAGAACATTTTTTTGTCTACAGTCAATCACTACTGATGTACAGTCAAAACCATCTTTGTAGTTAATTTTAACCTGGCAGTTAAGTAGTGTACTTTCTTATCTAATCTAGATGTACAGCTTATTACTCGTGTGGTAATGTCAGTGCAACGCATCATTATTTCCATCAAAGACAATTGTTTATTGAGTAAAATAAACAAATTAGTTTCCTGAACCACATGCAGTAATTTTAATCTTCTCCTTCTTAAATGTCTGCACTGAATTATTGTCTCTGTCTCAAACGGGATTTGTCCTCAATTTGTCTTCCATGTTCTCACATGAGTTGACTTAAAACTGTCTAGATCTGTTACGATCCTGTCATTATTTTTTAAAACAGGGAGTTGGAGTGGTGACATGAAAATGAAATATTACAAGGAATGTACCGAAGAAAAAACATTGAACCAATAAGCTTTACTTTGGCACAGATTCAATTCCAGCATTTGTGTCGAACGAGAGAAGCTCAGTAGCGTCAGTGAGTGGCAGCACTTCCACCGCAGCTGGTGTTGGTTGTGTTTCTATGAGTTGGGATGTGCTATTTCACATTATCTAATATAAAGTTGTGGTTGTGGGTTCCAGGTTCAGCCGACGTTCAGCTTGCATCCATCATGTAACTTTGACATTGTGGGTCGGAGTCAACGTTGTGTCTCATTTCCTTTCAGTCTGTCATCCACTTCGCTGTCACCAATCATTGTATTGTGTTTCTGAAATAAGAGACATAAAGAGCTGTGTCTAAAGAGTGTTTTAACTGTGGTGGCCAAACCTGGACCACCATCCTGTCACACACAGGAGCCAAAATGCATTTGAACAAACTGAGAGAGTGATGACTGTATAGCTGAGTCATTTCATCAGCAGTAGCTTTTGTGAGTATTTAACTCACAGAGTAGTTTGGTTACTGCTGTATAATTTACATTTCCAGAAGATTTATACGTCTGTGCAACTTCAGAATTATTCCAGTGTTGCCTGCCTTCATTTCGGGATTATTAATTATGACACATTTCAAAATGAAAGAACTCTTAGAATAGGTTTTCAATTTTGTCTAAAACCAGGCACCATCTCATTTCAAATATAATGCAGTGCAAAGAACAGAACAGAACTTTAGAGTTTGTAATGATCAGGCAACTTATGGTGATTTTCATTTGTATATTTGTATATTTGTGTATTTTAAATGCCATATTATCTCCACACTGAGAAAGAACCACTAAATTTGTGCACTCATTTCCTTGATGCTCCTCTGGGAATCTATAGCTGGACACTATAGGACACCAAAGTCTGCACCAAAAGTTAAAATGTTTGATGAGAGCTCAAGCTTGAAGAAAAACCCCAAGATAATAATTAATAATTTTTTTGTAGCTGTATTTTATAATTTTCCTGCCTTCACAGAATCGTCTTCCTTCTAAGATAATTCTGAACTGTACAGAGGACACAGCCTGAATTACAGCTTTTAACGCTACTGCTCACTGCACTTAAACTTAGGAGTGGATTGGACACTGTACATTGTCTGCCATCCTTACACACACTTAGTGGTCGCTTCACATCAGACCCGTGTGATTGCTCTGTAACGCACTCCTCGGAGGTTGAGGGGCTCCAATTAGCTGATGTTGGCTCTTTGATCACCCTGCCCCCATCCTTTCTCTTTTCTTTTCACCACCTCCCTTCTCCCCGTCGCTGGATTCTGCACTACTGTCACAGTTAATCGAGCTGCTACCACCTCCCGCTGCCACAGACAGGCCTTGTCACTGCCACTCGGCAAAGGTCAGTGTCTGGCAATTAAAGTAACTCACTGGGGGAGTGGAAAGCAGGGAAGAGGGGCAGGGTTGGCTGGAGAAAGGGGACAGTTTTGGCCTTGCAGTAACCTCTCATTATGTTGACCTGCAGGATTAGCCTGGAGGTGCTTGACACAGCACGAACACAAACACAGGACCTTGTTGATGCTGAAAAAACCCAAAATACTAGAAATCGGTTTCTATCCTGTCTCAGGAGCCTGAAATTCAAATTTCTAAATCTCTGTATGTAACAGACAGAACACACGGACAAAGACAAAGTAAAAAAAAAAAAGCCTCCTGTCGTCATTACAGAATAATCAGGACAAGGTCAGAATTCAAATAACAATGTCAAAATTCTGACTTTGGCCTCAAATTGCTGACAAAAAATGTTTTTTTTTCCTTTGGAAAATCATAGTTTTTAATAATCCTTTTGTTAGGTCCTGACCACACGTTTAGTGATGATGATGATGATGATGATGAAAGTGTGCTCTCCAACATGAGTGTTTAAGACCAAACCTTGTCTTTCTAATCCTTCTATTTAACAGTCTGCCTGCCTCTGTCCTTGTGCTCTTCACCTCTGATTCCCCCTCCCCAAAAATCCCTTCGGTGCTTCTTCACATTCAGCCCAACTAATCTGAGCCATCGGCCCCTCCTCTGCCATCTGTCAGAGCCCTCACATTGTTTTGACATCTAGTTAATTCTGGACCTGATGATTTATCAAACTCTTATTACGGCCCGCTGAAAGCCTCATTTATTGTCCTGATGTATGGTAATGATAGCCTCGTGCCATCGCCTGCCCTGAATCTTAACCAACACACTTTTGTCCTCTCTTCCTCTCTCTCTCTCTCTCTCTCTCTCTCTCTCTCCTTCTCTCTCTCTCTCTCTCTTACGCTTCACACACTCACACACAGTGAACATTCTTCTCTGTTCTACTGCTGTTTTATCCTCACCGCCTTTGCATAATTTCCTCACTGGCTTCACACTCACCTCCTGACGTGTAAGAATACATGGCAGAAAGTTAGACACAGACAGGCATTCTGTGTCTAACTTTCTGTCGTGTATTCTTACACTGCATCTAGTCTTACTTTTTTTTTCTATCTTTGGCTATTGTTTTCACTCCTGTGCTGTTCCATCAATGCCTCTTTTAATCCCCTGTGATACTGAGAAGTCACTCGTCTCCGGTTTGGTCTCATTCTACCTGTCTATCCCGGTTTGCAATGAAAAGCCCTGATGTGTCCTGGGACAAAACTGGAAGAAAGCCAGATGCTAAATATCTCTGTCACGGCCTTTTCTCAACCCGATATGGACGCTTCACATCAGCCGCACACGCACACACAAAGACTCACAAGATCGACGGCCGATGAAGTCACTCCGCTACCCTGAGAATAGACATTTTACTCCTGCAGCAGATCATCAAACAGCCTCGATCTAGAATTACCCTGCGGCCCTGACACAAAAACAAAACACTGCTGCTGAATTATTCAGACTGCGGCAGGATCTTAGGGGCATTAGCCGTCGATGAAGTGCAATAAAAGCTGGTGAGGAATCAATGGAGTGAGACTACACCCAGTGTCCACAAAGCAAATCTATTCCTAATGTGTCTGCAGTCGTTTAAGTTGAAAGCTCGGTATTCATTATTTCGACTATTTATGTCTTCCTCTTTCAAACCTGCGTTTAGACGTTGAATTAGAGAGTCTACAAAAGAGACAAACACAAATTTTGAAAGATAAGAAGTCAAATTATAGAATTGTATAGAGTTGTACAGAGTTTTGATGCTTGTATGTATAAACAACATTAAAGCAACAGTGTATTACTGTAAATCTTTCTGTGAATAATTATTATTTTGCCAATAATTCCCCAATAATCCCAAATACACTTCCCTTTTATTTGTTGTTTACAGCAATATATTTAAATATTGATCAGGTAATGTTTTATTATTAAATTGATCGTGGCATTCAAACTGCTCTAATATGACTGCTCCCTTTAAGAAGGGGGAAAAGGAGGAGAATTTCCCAAGACAAATACCTTGTTATAGTTCTTTTCACTACTATTGTTGTGTATGATACCAAAAATAAAAATCTAATTAAAATGTTTTTAAAAATACATGTAATTCATAACTTTCCCACAAGTTACATAACTTGTCGTCGTATTCCACATCCTCTAGTTCCTCCACTGCTCCCTCTGGTGTATTAACGTCAACCCATCGACCCCTGCATTGGCAGGTGGGGGGGGGGGGACTTTAAATGCTTTATTGGCCTGTAACTTCACCTTAATGTCTGTGGGCTTCACATTTAAATGGAAGCTAATGAAGAGTGAAGGCAGCAACACGAAACACATGTGGCTTTCACGTCTGCTGCAGGTATGTTTGTGTGTATGTATACCAGTGAGTCACTCTTGATCATACTAGCGCTAGAGAGCAGACATTAGTGCAATTACATTGTGTAATGTATGTGTGTGTGTGTGTGTGTGTGTGTGCTCAGGAAGTTAAAGATCCCTGCTGATGCTAATGGCTCCTGACAAACTGAGCAGAGGGACTGACAGAGATATTGAGATTATATCGGCAGACGTGTAGACATGCCAGCAACTCACGGTGCACAATACACACATGAGAATATAAACTACACACACTCTTTTGTACATACACTCTTGTGTGCACACACATGCACTGCCGATTCTTTAACTCCCTTCTCCCCCCCAACCCCCTTTTCTCCTTCTGACATTCTTTGAAGGACGTGTTCCCGTGGGTGAGGTCAGGCATTAGTAGTGTTACCTGACGACTGTATGTGTGTGCGTGTGTGTGTGTGCGTGTGTGTGTGTGTGTGTGTGTGTGTGTGTGTGTGCTGGTCAGGTCATTTATCAGCCTGCCTGCAGCCACGACTCTGTATTAAACCCACAACCTGAGTGATGTCCATGCCAGTCCTCCACTCACTGAACAACACAGCCATATATCACCAGCCTATGCACATTTGTATGCACACAGTCTGGTTTTCATGAGTTGTGAGGACTTCACAACTATATATATGCTGTATTCCCTAAACACAAATTAGTATGCCTAATCCAGGGGTGTCAAACTCATTTTCACCGGGGGCCACATCAGCAATACAGTTCCTGTTGAAGGGCCGGTTTTAAATGGAACACTGTATAGATCAGGGATCCCCAACCCCAGGTTCGCGGACCAGTACCAGTCCACAGGTCCTTTGGTACCAGCCCGCAGTGGGACACAGTGAAAAAATGAAAACAATTCTAATTTACTTCATTCTTTCCTTATTTGAAGATAATCTGGCAATATTTTAAAATAAAAGTCATTCAGACTTTGATACAAACAGAATAGAGTCTGATATAGATGTAGCTCCTCCATAACAGACTAATACATGTCTGCAATTGATTATTATTTATTAAAGCTACAAATATTGTTCATTGCTGTGTAATAAAAACAACATTTTAATTTCATAGGTTGAGAAACTCTGCTGCATGGACTTTATTAAATGCTTTTTAAGCTCCTGCGGGCCACACAAAATGGCTTGGCGGGCCGCATTTGGCCCCCGGGCCTTTAGTTTGACACGTATGGCCTAATCTATATCTATGCCAACTAACACCAAACTAAATCTCAAACCTTAAACTTTTTTTTTCATTTGGGACCTAAAAAAAATTGTCCCCACATGGACAAAAACGTCCTACAACAAAGCATTTTACCAAAAAGTGTTCCCACGAGAATAGCCAACCCTAGACCAAACACTCACTCTTGCATTTCACTCCTCTATAAAGTGTATATAAGAAGTGGACACAGCCGTCCTCAGCCCACACCTAAAAACCCAGTTTGTATGTAGGTCAGTGTAGAATGAAGGATCTTAACACTAGACTTATCAAGTCAATGTTGCCAAAGTGCAGGATTTTCTTCCCAACAATTAAACTGTGAGGGTGAATCTGTCAATCACCTACAGCGTCCAGTCATGTTCCCAATCACAGTAATAAATACAGTAGCAGTAAATTATGATGATGTCTTTGTATTGTTTTCTTCTCCTTAAAGAGAGTAGAATGAGAGTACACGTTTGTAATTAAAAAGGCAACAGTACGATGAAGGACAATTTCTTCATCTGTTGTCATCTGACATCGACATTGAGTTTTTCCAATGGAATGGGACAGATTACTTTTATTTTGAACAGGGAAACTAATTCCTTTCCAAATCCATCCATCCATCATTCCTTCCATCCACCCATTTGTCCTTTCCACCTATTGGTTTGTTGTCATTCCCCTAATGATCTCTTACCTCTCAATGATCATAGTCATTTGTTTCTTGTTACTTTATCAATATCACCTCCTCTCTTCTTCATCTTCTTGTTCTTGTTCTTCTTCTTCTTCTTCTTCTTCTTCTTTTTCACCCTGCCCTTCCTCTTCCTACTCTCTGTCTCCCATATTTTTCTCAGCCTCCCATTGTTTTCTCTCTCCATTTATCTCACACCCTACGTCCTCTCTCCCTCACCTTGCCATCCTCCACCTCCTCTACACCACACTCCACTTCTCATCTCTCCTCTACTCAGCTCCTTATTGCTCTATCAATCTCCCTGGCACAAGATCAATATCAGTGCCAGGGCTGCTTTTCTTCTCCTCTTCCTCCTCCCCACTCTTCTCACTTTCAGGCCCATCTCCTTGTCGGCAGTGGGACCCTTTTTAGTAGTAGTAATGTGTCTCTCCATTAGATCTCTCTTTCTCTCCCTCTCTTTCCTCTTTCTTCGCTGGTACTCTTTTTCCATCACTGTTTTACTACCTGCCCCTTTCTCTACTGCTTTCACAGGGGTAAATGCACACTTGTGCTTTATTACCTCTGGGTCCAGTTTCTATTCTATTCCTTTCACTGTGTATATATATATATATATTTCAATTATCCATGAGTCTGATGTACAGTATCTGCACCTCATATGTTTTTGTTCAAGCTTAAAAACTATCTGTATATATCCTGGATCATATATTCATTAAAAACTTAATTCAACTTTTTCATGTCTACATCATAGAGCTGTCATCATTTTTTCAAGAGAAACGTCTTAATTAGAAGCCCGGCACAGACTTCTATAGTGTTGATGTCTAGTGTTATACTTACATAAAAGGTTTAATCTAAATTCTTTGTTAGCAATAAAAAACAAAAGTGTCTTGTAAGGTGTATATTTAACTTGAGTAGAAAAATGTCAACCCACTCTTTTCTCTGTCCTTACAATGGAAGCTGCTGCTCAGTATGGAGCCATGCTGTTCCATTGTCCTGTCATTGGGATGGATGAGACTGAGTGTAGTAACAAAGGCTTACGCTGACTCCATAATGCATTACAATCTGACCGTGCACATTCTCTGTGTTACACACATAGTTTCTCTGCCACCATTAACTTACACACACGTTGTCTATTTCTGCAGAGACAGACGGATATCGACTCAAATCTCATGGATTCCGATGATTAGCAGACCTATCAATACAACGCTCACTCTGACACTGATCAGTTATGTGGTCATTAAATTTTTAGTTACTCACAGGGTCAGACTGTCCGACAGCCTGTGTTTGTGGTTTCAGATCCTCCTCTTCGTGATGCTCCAGACATTTTCTATCAGGCAGCATATGGGCCAGCCACACACAGGACCTCTGTAGTTACAAACCCACAGCTTTGTAACGTGTGCAGA
>NC_024328.1:1944492-1996469 GCF_000523025.1 Cynoglossus semilaevis | reverse complement strand
TCCTGCTGACAATTTCAAATATCTGATGTCAACAGTAGCATGTCTCTCCAACATTGTAGTATTGATTGCATCAGTGGAACCTTATCCACAAAAAAGCAGGCATAAACACAGAATCTTACCTAACAACATGTTGCCCGTTGACTGTATCCATCCTCATCCTGAATTCACATAATAATGTGCCGTTAGAGGGGGCAGTGTGTTTCTAAACAGCCATTCAGTTCTTCTTTTAGTGGTTGAGGAAAAATAGTAGGATAAGGGCAAAAAAGCCAAAAGAATAAATCCTGGAACCTTGAACTGCGCTGAGTGATTATTTTTCTCCTTCAGTCTTGTGATTTCTTTCGTCTGTGCTGCCAACGATTGCCCTCATCTCCAGCCTCTGGTATTAATAAATCACAACTGACACACAAATGGAGGCTTGGCCTCAGTGTGGCCCTGAGTGGCCTTTGATTAAAATCGTTTGTTTAAATCTGCACTTTCCAGCCCTTCTCTGACGTTCTTCAACATGGCAATGCCGTGAAAATGATTTACAGTTTGCAGAATCCTCTTCATGGGTGGGTGGCTTCTAAGAGGAGATGCTCATAGACCATCTGGGGCCCGTGAAAGAAACATTTATCACATGGACATTTATCCTAAAGAGGATGATCGTGTGTTTTCTTCCAAATTTGAAAGAATAATATTTACTGCAACCTGAACATTTCAGGTTATCCTATCTCCATGTTGGATAATTCAACTCCTCAAGTTACATGTGCACTTGTGCATCAGGTGTCAGATTAGAAAAGGGAAATCCTCCATTTTCATGCTAAAATTTTCCTCATTCCCTTCTCTTGGGTCAATAGGGTTACGGTTACAAGAACAGAAAACCAATAAATTCCCACTTCTTCAAACTGCCACCCATCTATCACACACTTCAGAGAGCTGAGCTCCAGCTGGAGTAATATTTCTAAGCCTTAAATTCTCTGTTACAGAAGCCATCACTGATTCAGACTGATTGATCCCCATTCTGCTTCATCTGAAAATAAATGCTGCTTCCTCTGTTTCTTCACCTCATTTTGGAGATTGTTCATTGCCTTTATGGGCCACCCTGCCTTGAAGGCCTGGCTGCCTTTCCAGCCTCCGCTTGCTGCCAGTATTACCAAGACCCAGGCTGAAAATACAGGGGCCCCTGCCGGCTCCTGCAATGGAAAGCAGATGGCCAACTCTCTGACAGCAGCCGGCTGCAGTCGACAGTCCGGGAGAGGAAACTTCTCATTCGCCCTCATCCATCATCGGGAGCAGGGGGAGGAAAGACAGAGCAGTGGCTGACACCCGACGTCTGGCTTCTTTCAAAATGCCTTCACACTGGCACATTCATGGCCTGCACTCAAGCACGCACATGTGCTAACACATGCATATGCACGGAGACAGCCCTCACTATAGGTATTCACACACACACACACACACACACAACCTCTTGGTACAATTAATATATTCTGGCTTAAGTTCCACTTTTTTGCCTTTTGTTCGTGGTGTTATTCCTTACAGCAGCAAGTTACTCCTTCTGAAACAAAGAAAGAACAAGTGGAAGACAAAGAAGAGAGAGGGATAATTAGTTGTTGTTTGGCTTCATAATGTCTGCCTTCATGTTTCGTTTTTTTTTTTTTTACATCTCTTAATACGAAATAATCTTTAATGGCTGTAATAACAAATTGCAGGAAGGATATAAGTGAGAGAGAAAAAGATGGAGAAACTGTGAAAGAGAGAGAGAGAGAGAGAAAGAGAGAGAGAGAGAGCAAAAAAAAAGCGATCATGGTGAGTAATGTACCTGATGGCTAAGCATCATTAATCTCTGTCAGACTTGAAAAGAGAGGGAGGAGGAGGGGGAGGAGGAAGAGGCAAAGGCGGCTGTGATGTTTGACTTGGCAACACACACACACACACACTTACCCACTCACGCACACACTTTTTATTCTAAAAAATTCCAGTCATGAAGAACAACAATTCTATACAGGAGAAATAACACCAAAAAAGTTTCAAAGTAAAACATGGAAGATGTTTGGTGGATATGGTGTAAAGAGTCATTTTTATTTTAACATAGTGTTGCTGGGTCTTTTTTATCTCTCTATTGTTGAAGGTGTACAGAGGCACAAAAAAGCAACAATCAAGGAGCATGGACTGACCACTGACCACCAGCTCAGAGCTGTATGTCCTGAGTTAGTTATGAGAATAACCAGTAGGCTGTTAACTTTAAAACTAGTTATGTGATGTACGCTGACTTGTGCGTTAACTCGGTAGGTTTAGCTATAGCGCCCCCTGAGATAAATGAATAAAGGGAGAAGCTATGTTAGAAGTTGACTTCTTTATCTCACTGTTAGAGAATTAGATTTTACAAAACAATAAACAGGCGCTCAACTCATTGACCAGGGCATAACAAAACTGTGTTAATGGGCTTATGTGTTAAGACAATAAGGGAAATGGTTGCATTCATTTTCTTTTATAATGAGTCAAAGAACAAACATGTGCACGGCCTTGTCCATGAGTGCCCCAGAGACCCATCATGTCTGTGAGCTGCTGACACTTATAAGGGCTGCTGAGGGTTTGACTCCATGCAGCAGTCCAGTGCTGCACAGCAGGGACAACCATTCACAGCCTGTCAACCTGCTCAGCTGCAGGGGGCGCCGACAAAGAGCAGCAGACTCACAAAAGAGATGACAGCGACACAGTGGCTTCAAATCTCGGGCTGGCAGACAGGCACAAAAGGCACAACTTTGTCATTCCTCCACCCTCACTTGTCTTTGCAGCAGGACAGCAGCTGTCTTGTCCTGTTGTCCGTCACACCGATGAGAAAATGTCCAAGCACTGTGCACTTCCTGACAACATCAGCCAGCCTCCAACTCCATCCTTGTTCTCCTTCTTTTGGCTGTTCATTTCCACAGTGAATCACCTACCTCCATGTCCTCTTTCACTAGCAACTCTGTCGCCAATATATTTTGTGTGATATATTCATCCACTGTCCTCAACCCCATGTCCAAACCATCTCCACCTCTCCTCTTATCTTCATTTCCAAACTGCTCCATCTTCACTGTCCCTCTGATCTGCTCTGTTCTAATCCTGTCCATCCTGGTCTCTACCAGTGAGAATCTCAACATCTTCATCTCTTCACCTTCAACTCAGTCTTTTTTCAAGTAGGCACAGCCACTGTCTCTACACCAGACATCATAGCAGGTCTCACTACTGTCAAAAACCTCATCAATTTTGACGCTATTTTTCTGTCACCATTCACCCTAACACTCGTCTCCATCAATCAAATCTACCCTGTCCGCGCCATTTTCTAACAATTTCTTCTGATTTTAATGTTTATTCCAACCTCAAATTTTGTTTTCTCAACACAATAGTCAGGTTCAGGTTGTCCTCTGGTAGAGTGCCAGGCACTGTTGCCCATCAAGGCCAGTAAAACCATCTCCTCTGGCCTAAACAGTATAAAAGTGAATTAACTTTTAATATATTTTTGAATATTTATAAAATAATACCAATAGTCTGTCCTCATGATTTCATAACTCTTGGTTCCAGTCAAATATTTATTGAGTTTTATCAAATCACATTTCAGCCTTGTGTAGCCAGGGTCAAAGAGATCTGCCCTAAGGCCTTCAGAAACAGTAGTGCTGCTACTGGAGCATTAAATAAGTGAAACAGTTTTTTTAACCAATCAAATTAGAGTTGTTAGAACTGCAGTGTAGAGGTAATCTGTACAACAGAAACATTGAACTCTTCTTAAGGAAAGAGAGGAGGATAGATTTTGTGTGTATATAATCAGAAGTTTTAAAATGTATTTTGCCTTTTTAATAATATGGTATTTTTATAATGTTCTTATTGATGTCACATTGGTACATTATGTCACAGCTGTGGCTGAATTGTGCTTTGTTGGTTTGTTGCTTTGGTAAGAGTGTTATTTTGGCTACATAACATACCAACTTGTTATATTACATTTCCACACTTGTTCAGGCAGGACACCACTGAAGGCAGGACAGGGAAATAGGTGTCTTTATCACAGCTTTGTTTTCAAAGATTCTATCTCCTCATCGTCTTGAACAGCTCAGACAAATCCAGACTATCAGGTTGGACAGATTAATTCTTCATCCTTTTTCCTTGACAGTTGGTACAATGTGTTTCTGCCTCAACAGATTTTTATCTCTTAATTATATGTGTAAGTTCCTTTCCAGCTGTAGTTTGTTTCTTTAGACTGATTTAGTGTTTCTGGATATATTTAGTCACAGCTATGTATGTATATATGTATTGTATGTATATAGTATATATATACCGTGTGTATATTAAGACCCAGGGAAAATGACATTCTCTACTAATCAATCACAACTTGTGCCAGACAAAATTCAGTTATACTATATTAAGTTATACTTTTAAAATAATAAATTAACTGAAAAAGACATGATTTACATTTGAATATGATTTCTTCCTTCTTTTTTTTTTCATTTGTTGTTCACTGCTTGTTCAGGCTGTGGTCACTACAGTCTGACATGCAGTTTTTCATTTACCGCTGCCTCATTAAAATCAACTCTAGAGTGTCCAACACTGTCTCTAGTGGACATGGACATGGCTCCCAGCCACAGACCACAGCTGGGCCTCCCAGACACTTCCAAGAAGTCCACAGCTGGTTGTGTTAGAAGAAAAAAGTAATTTACAGCAGACAATATAATTAAGCTCTTTCATAGGCGAAGCCAATGGTTCTGTAAAACCATCACTGCTGATCACTTTCGCACTAAAATAAATAAAATTGTGGTTACACGGAGGATTAGTTTGATTTCCAAATTTGTGCAGCAGCCCTGTCATCATGGCTCTGTGTTTGAAAATGAAATTGATGATGTCGATTATCTGACTGTTTGAAACTGGGGTGGTCTTTGCTGCATTTGTGGATTACAAGAGGTTGTTGATGGAATTATGGCGACTCTGCAGCACATCACTGAGATCATATAATACTGTACAAACCTGCGGTGTCTGAAACAAGAACACACAGAAAAATAAAAACAGAACACAAGCAGACAAGGTTCTGCTTCCCACAGAGAAGGCGGCAGACTAAAGATGATGTTTTACGCAGGGTAACTATCTGACGGACAGCTCGTAGGTTGAGCAGTTTGGTGACAAAGTACTGTAATAAAGACAGGGCTGAGAAGTTATGTATTTAAATTACGGCACTAGAAATCGGTCTGTCTCTAAAAATCATGTTCACTGTGCTTCGGATGTGCAGTGATGCACTGCTGTGAAGGTCTGTTCTAAAAACAGAGAGTAAAGTGAAAGAGCTGGGCTGGAGAGCTCTGACTGACCTACTGGGTGGCAGCGTTGATTCATTAGCAGACAGACCCAGAGCAGGATCATCTGTCTCCATTATGGTCTCCCTACAAATCATTTACATTTCCCCTTTTCTCCTCTGCTGCCCACAAGCTCATAAAGCTAGCTTTTCCATGCTGCTTTTGGCAAAAGGAGTGAGAGAGACAGTTAGGCGAGGTATGTTGTGGGTGGTCGTCGGCGGGAGTACGAACCAATGCATTCAGACGTGCACACGCACCGCACACTATTCAGTTTCGACAGGGTCGACCACAGCACTGCTATTCTTACATGATGATACATCTGCAGCTTTTGCTTACAGCTGAATAAATTCTGCTGGGGAAAAACATGTGTCAAGGATGTCTGAGTGTGTTCTTTTCCTCTGTGTCTTTCTTCTCACTTAACTCTTTCTGTATCAGTCATGGAATATTGGACTTCGGTCATGTATCTGACAAGTACCTTTGTTTGATACATTTAAAAGCTACGATACAAAAGAGTCACGTTGCATTTCCTGCCATGCAACATAATTTGATTTTTTTCAGAACATACTGTGCATAAGTACCATGTCATTCACCTACACTAACACGGTAGTAACGTCATAATCTGAGAAGAGCCATAACAAAGGGCAAAAACTTTCATACAACAACAAATTCTTCTTCTTAATCTTCTTAGTACATTTATTGGCGATGGTGACGTAACCTTGAAATGCCGTAGGTTGAGAACGTCGTCAACTGAGGACCTTCTATAATTTGTACAGGAATTCGATTTTAGTGTGTGGTCACGTGAAGACAGATGCTTATTCTCCCTTTTACAGTCCCTATAATGTAGAGGGAGCTACAGTATAAACACATTGTGATATATGAGTTGTGTATACTTGTCGGCATAACAGAGCTTTAACACTAAGTTGATGGTGCTCCCAAACAATCAAATCTATATCCTATTTTTGACACTTTACAATTTGGTTTTTGTTCTAAGACATTAAAAAAAGGCTGTATTACAGTAAAAATCTTTTTATTTCAGTTCTCAGTTTTACTAAGAGCTGATTCTGCTGCACTGTGGACTTTATTGGTAGCTTACAACCTCCAAGTTGGATCACATTTTTTAGTAAACATTGAAAGCAAGGACCCCAAGTATCAAATTAAGGTTTGGGGGGGGGGGGATTACAGTTGTAGAATTCCTTGGGGAGACAGAAATCCCTGCATACTCCACCCATTAACTGTGGCTTGACTGAAACCATTTGTCTTTTGAGTGTTTTCACTGGTCAAGACCGATACAGATTATGGCATCTTCTTCCTTGTTTTGTGTTTTGTCGATGTTTTCTCTACTTAGCTCGTCTGTTATAAAACATCTTTCAAGTTGACAGTGTGATGATGCTGTGGAAAAATTTAACAGCCAGTTTAAAAACATTAATAAACGTCCAAATTGGGCTCCAGCAAAAACAAAAACACTGGCTAAGATGTGAAAGCTTTTTGCTTGAATGAAAATTCCATTAAAAAGAACTGGAGGAAACTCAGTATCCAATTCACCAAGGCGTCTTTTGGACACGCTGAGCCACAGGAAGACACTGACACTTCCAACAAACATTTTTCTAAGATCAGAGAGAAGAAGAAGAAGAAGAAGAAAAAAGAAACAATTCTTACATATTCTTTTTACTTTAACTGATTATCTGTCAAAAACAGAATCTCTCCCCTGTGGGGTTATGAGTTTTCCTTCTGTTTTTTGTTTTGTTTTTTTGTTTTAGAGCTAAAATCAAAATGAATATAAAGCAGTTCCACACTGATAAGAACCTTGAACCACTGATCTATTTTTCTAAGAGGAGCTGAAGTTTTGTGGTGACTCACTACTGCAATGTTTGCTTCTTTTAAATCCCAGTCAGACATTGTATTTATACCAGTATGGAGTAAACGGTCTAGTTTGACAGGTGTAAAATGAGGACACAGTCGGACACCATTACAGTTATTATCTGCAGAAGCATTAACACAAGACAAAGAGTAATGTCAGAACTCACATACTGTTCGCAAGTACCTATGTCACCCACCTACGCTAACACTGTGGTTATCATAATTTATGACATGAAAACATCGGAGGAGTCATCGGAGAATCATAAAAAAGTTCCAAAAAAACCAACACAAACAAAAAAGTGAATCTAGCGCAATTTAATGTATGGCGTACATCCAGGGAATGTATACGTCTTCTGAGTATAGTGCCACAATATGACAACGAGTTACCGTCAAACTAGTTGGTGAGTTTTAACGTCACATGTCATAATGAACAAGTTTCTAAGAGATGGCAAAATAAAAAAAACCTTTTGTACATAGTTTTAATGAAGAACCCTTGACCCCAATGTTTTTCTTATTGTTTTGCACATTAGAAAATCTTAGACTTATTCCCCTCCACTTCTTCAAGCACATGGCATCCGCTTGTAATATACAATATGTTCAATGTGTCGCAGCTAGGAACATGGTTTTGGTTGGTGAGTTGTGTTAGTGTTGGTGAGTTGACAGTGATTTATAGAATGAATCCTGATGAGATGCTTGAATTTTAGGACAAAGCATCTGAACTTTAATTATCACACTAACCAAGCACAAGTATCAACTGGTAATTGGTATCCACGTGTACTGTGATCACAGGGCTGAGTGATGGTTGACTGGTGTTGGCCACATAGTGACACACACTCTAGAATGGAGATACACCGTAACATGCTTTTCTGTGGCACAAGCTGTTGCTTTGAGCAATTACAGCAACTTATCTATCAGTAGGGATAATGAGGTTGCACTGAGAGCAAATTCTATCATGTCAGCATAATGAGATTTAGACCTGTGTCTTCTGTGTGTGTGTCCCTGCATATAACTTGGGTATATATGTGTGTGTGTGTGCACGCACATACTCATATATACACACACAATACATGTGTACAGACACAGTTTTCTTATCTTTCCCAACCTCACGTCTCTTCTTACATTCAGGGGAAATTGGATTTGGACTCAGTGTGTGCTGATGCTCTGTGTGACTGACTCACTCCCTGCTCCCCTTTCCTATTTTGCCCCCTTATATTCCCGCACCCCCCACCACGTCCATTTCGTGTTCTCCAACGAGCACACACACCACTTCTGACAGGCAGTTTGATTTATGACTCCAATTCCCCAGCGCAGACACATAAAGACGTCGGCCACACTTCAAACTATATGTATGTGTTTATGCCCGTCAACCTCTCCTGCTACCACCGTTCTCTCTACCTACACACACCCATGAGCGCACATACACACACACACACACACACACACACATGTTGTGCTTGGAGCTGTGTAGTACGGTGCAGTTTTTATGCTTAAAATTTTATCTTAGCAAGCAGTACCACATAAAGTGTGCGTGTGTGTGTGTTGATATGACTTCTCACTGTGTGACACAGACAGATGGCAAACTGGCAAAATGTACATCTTACAAACTTCATTTCCATAGAAGTGTGAATTATATAAAATTTAAATAAAACAATAGAATAATTTACAAATATTGCTATAATATATAATAATATATGATATATAGTAATGTAAATATTATTATTACTACATAAATATAAATTACTATTACTATATAAATATTTGCTAAATACACTTCCTCTGTATTATAATATAGAAGAAAGATATTTAGTGTTCAAAAAAGTAAACTTGATCTATTTTGCAAATATTCACATACTTTGACTTTCATGTCTACAACACATTCTGTAATAAACTTAGACAGGGTCAAGTTTTCTTTTAACTGAAGTGAACAGTTGAATGGTTGTACTTTTCTGCCTATTTTAGCTTGTCATAGGACTTCATTCTAGGGCTTCATAATGTCCCATGCATTGTGGACTGGACTGCAGTCCATATTTTTTCCTAAACTGCCTCTATAGCAGGGCTCTCCAACTATGTTTATTAAAGGGCTGAAAGTTTTCTTGACAGATGCCTTGGGGGTCGGAGACTCAAATAAAATGAAATAAAAATCACATTTTGGTTTACCAGTATTATTTAATGTTTATTTTGAGATCAAGTCAGATTAGACACTTCCATGGACCAGATTTGTCCCATGGTCCACCAGTTCTTTATCACTGCTCTCCTGCATGTGCAGCTAGTTTGCTGGAAGTTATGAACATACACAGACATGCTGCAGGCTTTTGCATTTTACCTACAGAGTTTTTTTTTAATTATTATTTGTACATGCTTGCAGTCTTTAGTTGATGGGTTGACCATGTTTAGCTAAATAATTTAAGGTGTGACGACAACTGGACCAAGTTGTTCTGTTCAGTGTTTTGTTGCATTCATTTTCAACTATCAATGCTGCAACAAAATCAATTACACTCTGTCCACGTGTGAAGTGAGATCACAGCACAACAACAATTATGTCCCGTAGAACCTAATGGACCTCTGCAGACAAACATACTGCACAGGTGTGTGTGTAATCAATCAAGTCTTCAGCGAGAGAAATCAGAGTTGAGCTTCACACACCTACAGAGAAACGACAAATATCTGATTCCTTATCTTCCTTTCCAACATGGCTTTTGTGTCTGCTGTTGTAATAA
The DNA here is from genome assembly GCF_000523025.1 of Cynoglossus semilaevis. Lineage (NCBI taxonomy): Eukaryota > Metazoa > Chordata > Actinopteri > Pleuronectiformes > Cynoglossidae > Cynoglossus > Cynoglossus semilaevis. The sequence goes on along the minus strand of NC_024328.1, from coordinate 1,986,598 downwards.
ATGATAGATGAAGTGTGTGTATGTGTGTTTGTGTGAGTGTGTATATGTGTGTTTGTGTGAATGTGTGTGTGTGAGAGTGTGTGTGTGTGTAGTATTGACAGCTGATCAGTGTTTAGCCCTGCAGGTCATCGATCACAAGCAGGCATAATGGGCCCAACATCTGTCTGTCACTCAGCAGGGGACTGGAACCACAACGATAAATCCATGGATCAGACACAAAAGGGACCATTACACACACACTTATCAATACTCACTTCTGAGAAAGTACTTTCTCTGCTTTCTCTGGGGAAAGATATGCTCACTGCCCAATCACTAACATTTGGTCAGCTTTGTGTGATCAGTCAAAGCATAGGTTATATGGTGTCACCACTTTATTGTTTGGACTGGATGAGTGGTGAAGTGTGTGGAAGAAACCAAAGCCAGTCCAGTAGTAGTAGTAGTAGTGCTATCAGTAGTGGTCGTAGTAGAAGTCATTGCAATAAAAGAGGATGTTAAAAGTTAAAAACATTACATTTAAAACAAGGGAGGGAATTTGACCTTTGACCTTGGGGTGGATCAATCCCTTTTTTGAGCCAAACCTCTATGGGAGCAGTGTCAGAAAATTGACCCAAATTACATTTTTGTAGAAGGCAATGAAGTTAGGAGGGAGGCTGATGACAAGCTATTATTTCCAGAGAAATTAAACTTCCAGGAGACTCCAAAAGGTCATCTTTAGCTCTCTAGATTTGCAATAGTTTTGGCTAATTTTTTTTCAGTTATTCAGTTGCTCTCCTCTCCTCTCCTCTCCTCTCCTCTTCTCTCCTTTCCTCTCCTCTTCTCTTCTCTTCTCTTCTCTTCTCTTCTCTTCTCTTCTCTTCTCTTCTCTTCTCTTCTCTTCTCTTCTCTTCTCTTCTCTTCTCTTCTCTTCTCTTCTCTCCTCTCTTCTCCTCTCCTCTCCTCTCCTCTCATCTTCTCTCTGCGCTTCTTTTCTCTTCCACTCTCCTGCCCTCTCCTCTCACATCATCCATCTCGGGACCTGCCCAGTCACTGGCAGCTCCATTGATAGGGTAATCCAGGACTGATTAATGACCCAATAATCAGAGGGATCCTCAGATCAATCATGGGTGTAATCAATAACCCTCGGCCAGGGCGATCATTAGCTTGGTAGAGTGCATCCTCTGTCAGACCCAGCGACTAAAACAAAGGACACTGAAGAAAAGAAGAAGACGTATGGATGAAAGGAGGAGGGAGATACTATGGTTTTTGTAAGATGATAAGGAGGCAGAGCCATTTGGTGGAATGTGAAAATAGAAACTGGACAATAGGTAACTGGAGATTGTTATCTCCTGTTATCTCCTATTTTATTTCTTTCTGGTTTTTTTATTATCCTGAGCCCAGGATAAAAAAAATTCAAAACAATTAATATTGAAAAGCACAAGACCATATATGGCTCTTCTACTTCTGGTTGATCTGGTAATTTTTACTTACTTGTGGGCGTGCGTGTTTTTCCAGAGTACTCCAGTTTCCTCCCACATACATTCTAAGGCATTAAGTTGATTGAACACTGTAGATTGACCGTAAACTTGACTTGACTCCAGGACTCCTGTTCTGGATTATAGACATAAATATTGTACACATGCTGACAAGAATATGTGTATACAGTGGTGTGTGTGTGTGTTTGTGTGTTAGTGTGTTTGTGTGTATGTTGATGAGTTTGTCAGTCGGGCTCTGTACAACACAGCCGGCTGTGTGTGTACTCATTTATGTGTAATGAATGCTTATGAGGGTAAACAGATGGTGTGTTAACATGGAGAAATATCATCTGCCGCCAGACAATATGGTGTCACACCAATGTTTACAGCAAACACATTACACCCAGGGACAAGAGCAGCTTCAAAGCAGCCTGGCTCTACCTCAGATGTCTAAGTGGAATGGAATCTGGTCTTTGCCTACCCTGACACAATGGAGATGACAAGTGATATCATAATGTGTAATGGTCCAAAGAGGATCATCTTCAAACTGTAACAGCTTACATACTTGAATTCTCATGCACAGTCTGCTACGGTTAGCTTTTTTTGGACAACTTTTTAGTATGCTGTTCTTATATTTAGTTTTTTTTTTTTTATATATATATTTTTGCTGTGTTTCTTATCTATTAATAGAAATCCCTTGCTATTCTACCCTTTCGGTTCCTCACCCAATACTGTTAATTTCATAAAATATATTTTAGGGTATCTTTTTTTCTTCTACTTCAGATGGTGCTAAATTTTATATCTGGCTTACTTAGTTATTTCATTACTAAAATATTTTTTATGCAAACTACAGATTCATTGTTATCAGTATGACATGCTACTGACTTAATGATAGGATTTGTCCTCTTCAGGACAAGACCATAAAAATGTATAACAACTGTACAGTAATCTTTTTCTTGAAAATAGCCAAAACCCAAAACTTTAAAAGACAGAAAAATGTGATGCGTCCATCCTTCCTTACCTTGTGTAACCCCATACATCCCTACAGAGACGACTGGTTATGAAACTGTGGGTTTCAGAGCAAGAATTCCTTTTAATTCTCTCTAGAGCCAGAGGAGCAGCAGGGGACGGGATGTTTACGGTGATTTAAAACAGACAAACAGCACAGATTCACAGCAATGCGTGGACCTGCACAGGCCTCTATTATCAAGTACCAACCTCAAAACCAGTCGGGCCTGGCTTCTGTCAGCAAATACACAGACAGAGAGCATTAACACAGACTCGAACACACACACACAAACATACACTGACACCGTGATCTCACCCCATGTAGCATTTGACTTTGCTATGATCAAAGTACTATTAAATCAGAAGTGACTGCCAATAAAATGAGTAAATTGTGGGCAAAGGGTTACAATGTTTGCATGAAAAGGTGTATGTGTGTGTGTGTGTCTGGGGGGAAGAAAGGAGGCCACTACAAGATTTATGTAGCATTTACTACGGAGCTAGTCGTAAAATGTAATTACAGGGGTTCTCAAACACACTTTGGATCCACTTCCCAGCAGGCAGACTGGCAGGAAGGAAGGAGACGAGTGATCATGGTCTATTCATCCTCACTGTCTCTCTGTTTGTCCTTTCTTCTTCCCATCTCTCTCTTCTGCCTGTGTCTGTTTTTCCAGCAGCCCCAGACTCATTAATCAGAAACATCTATTCCAGGTTTTGGTGTGAAAATGGACCCAAGCCCTGTCACATGAAGTTACTTAATGGGAACAATGCACTGGAGGTGGAAACTAACCCAAAAACGAGTCCCAGTGGATGATGAGACAATTCAGAAAACACCTTTTGTCTTTTCCAGATGTTTAACACTGTTGAGATTCCTTTTGTTGGATTTCGCAAGTTCACAAAAGCTTAAATATAACACCAGAGATATATTTTTACATTTTTCGATTGGGTCAAAGTAGTGGGCACAGAGAAACATCCTGTGGGACAAAATGTAAAAGTTTCTTTCTTTCTGTGTTTCCTTTTTTCAGTCTGTACTATTTTTTTCTTTTCATTTGTAGTTCTTTCTCCAAAATGTTTGGAAGAACATACAGTTCTTCCTAGAGTAACTTTTTCATCTTTGGATTTTTTTTTTTTTTGTCATATCATTACTGCCACTCACAGCTACTATTGTTCCATGGTTTTGGACCACTTGCCAATATAGGTTAAAAAGAAAGTACAGCAGAGGGCAGTGTCTATGCAGCTACACACAACAGTTGAAGGGTTTTCTTTTAAAATAAATTATATATGTATAGACTTTAAGGTAATTCCTGAATGAGCTACATTTAATGTCTAATTGTTGTGCAAATGTCACAGCCTAAAAAAGGTTTCCCATCCTCTAATTATAGTTCCTGGAATGAAAGAAAAACATTCTCCCTTTTGTTGGTTCCTCAGTGTGACTTTACAACCTGCTCCGACCAGGGTCAAAGAACGAGCACATGGGTTATTCTGAGGTCAGCCTACGGTAATGAAGTCAAAGAGCCCGCCCTCCTTCTTTTTTTTTCTTCCTGACACATGAATCACTTCTCTCCTCCCTGTGTCCTCACACAGGCCCGTCACAAGCTGTTCTTGCTGGCTGTGTCTGTTTGCTGTCAACAGACAAACACACACAGATGGGTTTGCTTAGTCTGTAGAAAAACGTCATGAGCCAGCATTGGAAATTCGAGTTTCAATTCTCTTTTTGACTTTGCCTGTGAAATTTTCTCAATGGCAGCTTTTAAATAACAACATACAGCTCAAACTATATTGAACAATACAGATGTCCCTAAAACTAAAACACTTGTGTAATAATGATGCTTAGTTTAAACCAAGAACGCTGAAGTCTGGCAACATATTTTATATTTTTTATTCTTCATAGGAAATGGACAAGGGTGGCTGCTCTCACTCACCCTACTGTTCCCACACTGATGTGTCAGTGTTTGATAAAGCAGTGGCACTTTGACTGTCTGACAGCTGTATGATTGATTGTGTGTCAAGAAGGGTTTTTGTGTATCTGAGTGCAATGCCAGGAGACGAGTCTGCGACATGAACATGATGAATTCCACACTCATTTAATTGCTGTTTTACACTTCAGTGGCAGCATCAGCTAAATAAGCTGTCACACACACACACCATATCACACACACACACACACAATGCAACCACTGACTTCCACTGTGTTTAATCATAAAATTTGTTTTCTTTAAAAAACTTTTACTGATTTCTGTGTTAAGTTCATGTAAAAGAGATAATGCTGTATTAAGGCTGCAGCTTAACAGAAATTTAACTACTAAAATTTCTACTAAATTTGATATGTTCACACTTGGAGCTTAGATCATATATAAAAACACCCCTATGATGTTCTGAAGTTCTGAAGTTCTGTGGTAAAACAGGACATTCATCCCAAGAGAAAAAAAAAACCAAGTAGCTACAAATGGCTGTGTCTGTCTATAAACCATGATACATGTTTGACTTGATGGTTTGGTATTAGACAAAAGAACTTAACTAGTACAGTCTCACCCAATGCTGGTAAGAGGAAATGGGAGGAAGATAGAAAAAGAGATGGGGGTGGGGGGATTTGGGGGTATTGTCATAGGAGTCATCAGTTATTGTTGCCTCCATGCTGCCTGGTTTAATGAACTGGCGCACTCATTAGCATTGCTGCCCTCTTTTCCCTCCTCCCTTCCTTCAGCTTTCTCAGTGCTCCAAATGGGAACTACTGATTATTCTGTGCTCCAGTCACAGCCAATTACAGGCACCAAATGGAACAACATTAATCAAATCTTTAGTATAGTGGCAAATGCAGAGGTATCAGATTGCAGAGTGGCACAAAACTAATACGTCACTGTCACTAGTGGTTGCACAGGCATTTAGCAGTTAGCATAAAGGAGACAGGTTATGCTGGCTATGACCTGTTATGATTTGTAGACTTATCTGGAAAACATTAGCCTGACATCGCAGCAGAAATGCTAACACTATCCTCGGCCTGCTTTCTTGTTTTATTCTCCCCTCATCTGTGTCTCTGTCTTTCTTCAACTTTTCCTCAGCAGTGACAGGGAGAAATGTTGGAGACCTTTGACCAAAAAGAACAAAAACATAACCCAGAAAGAGTCAAGACCAAAATACAATAAAAAAGCTACTTTGTACAAAATTATGTAGCTGTAATATATATATATATATATATATGGCTGGACATCTAGCCATATTACCAAACAAAAGGTCCATTCTACCCATTCACAGTTTAATGAACCAACAAATGATAAAAAAGCATACAAATTAGCTCCAAAATATAAAAATTCCCACATATTAGTCAAAAATTATCAAAACCTAAGCACAAAAACGTTTTTACACATTTATTCAAACTGTATGTTGTACCAAAACTTTGGCAAGAAATAACAAATGTAATGCAAAAGTAGGTTATTAGAGTTGGCAAAAAGTGTAGATGCGTAGAAAAAATGGAGGGCGTAGCTCTGAAGGCGGCTGTATCATCCACAAAGACAACGAAATCAAGATGTCCAGACCACATCAAACCTGTCCAAGTAGACTGAGGACCGTGACCCAGCAAACAGTGTTTTTGCCACCTCACTTTCTTCCCAGGCCTTGGCCCAGACCATGCAGCCGCAGCAGGAGCCAGCCAGAGGACACCACTGCATAATGGCCTCATTAGGACCAATGATTAAAGCCCAAGTGAAATGTGCTAAATGCCTGTGTCACTGAAGTGGCCTTTAAACGGGCATAAATAAACAAAAGTTATGCTGAAGGTTTGGGTGTGCACCCTGGCAGCATAATAAATTACAGGGTAATGATATTAAAAGCACAGAGTCGTTAAGATGCCAAGCAGAGACACCATAAATCCAGGCGCGGGCTCCCACTGGCTGTCCCCACACTGAGTAATTAAAGCAGATTTATGAGGCGCATTACATCAGTGCTAGATAGTTCATATATCGGCCTCCTTTATTGGACAGCCTGACAGGCGCCAAAAAATATTGTTTCGAGTTCCCGGCCCCCTCGCAGCCAAGAGGCCTCTGCCAGCACTCCATCTTTTTGTTGTGTCAGGTCTGCACTAGCCGTGATGGATGGAGCGTTCCACTCCTCTGTGGCTTGTTCAGCTGCCCCCATCCTTTCTGAAATGGAGCCGTGTGACAGTACCAAATAGCTTTATCTTCACACAGCAGCTTTGTCACACCCTTCCTCCTCCTCTTCTCCTTCTCACCAGGACACAGACAAATACACAGAAACACCAACAACTCAGAGAGCAGACACAGGTGCTCAGACCTGAGCTGAATGGCTCACCAAAAAAGAATGAAGAAAAAAAAAGGCAGAGGAATTGCAACCGTCACAGAGATATAGAGTGACACATCATTCTCACAGTAAATCATACAGACAGCCAGTGATTAAATGGTGAATACTGGTTAGTCACTGTTCCCCACCTCTCAGACTACAATGCAGTTTTTCTCTGTTTTACAATTTGTGTGGTATAATTGCACCGCACTTCCCAAGTTAAAGGCTGTAATAAAGCTCTTTTGTTACAAGATGAATTATGACGCAGCACTCTTTTAGTGTAAAACTGCTCAGCACAATAGGATTTCAAACCAGATCCACTGCAGTAGAAAAAAAACAACCTTTGTTTTTTGAATAATTCTCCAGTAACAAATGACTCACAGCCCACGGCCAGAGGTGTGAACCTCTATGAGCCTGAGAACATTTTTTTAAACAACATGTTTACAAATAACTGCGTGAAATGATTTTTTTATTGTATGTATGTGTATACATTTAGATTTTGTGTCATTATAGTAGTGTGTGTTTAAAATACCTTAAAAAGGCTCCAGGCAGTCATGAAAAAACTTTCACTTTTAGCCTTCACAGCAGCAATATATCTTAAAGGTACATTTTTTTTCAGAATTATAAACAAGTGTGTGAGAAATAAATGACATAAAACAGATGCTGATAATCATCTTTTTCACAAGGCAATTAAAAAACACAGATAACTGAAACATAGATAGCTGTGTAGGAGGTTTGAAGGGAGCGGAGACATACTGCTGTCTGCAGTAGACGAGTCGGACATTCCTTGGTCAGAAAATCGATTCCCATCCAGTGCTTTCACACTGATGGAGAGACAGCAGTGCAGTAAAAACGAGTTGAGTTATAACTGTAGCGTTTTTTTTTTACAATGCATATAAATGCTCTGGGTGCCTTCGGGCAACGGTTCTGTCATGAAGAGCAGAGAACCTTTGTTTTACTGAGCATGTATCAACCGCCTTTTCAACTTGACATAAACCCCACACATATACGCTTACAGTACGTAGTCCCATACGTTTGGGCCAGTGTTTACCATGTTCTGTGAATCTGAATAACATCACTGTGTTCTTAACCGCTGATGAACCTTAAACGGCCCCACAGGAAACGCACTCCCGGAGCCAGACAACATAATTGTTTTGGCTGCATGTAATTTTAATGGCTCCAGTAATTAGCGTACTTATAATAACAAAACTAGTCATAAATTACTTAAAAAGACTTGCATATACATTTCCTATCATTACAAAAAAAAAAGAAAGGAATATGGGCTGTAAAAAAAAGCTGATAAAAAAATCGAGGGAATTAGAAATAAGACAGCAAATGAAGCTAATGCTAATGATCTCTTACACTTTATAATCATTATTGATTATTGCCTTAGAAGTCATTCATTTAAATCAATATGGGGATGGGAAACACATTTCTAGCAACCGCTGAGATCAATTAAAACTAAATTTTAAATTATAAACAAAGTTCTTTAGTTGTAGATCTACATAAATGACAGCTGTGGTGGGCTGCACCGGGATGCTTTGTCACTGATTTACCTGCTCCTCACTTGCCTACAAAACCAAATGTATTATTTGTTTTTGTGGAAAATATTTGACCATTGTAAGTCCTATCATGGTGTCCCCTGCAGGGGAAGAAAATAAATTAATGTTTATAAAACACTATGTGGATATTAGGCATATTTTTTTTCTTTTCATGTCGCTGTGTCGCTCCACAAAAAGAACCATTCCAAATCCCAGATCATGAGATTTATAATGTGCTGACATGTACAGTGCTCCACGTGAACCCTGCTGTTTCTGCCCTTTTCACCACAGCTGGTGCAACTGCTGCAGCATCTCCATCTCCACAGTTAGCATTATCGGATGGTGGGCTCTGTGTAGCCCCCATCTCTGTCTCCATAAATTAGCTGCTGTGACAAGAGCATTCCAAAGTGTAAGCATATGTGTGCATGTCTAAAGAAGCCAGCAACAATTTTGGGGTTTACTTTAGGTTAGACTATGGACTTATATATATATAAAGTGTCAACCTTATTAAAGGTAATATTATATATATATATATATATACACAGTATATATATACTGTATATATATATGTATATATATATATATATATATGTACAGTATATATACAGTTACGGCATGCCGTTCAGGAAATTAATCTTTGATTATATATACAAAAATCCTGAATATATATACAAAAATATGAAGCGTATTTAACCATACTGTCCGTACCGGTGCACAGCGATTTGTAACCCATGCTTACTTCCGCAAGTGAAGCGTGGTCCGTAAAAAAAAGTATAAGAAGTAACTAAGAGTGAATAAAGAAAGACGTTCATATAGAAGTTGCTTGTGTCGCTTTGATGTTATTTATTTATTTTTTTTACATACTTTATACGTCCCGCTACGTGGGCACAAGATACAGGAGCCTGGCGGGTTGTGCAGGCGTAGCTGCGCACCGATACACCGATATAGTGTGGTCAAATACGCTTCATATTTTAATATATATATTCAGACATTTTCTATATATATTCAGGGTATTTGTATATATATGCTCAGACTTTTTGTAAATATATTCAAAGATTAATTTCCTGAACGGCATGCCATAATATATATATAAAACAACGCCATGAACTGCACATTCATATAGGTGACATCGGAGAGAGGGTCTATTGTGCTGCAGAATCATGTCGTAATTAATATTTTATGACATAACGTGAGAATTTATGTCATAATAAAACACATTATTAAGACATTTGTGAGTCCATAAATTTGATTTTTAACAACAAGTTTGATTAACAGAGCATCAGATGGAAGCGTTGAGCAATTTGCAGTCGTTCATGCATCTGCTGTGGCCTGGGCACCATATATGAAGTGAACACGGTCCAGCAGTTCGTTGCCATCTTCACAGTGGTCTAAGGTTATTGGAAGGGTTGGTGGACAAAACATGTGTTATTTGATTCAGACTGTGATTTGTTTGGCCGTTAAAGTTGAATAAACCACACAAAATCTTATAAAATGATCTATATCGTCTGAATAATTCAGGAGCATATAGAAATACACCTCTACTACTCTTTGCTCATAAAAAATTTAGCTTTGTGAAATGCAGTAGTTTGAAGCAATAACAGTGTTGTAAGTGGTAAGAAGAAAGTTCTCACTGGGAAACTTTCCTGTCCTCTATTTACATACTGCTTATACTTGTTTTTCTTGTTTCTTCTCTCATATATACACATAAAAAGTGCAAAAAAATAATTCCTCCACTGATATGGGTTTTAATAAGCGACTTAAAATATGTATATAATAAGCCATGGAAATTGTGAGCTTTGCTGTTTTAAAGGTTGGCACTTTTCAGGTTTGAGGCAAGAGAACTGCCAAAAATCACAACACCTACTGTGGCATGTACACAGGAAGTGGCAAATAAAAATTCAGTAGTAGTTTTTAAAGGAAGAACTTACAGTGGATCTCTGTGAACTGCATAGCACTTCTAGTTATCTCCTCTGGTGTCAACCTGCAAACAGAGCCTAACACATGTGCTGAAGCATTGAGGACAGGTTATAAGTTTACCATTGCCTAATTTATCAAACTCACCCCCCTTTCTCTACGGCCCTGTACAGACATTATCCACTGGCACTACAGCACAGCCCAGAACTGTGTCCTCATTTATCTTTACAGCAAGAAAACGGGCACTAATAAATAACATGACTACATACCAGTAGTTCTTGATAAACTAATTAGGTTTTTGTTGTTTTCTTTTTACCCTTAACTCCAGGATAATCTTTTTTCTAACACTGCAGCTACTGCTTTTTGTCCAACTATAACTGTTTTAAAGCTATTTACTTTGATTTTATTAAGCTATTAAGCTTTTTTGGTATAATATTTTGGGAGCCTGTTAGTAATTTGGGTGTGGATGTTAAATTTATTTTTTGTGTGTAAACTTCTTCTGCTGTATATGCTAATATTTTCTTAGCATTGTTTTCTGTCTTTTGTGTATTGTTTAGCTATTTTGTAGCTACCATTGTGCTTCTACAAAATGCTACTTTTAACCAACTTAAATTCATAAGTTATGCTTTAGTGTTTGCTAGTTTTAAGCTGATTTAGCAAGATATCTGCCTGTGGAAATAGTATTTACAACTGTAATCATAACTCAGGGTGCTTGAACCTTTTCAAAGGTAATGGTTGACTAATGAGTTATTAATGCTGTAATATCACTAAAGCCCAGGTGACCAGTGTACAAACAGGTGCCTCAGGCTCAGTGTCCTTGTAAGGACACAGCACACACTCAAGAGATGTGATTGTTTTCACTACATTTCTATGTATGCTACAGATGGATATGGTTCCCATCACTGCTGCTGCTTCTGCTTCTGCTGCTGTTCCCTCAACTTATGATTAATGACCAGCACTTGGAGCTGCATGTGTTGCTGCCTCACATCGTCGACATGTCTTTCTGGCCCCGACATTTTGTATCCCCCGTGAAAAATGAGCTCTTCTGTGTCGGTGATTACAGTGTTTACACTGCCAGGAGGAGTCCGCCATGCATACTCCTGCTCACTAAACCCAACGCCACAGTGTTACTGCACGTGGGTGTCCGTGTCACTGTGCATCTGAGTCAAACATGGGGGCGAATAACAAGTGTAATGCATGCGAATGGGATGATATAAATGTAATTTTGGATAAAGGGACTCTGAGGAGAAATAACTAAGAATGTGGAAGCATGGTGTTTTTTCAAAAAGTTAATTTGAACACCCGCTCTTTAAAGATGATGATATTTAACTCTCACTAATTTGCAGTGACATTATTGTAGATGCGTCAGGTTGTTATGAACATAATTCTTTCAGCTGATAAAAAGATGATAAAACTGCAGTCAGGACAGGTGGAGGGTTACTAAACTCAACTAAAAAGAAATAACTCTAACTAACACAAATAAGAACAAGTTTAGTTTTGAATAGAGAGCATCAGGCGAGTCCTCCCTTATCTGTCTGTGTTAGCTTTAGCTTCTTTCTGAATAGATACCGACACAGATACAACAGATACAGTTGTTTTTTGGTCCAGGACTCTTATTTGCTTATTTAACAGAAATCTTTTTTGTCTGATAAGCCACAAGAAAAACATTTTCAGAAAGTACAGATTAAGATTATGACCCATATATGGGTCCTGACACAGTCTTTGGTAATACATTTATTTTTTAGAGGACATGCGCTGCACAAGAACCTCTGGTTCAGCAAGAAAATGTTAGCTTATTTCTGCTGTGCAGGCAGGGGGTATGACAAAGGCAAAGTAATCATTGTTCCTTTTCTGAAGTTATTGCTGTAATTTTGGTGCATCCAGGGAAGCAGTTCATTTGTCTTACAGTTGTAGCCCCACTCAGTCCAGCCAGTGGTGCAGTAAAGGAGTTCCATAATCTATATGGATATACAGCCACCGTCCATGTAGCTGCGTCTATGCAGCACTGTAAAACACACACACTGACAAACACACTGCCATACTACTCAGCACTCTCTCAAGGGCATGTTCCAATAAAGTGGCAGTGAAAAACAACCATCTGATGGATTGGACCTGGAGACGGCAGTACAAGCAAATCCCCAAATGTGGCATAAATACAGCAGCTGTGCCCCAGTCGCTCACTACAGACAATGTAAATTATATTGTTGGGCCCAGTCACTTCCCCACTCGCTGTGCAACTAACAAGAGTCAGACGCCACGTCTGGACGAGTGGAGGGAGGAGCCATCTGTGGCAATGGGTACACACCAAACACACACAAACACCATCATGCATCTGAGCAACACACACACACATACACACACGGTGATGAATATAATACCGGTGGTACACCTATTTTGATTTATTTATCTCACTCATGTGTGCTGCCCCACCCCCACCCCCTGAAGGTCGACGTGATTGCTGAAGAACTGTGCTAATCCTGCGCAGCCATTTTGAAGCTAAGCTCCCAATATGTCTGCCTGAGGCCTGCAGATTCTCAGGGGTCTGACAACCTCGACACAGAGGTCTGTGAATAAAGTCAAGTGTGATACACGGACTTCCATCTTCCAGAGCCAAGCATGAGAGATTTAGTGCCATTGTCAACCTTTGTGGGCTGCTCCTCATCTGACTCTTCTCTCGGCATGGTACTATACCAAAATTGTCCTTCGTTTCTCTTGCTCTCCAAACAGCTGGTTTTTGTCAGGTTGATTCCAAACCTTTGTCAGAACACAGCTGTTTCATCCTCCTCTTCACAACAAGGCCTGGTTGCTATGGAAGAAATGAATAACACCTGTCAGACGATAGTGTTCAGCTTCTGCCAGTTCTCATAAACTGAAATGACAGTATATTGAGCACAGTTACTGTGATATGCCAGTGACATCAATGCCTTGATGACATGGTGAGAAATCAACTCTTCAGCATCCCTTTATAGTCAATAGGACCCACCTTAATATAGAATAGAATAGAATAGAATAGAATAGAATAGTCTTTATTGTCATTGTAACAGAATTTGTCTACAATTAAAATTAAAATAACTACTTTAGGTCATTGTTAGACAAGATTAAAGAAATATGAAATTAAAAAATAGCTTAAAGCCAAAATAACACCAACGGTGCTAACTTTTCCCAAAATGCAAGTCAATAATATCCAAAAAAAAGATAAAAGAAGTTAAGTTAAAAATTAACTAGTTTCTAATGTTAACAGAGAAGATGACGAAATGAATGAACTTAAAGTAGCACAATAAGCTTTTTAGCCTAGAGAAAGCTAAAACTGGGACTATTAAAACCAGCCAGCTTGAGTTCATCCTTGTCTGTGTAGCAGTGTCATTCTGTTCCACAGAAGAGAGGGGAGGCTTTCATAAGATTAGAAATACCTTAGAACAAACAGCATCTTTCACACATTCACATTCCCGCCGACACTGTAACCACAAGTGCTGCTTCCCTATGAGCTGAAATGCCTAGAAACAGCTTTGCCCTCTCTCTCTCCGTCAAACATTTCCTCCCATAGGCAGCAAAAAAAGTGTTTCCCAATGCTGACAGGCAGAATGGATGGCCTCCATTACGCCTGGCTACAAACACATTCCGCCAGGATGAAGGGGTTGTAAATTATCTTGTGAGCAAGGAGGCCAGGCCGCAGCCCAGCCAACAGCACCAGCCCACCCTCCTCCCCTCATTCCTAATGGGGTCGGCTCATCCAACGGCCTGCCTTGTAGTGAATCAAACAGTCTGTACTCAAACACACACTGTCACCTGTGTGTGTGTGTGTTTATACAGTATGTTTGTGCATGTTGTTTAAAAAAAGGGCTGTTGACGGATCCACACTCCATTGTCTGCGCTCAGTCCTTACAGCTGGACAAATCAGATTTAATTCAATAATAAAATTTGGGCAGTGAGCAGAACGTTCATTATGGTGCTCTTTATTAACCTATAATATATGACAAATTATCAACATTTTAAAATAGCTGACTTCCTATTGCTTTTAGGCTTCATTCCTTTTACCTGAATGTCTTGGGATAACTTTAAGAATTGCTTTTCTGGATAAATGTTTTGTTTTGTTTGTCTATTTGTTAACACCTTGTGATTTTTCAGTTTTTGAAAATAATATTGTTCTCAAAAAAGTGTTTGGTGATGTTGACGAAATACTGTGGGCCGAGAATGAAGAGTTTCTAGAGGCTGAGATTGAGGTTTCGGTGCATGTTCACAGCCTCATAATAAGAGCACAATGTCCTAAATTGCAGCATAGTTGAGTCAAGCTCCATAGGTCACAGCAGACCTGCGTGTTGATTTGTAGCTCTCCAACAGTGAGCACTGACAGGTTTAATGCTGTGAAGCTGGAGGGTGTCACCGTAGGAACATCAGCAGTATGTCAGGTCAAATTCAGTTCACATGAGACGAGTGTTGTTGGCAGCTGCAGCGCCGTCACATCATGGGCCCAGACATTGGCCCGTGGCATAGTTAAATGCTAAGTGTAAATCATTACATGTAAATACTAAAACGTCAGGAAACACTACATTCCCTCCCGATGAAGCTTGTTCTTCTTGTGTGACAGCTCCCGCTCTCTCTGCCTCCGGCAATGGTAGGAATCTGAGTCCTCCCTTATGGCCATTGACAACAACCCCCAGAAGAGGAATCCTCCCTCTGTAACTAACTATCACACTTGTTTACTCTGACATTTCATCCACACGATGGTTGCTTTGTTGTATGTTTTTATGCTGCCGAGAGATTCCTGAGAGTTGTTGAATAAATCAGGTCAAAGGTTGGTGATGTTCTTTTTGTACCACTCTGTTTTGTGTGTTTTATGACTATGAATATGTCTTTTAATTGCTAAAAATTATGTTCACTTACATTAAATAATGAAGATGTTTGTTGTTGAGTTGTGGACTAGGTTGATCCTAAAATCTGTCAGGTGGGAATCCTACTCATCAGTACTGGAAGCCTGTGTTTAAAAAAAAAAAAAATCAAATCAGAGCATTCTAAAAAAAAAAAAACTTAAATGCAGATATAAAACTAAGTAAACATATTAATTTAGCAATTGCCTGTTATTACATTCAAATGTATGACTTAGTCTTGTGTAGTTGTAGTTGTTGAATATTACAATGTAGAGCAATAATACCTGATGGAACATGACATTTTAAACAGGAATGAAACAGCATGAAACAAATTAAAGTTAGATTTAATTGGGAATTGGATCATAAGCAAATGATGTGATGAGTTTTTAAGGTTTTTCTGGCTAGTGGTGGAACTGCACCCAGATTTTCATTTTTCAAATTACTTCAAAGAATATTGGCCTTTATGTAGTTTTGAGCAAAGCTAATCCCTGGGAAGGTAAGGGTTCTAAACAGTGTTTGATATAAGGACTGATCCATTCATTTAAAACAGGAGTACTTCTAAAATGATTTGATACCATCTACTGCAGTTTATAGTTTGACCCAGACCTAACCTCAGCCCAAGGCCTGAAATAACTCGCCTTTTCGCTGTGCAGACCCCCATCATGGGGTGGCCAGCTGCAGGTGGAGTGGGCTTTGGTGACAGGTCACTTCATACCTGTCAAGGGTCAAAAGAGTTAGGGGGTAAGAGAGGATGAACAGAGTGACAGGAGTGGGAGGAGGAATAGAGCTTCTTTCATTGGACTTTTTTCTTGAGTGACAGGCAGAAAAGTGGAGAAACCAGTGGTGCATACCAGCACAAGTGGGCTGGAGCCCACACAGGCAGAGTTGGCACCACAGGAATTCTGAGAAAATGTCTCAGAGTCCAGTGGTCTGAACATCTGGTATAGACCATCTGACATGACATACATACTGCACATGTAGTAACAAATCAGCATTATGACTACAGTATGTAATAATAGCACTAATATATAATCAGGTATAAAAACATTGTGTATGACCTGTAGTATATTTCATCAAGACGCTAAGTTTCTGTGAGTTTATGGAGTAATGTGAATAATAATTTTTGTCCAAAATTTAGTTTAACACAACAGGGTACACAGGTATGTTTGTTTGTGTCATATATCTGCAAATAAACTTCACAATTAAAAAATGTTTTTTTTTTAATTTATTTATTCTATTTATTTTCATAAGCAAATGTAATTTTTATTTATTTATTTTTTAAAAAACAGATGATTGCTTGAAATGCCCACAACCACTTGTATGTGTTGGTCTACCTTCAACTTAGGACAGTGTCCTTTCTTTACCTCCCAGGTCTGGCTGTGAAGCAGAGACCGTCCCCCACAGTCATCCCTCCCCTGTCAGCACCGTCGCCCTGTTCAGCCCGCACCCATTTATCAGCCTATAAATGAAGTAGCAGGTTTATTAGGCTGCGGTAAAACAATCCACCCTCCCAGAGACAGTGGGCCCTGTGCTGACAAAGCAGAGCCTCTTTATGGGAAACTGAGTGGGCACCGTGATAGCAAAGCATCATGGGCCAGTTGGTGGCGATCCTAGAGCAAACACACTCCGACAGCACGAGTAAAACATAGTTAATTCATTCTTTATCACCACTTTATGATGTGTGTTGTAGATGGCATATATAATAAGTGTCAGGATGTAGGAGATTTACGGTCAGAAACACGGGAGTTGGGCTGTGAGTGTGGGCCAAAACAAATAGGTAAAAGGCTGCCATAGTCAGAAACGGGGCTGCACTGCTGTGTTGCTGTTGCATGGATGTGTGTAAAGCTTCACTGCAGCAGTGAAATAACAGTTTTAACTCCAGGCATCAGTGAGTTGTTGGAGAGATTTTTTATCAGCCTTGACTGTGATATGCGTCAGTGGGATGACAGGACTTGGCTGAACACTTTTCTTTTGTCGTTTTAATTTTAAGCAAGGACAGTGCATCGCTATGTCAGACCAACCTTGACAAGTGCAAACACCTTAGAGTCTACTTTGATATGTGCCTCTCACTGCTGTGTGTTTATTTTCCCATCATTCTCTTTCACCCACTGCAGCCCCTTTGACAAGTTCACCAGAATCACAGGCCTGTCAGCGTCCCTCTGGCTCACATGGCATTTGCTCTGTTTCATTTTGCTGGTCTTGCTTGTTGTGCTTTTTCACACTGATGCGCACATACACACACACACACACATACACAGACTGAAGGGGATAAAAATGGCAGAGCTATTTGAGTATGTCAGTCTGATGTGCAGGCCAGTTTGTTGGCTCGCTGAGCAGGATCATATCATAACAGACAGCCTTGTTCTATTATGGTCTGGTCTCTGTCTCTGTCTGCACGCACACACACCAATACACTTATTGTCCTGCAGGTAATTAGAAGCTTCAGGTCTTCCAGCAAACCCACGTTTTCACCCTCTTGACTCTACAAATACTGATAAAGAGTCCATCTACACGGACTGAAGAGCAGCCACACAGAAAGCCTCCATCAAGGTGCTGTTTGCTGCTGATTTCATACAAACACGTACAGATAGCCGTGACTGCAGGGTCAGCTGTCGGTGCTCACAGGTAGATAAAGGCCTGAATGAGGACACGTCCTCGTGTAAACGCAAAGCACTACAGATGTGCCAAACGAACACACGAGTCACCAAATGTTAAGGATGAACTTCACTGAAATACTTGGCCAAGAATGAAGAGTGAACTGGTGTCAATCAGGCCACATAACACATTATATTTTCTTTTGTGTGTGTGTGTGTGTGTGTGTGTGTGTCAGATGGAGTCTGGCTGTTTGGAGCTCAGTCTGGAGTCTATCCAGGCCATCACTCACAATTTACCCTAGGAGAGGGCGTTGGACAGGTTTTTATTAAAACTGTCAAGTTTTGTGTGTGCGTGTGTGTGTGTGTGTGTGAGTGTGTCTGCCTCAGGCTCAGAAGAGATATCATCTCTCTCTTTATGTTCTTTCATCTTGCCTTTTTTTCTTTTTGACAGACACCGTTCTAGTTGCCAGTCATTTTTTTTAGCTCTGTCGTTTTTTGAAAGTCCGACTTAATCCATTGTACACAGTTGTTGCAGGCGTTAGTCTACGCAACATTATAATCAGCAGTTAAAGTCAAAGGTACTTAAATTACAGTGTAGCAGGAATTTAAGTTTAACAGAGGGTTAAAACAAAAAAAAAATGTGTCTGTAAATTAAGCTTTCAGACGATGGACGACCTATTAGATATCTATGATAATATGGTCGAAAATATTATATATACTTATATATACTGTATACTTATATATATGTATATATATGTATATATAATATTTTGACCATATTATGTGATGCAAGCCAAATTAACAAAGTTATAATAATAATAATAATAATAATAATAATAATAATAATAATAATAATGGCTAAAGCTAAGCAGGACTTTTTACTGTCCTAAAAACAAAACAAAATTACAGTGTAACCTCCATTCTACACTGTTCATGTGGATGGAAATGGTTTACAGTTAACTGTCATGCAGAAAACTAATCTGTTGCTGGTTAAGACTAATTAAGTTAATCAATATTACAGTTTCATAAGAAGTGAAGTAATAATTTTTTGTGTAGAAGTCCTTTATTCTGAGAAATCAGGTCCTGTCTGTGTCTGAATATATGAACAAAAGAACAAATTGATTTTTTTTTACATTGAGACATTGACATTGAAAGGTTGGAATTCAGTTTTTCTCAAATGTTGCAGATTAGTGAACTACTTTTTAACCATTGACAAAAATGTTTTTTATTAACCTGTTTGTGTTTAGATGTACATTATACTGTATATCATCCCTTACATCTTGTATTGTTTTAGATAAGTTGGGGAAAAAAACCCTCAACAAGTCTGTCTAAAGGCAGCAACAGCACTCAAAGTTTTGGTGCATCACACCGAAAAAATACCATGCTGCTGCTGCTGCTGCTGCTGCTGCTGCTGCTGTGGGAGCCGTCACAGATGTCCTTTCTCTGCAAATGAATAACTTGTTATTGGCTGCATTAAAAAGAGCTGAAAAAGCCACACATGCAGCCGGAACAGTAATTAAAAAAGCAGAGACAAGGCTCGCCCTGTATGTTCTCGCTCTCCCTCACCCCTCCTTCTCCGGTGAGCTGCTCGTTCCCATCAACAGGCCGTAAGTTTTTAATCATGTTGAAATGATTTATTTAAACGTCAGCCAACTTGTCACCTCTCTTCCTTTCATTTTTCAAACTGTTTGTGTTCTTTGCCGGATGATAAATTTATCTCCAGACAACCCCAGTATGACTAATTAACTTTGAAATATCAGAACCAGATGTCGAGCTGAAGGAAGTTTTTAACAGGCCGCCAAGACAACCAGGCACAGCTCCCACCTATTGCCTCCTCCTCCTCCTTCTTATAACTCCTCCAACCTGCGTCTGCCCTCCACCATACACTTCTGGCCCCGATTTACGGCAGAGCTGTCCTGTTACCAACCAACCAACACTGGAGAAGGCCATAAATCAGGTGGTGTGAAGCTAACCTGCAAATGCCCTGTGTTTACCACCTTCTCCTCCACCTCGTCCTCCTCCTTTCCCACCTCTGTATCACTCAGCACCTCCAGTTAATTTATTCTCCTCCCTCCCTTTTCTATTGGATCACTTTTCTCACTCAAGCTCCAGGACTGGGGTTTTAGTGAAATACTGAACTTATGCCCAGATAGTGTAACCAGACCCAGAGTTGGTAAATGTATCCTCTCAAATCCAGATCATAACTCTACTCTTTGCTTCTGCAGTTAATCGGACTCGGTGTGGAGTTGTGTGTTTTCTCCTTCCTAGGTTGTTTGTTTTGCTGCTGTTTCTCTGTCTTTGCAGCTGCACTGAATCTGAAGCTAAAGAGCCACAGCACTGATGGGTGTGGTCTCTAATTGAGGAAATGCTTTATTTAAGCTCCAGCTCCATGTTGATTCAGTGGTAACTTCCTGGTCATTGGCTACCTTTGTTTTGACATGCTCACGCTGCTCATTTTTTTGGGTTCCTGCCCACTACCTTGGTTGTGTGTTTTTGGAGTTGTGAATTCACCTTTTGAATAGAGCACCACTCACATCTTACATTTACATTTACCTTTGTTATTTTCCACCGATCTTTCAGCCCTCTGACTTTGGGTCCTCCTCCTTGGCGGTATCGTTCTGATGTGTAACAGCTAGTGCACTTTTTCTATGATTTGTGTCAGTCCTTATTTCCGCCTTGTGTCAGAGATATTTAGATCTGTAGACTCCAGTGAGATATAAATTCTGTCTCTGTGTTCTGGCTCACATATTCAGCAATAATGTTTAAAGTTGAAGCAGTTATAAAAAAAAAATCTCCTGTCCCGGCAGAAGTGCATTGGGAAAAAAAAAAAAAGCAAAAAGGCTGCAGGAACACTGCTGCACTGACACTTTGACAGTTTGCCATGAGTGACGTGTGATCTGTACAAATTTCAGGACTAATAAATCTACCTGTCAGAGCTCGGGACTTGAAAGAGCCGCAGCCCTGCGGCGCAGCTTTAACACAACTTGTGTTGATGAAATTCTGTAGGCTGGAGAATTATAGCTGTCAGAAAAAACGCCCACATCAAACCTGAAGCCTTGGCGTTCCTTCTTTTTTTCCCCTCTGCTCTCTCAACACTAACATATTGCTCATTCACCTCCCCCCTCTCCCCTCCTTCCCCCCGCTGCCTCTCCCTCCCAGACATCTCTCTTTTCCTTCCTTCTGTTCTTTCTTACTGCTCTGAAACATAGGTGCCCTATGACTTGATGTCATTACATCATTTTCACACCTTGAGGACCCCGAGTCACCCCCTCTTCACACACACACGAACACACACACAAAAGCTGTTTTTCCACTGCAAAAAAATCGTCTTTTCATAAACTTTAAGCACCTTGAAGCAGTACTGAAAAATCTTGTGGCACAGATTAGAAGTGACAGAAGAGGAAAAAAAACCCCAGTGTTGCTGAACTGTGTGTCATTACACTCCTGTCACCGCACGGACTAAACTACAGCCATGTTGAAAAGGTACTGTGCCTCCTTTTAATGGCTTGTGACCATCACTACATCATTCTGACACGTCCACTCCCCAAGTACCCCACCCTCACCCCCCACTCTGTGTACCCTCACACACAGGCAAGCTCCATCCTGGTTTATTTAACAACAAATACTAAAAGTTTGCTCACAGACAATAAGTTGTCAGGGGTGATGGCTGTGACCCGTCCACTATCCTCTCTGTCTCTCTCCGTCTCTCTCTCCATCTCTCATCTGGCATTTGGCCATGTGATGAAGCGTGACTGCAGCTAAATATTACATGTGGCTTTTACACCAGGGTATCAGAGTCACCAGCTGGGGGTTAAAAGGGCTTAAAGATGGAAATCTGACACGTGATTTCACTGAGACGTGTCTTGTGTATATGAACTTAACGCCAAAAGGCCAATGAATCAACTAAGCCTCCACTCCCTTGTTTTGCCACCTCCTCCCACTACCACATCCTTCCCATCTGTCCCTCTGCCCACTTCTCTCCTCTACGTTCCCTTCACTGGATGTATTCCTGTTTATCTTTTGATCCCACAGCAGTTTTCTCTCTGTGTCTTTTCAACTCCAGTTGATGTATCCTGTGGATGATAAATCATCTGCGAGTGTTTAGATACTCTTGCAGCCGCCGCTGATTTTTCCTGTAAATATTTTGAGAAGGGTGGATCATATTTGTATTTCTTCAAAGCGTCACTGTCAGTGTTAAAAGTTCACTGGAGTTGGGCTGGATGGATATCTGTTTGTGCTTATTGATTTCTAAATGTCAAAGGTGTGTCTTTAACATAATGTTGAGGCTCATCAATCCTTCAACCCCTGGACAAGGTACAGCACAAATATGGAACCAAAATGCTGGCCTGAACAGGGATCTTTTTTTGATACTGTGTCTTTAAACACAACATCCGTTGTATGGATAGAGCCTTGAACCCTAAAGGATGTTTGTGACAGTTGTCAGGTAAGGGGCGCAGATAGAGCAGATATGGTGGAGCTGAAATACATCAGGCATAAAGACAGGATAAAACTCCAAATCCAAAGTTCACAGATCTACTGATCAGTGCAAGGCATATTCCGCTTGTCATGCATGAATCATTCTGTTCAGCGTCATTTCAAACGGCCGACTTGTAAATCACATCACATGATGACTTTGCTTCTCTTTGATCACCTGAGCTTTTTTTTCTCCATCCATCATATCACATAAAAGGGCGACAACAGAAATATCTTTGTTCATTAGCCCCATGCTGAAACAGCGGCAGTCATTTACACTACACACACAGTCAGTGCAGCAGTCTGTCAGTCCCCGTGCTTGTCAATCACTCTGGCTCTCAGTGGGACACTGCATTTGACTGACAGCCTGTGTGATCTCTCCCAAAGGGCTGGCAGGAAGGCAACAAAAGGCCCGGCTACAGTAATTGGCAAGATAAAGACGTTGCGCCAAAGCAATACTGTCACTCATTTGAATCCAGAGCCACGAATCAACGTGAGACAAGCCACACCAGTTAACCAAAGGGGAAAGTGTCCTTGTCTGGCCTAAGTGGGAACCAATCAGAAGGCCAGCCAGAGGTCACTTCCCCTGGTGACTGGCTGAGATATGACCTGTTTAAACTAACAACCCTCCCTCCTTCCACTGGAGTCACCTCCCTAACCTTCTCACCTCTACTCTCCCCTCCCATGTACACCCTGACCCGTGACTGACCTGCTGGCCCTTTGCTAAGGTCAGCTTTCAACATAAAAAGGCCACCTCCCACCATTTCCCCCCTCTAGCTCTCCCACATCTGTCTGCTCAATCTTACCTCAATCCTTCACACACCTGGTTCTCATTTCTCATATTTCACTTTCCATCAGTTGCAGCAGGAGGACGTCCGTTTGTCTCTTTGTCCGCCTGCCTGCACTGAGGTAGAAACTGGAGCATCAAGTGAACATTTTGGATGGAGAACATTTACTGTGACTCACGAGTGAAGATCTAAACTCCAGATAAGGTACTCTTTGACGAGAAGAGCCTGACGTACGTATGTGAGTGATTCTGTGATTCTAGATAAAGACTGAAATGTCAGGATTCAGATTAAACATGGCGTTCTGCCTCGCAGGTTGATTTTAATTTAAAGCAAGTGTTTTTAATCAGGCAGCGTCACAGATTCTCTGCCCTCCTCAGAGTCCACTCAGGGGTCAGGCAGAGTCTACGTAACTTCACATCCTGAGGTTTGTGTGGTTGCACGCTTTTTCTACCAACATAAACCCAGAGCAGCTCTCTAACTTGAGTAAAAGCTGTTGATAGATCAGTTTATATTAATGAGGGAATGAACAGAAAAGTACAAACATTTCCTCTGAACCACCTTCAGTGCAGCTTTATCCCTTATCCTCTCAGATGACCCTTCTATAAACAAAGCTGTGGGTGGGCACACACTGCAGCTAAACACTGACGAGTTGAACTATTAAAAATCTAGTAAAATAACAGTTGAATAAATTCTTAATAATCAACATCATAGTTGTTAATAGTTTGTTAATAGTTTTTCCTAACATCATTGTAATTTACTGAATTTTGTTCCTCTGTACTTTTGACATGACTATAAATTTAAATCTAAACCAATCTAAAGTAATATTTTAACCTTTTCTTTTGTTATATTTTTTATAAATATCTAAATAGTATTGTGTTTAAAGGCCTTTGTTTAATATCTTCTTTTTGACGATTAAAGCTGAAAATGTTTACCAATTAGAACTGGGACTCTAATAAAGGAAAAAAAAAATCCATCCAAATTTGAGTGTCAGCTGACCAGAGAGTTGAAGAGGGTGTGAGCCACTGTGTGTGTGTCTCCTGATGCCCTGGATCTGACCTCCTCGCTCCGAGTCCCCTCTCAATCACCCTTGTCTCCACAGCCAACTGTCCTCCCCTTTCTTCACCTCCTCCTTCTCCTCTCCTTCTGCTGCTGCAACAAGAGAGCACACCAAGCAGGGGGCTCTCTCTGACAGAAAGCCTACAAAAAGGGACCCCCTCTGCAGCTTGTTAAAGGCCCCTCACTCACACACACACATTTACACACACTCTCAGGGATCTCGTGTCGACCTGCCTGACTCTTCACAGGATACATTAGTCATCAGGCAGATCAAAGGACAACCACAGGAAGTGAAAGGACCCTGACAAGGAGGAGTCCATCTGGCTGGCAGGCCATCGCTCATCCTCAGTCGTCAGCATGGGGGCACACTCTCCATCTGACTGCTGTTTCTGCTGTGGGCTGGTGCCTGACATGCGTCTTCCATGAAAGTAAATACACAACCTTCCCTAAGCACCAACAGAAGCAGCAGCTTCTGTGTCAGTACTTTGTTCAAAAGTACTGACTGTATAACAGGCCATATTTCTCCCCCTTGTATCAATACAGGAAATCACACATCCTCTATTATAACCTCTATTATAAAAATAGAATTATAACAATATAATTAATATAACTGAAGTTTTTCAGTAAATAATAAGAAAAAATGTTGAAAAATACTGGTTAAAGTGGACAGGAATAGAAATATAGGAAAAGAGAAAAGTGACAGAAAGGAGCAAAAAAAATCTATCTATCTGTCTATCTGTCTGTCCGTCTGTCTGTCTGTCTGTCCGTCCGTCCGTCCCTCCCTCCCTCCCTCTATCCATCCATCCATCCATCTATCTATCTATCTATCTGTCTATCTATCTATGTATCTATCTATCTATCTGTCTATCTGTCTGTCCGTCTGTCTGTCCGTCTATCTGTCTGTCTGTCCGTCCGTCCGTCCCTCCCTCCCTCCCTCTATCCATCCATCGATCCATCAATCCAGCCGTCCGTCCGTCCGTCCGTCCGTCCATCCATCCATTCATCCATCCATCCATACATCTATCTATCTATCTATCTATTTATCTGTCGATCTATCTATCTATCTATTTATCTGTCTATCTATCTATGTATCTATCTATCTATCTGTCTATCTGTCTGTCCGTCTGTCTGTCCGTCTATCTGTCTGTCCGTCTGTCTGTCTGTCTGTCTGTCTGTCTGTCCGTCTGTCTGTCTGTCTGTCCGTCTGTCTGTCTGTCTGTCCGTCCGTCCGTCCCTCCCTCCCTCCCTCTATCCATCCATCCATCCATCTATCTATCTATCTATCCAACCTTCTATTCATTCATTCATCTATGAAAAAAAACACACAAAACAAAAACACACAAAACAAAAGACGCAGTGAAAATGAAAAACATTTAAATGATGAACCATAGAGAACACATAGGTTTTGCCTTGTTCTCATTAATAAGTGTGGTTTATAGAACACTGGACTTTTTCTTCAGGGTATTTTAGCAGCAAGATTGTGTGATAATCAGAACAGGTTTAAGAGCTCACTTTGTTGTTTTTGTATTTCTTCATAGTAGAAGAATAAATCTTTCATTGGCTGCTGATGACATTGGGGAGATAACTGAAGGTGAGAAATGCATCACAAGTGACAACCTGCATGTTTCTGACTGTTAATCAGCAGTAAAGTGATAATGGGGTTTTGAACACTAAACGTCTGAGGGAGGAAAACTGAACCGTCATCTACTGTTACCTGTGACGCACATGGCACCTCCACTGTATGTGTCTGTGTGGACGTGTGTGTGTGTTTCCTGAAACACACAGCCTTCTTTGATGAAGTCTAATTTGTTTTAACACAAAAGGTGTTTGTATCCTATAAGCACACAATGCATTCCTCTATTCAAGTGAGTTATTGGGGTCAAATTTGGGGTCATTTTAATCAAACAATCAACTGGTCCAAAATAAAAGCTAACAGTTAAATGTGTAGAAGTTATTTAGGTCCACATCAAAATTACTGAAATAAAATAAAATAAAACTGTTAACACCCTCAGGTTATTTTGTGGACAGCTAACATCAGCCAACCTTTGACACTTTGCATCAGCCATTGACATCCTGTTGGCTGTTTACCAAGACATGATTTGAACTACAGCTTCATGCTTGGCTGGTAAAACATGTATATACATATATATAAAAATAAAAAACAGACTTTTCATGGGATTAAATATAAACCACAGCTAACAGTTAAAAGGAGGAGTCACAACACGGTAGTGTATAAGCCAGGGGTCACTAGCTATACCTATGCCTATGTTACCTTTACACTCACCTCTTCACACCCATTCAGGCCTGTCTGCAGGGTGACCCTTCCCTTTGGCTGCGTGACTGAGCGCCTCTCCTGCCGCACAGGAGGCATCAATTACAGGCCCCGGCTGTCGCGGTGTCATTGCTCTGTAATTAATGGGCTCTCCCCTGCGCTGTGCCATGGGGCCTGGCCTCACCATGAACTCTAGAGGAATTCAAAGACAAGCACATGCACACACACACACATGCATGAATTCAGGCACAGTTGTACACAGCTTCACACACATGTGACACATGTGTATGAGGTGTTTGTTTGTGAAGAAATTACCTTGTACTAGTTTTCAATGAATTTTAGTTGAAGTTGAAACACATTTGAAGTGTTAAACATAACAAACACAGCACAATATGTGGTTTTAGAATTTAATCTGAAATGTATGTGTAACAAGGAGAATAATCAGATACAGGACATCAGAACTTTTTACTAAAAAATTAAAAGTTTTTTGATAGTTAAGACACACTGATTGTGACTGATCATGTGAAAAATAACAATAGTAGAAAGCTGCAATCAATTAAAGTAAAATGAAATCTATATTTTATAGCCATTTACTGAACAGCAATTGTTTGGGACAGAACCTAGGATTTAAAATTGATAAGTATTTTCCACAACCTGAATAAAACCTGCATTGCCTATAATTAGACCACAGTAAAAGTTGGTGCCACGGTAAAGATAAAGGAAGTCTCACATTTAAGCATCTCATCAAAACAAAGTGCATTATATGAACAACAAAAATATTTAATACAAGATGGTACAAACCAAGAACTGGCTGTAAGTCTGACCTGGACCATCACACTGATTATTATGAATTTGTGAGTAACACTGAGCAAAATTGCCAAGTGAAGATGAGCGGAGTTGACAGACTGAATAACCTGAGCTTGTCACTGAAAACCTCCTGACAACAGAGAAAAGCAACAGAGAAAGGTCTCACTCTCTCCTTCTCTCTCTCTCTCACACACACACACACTCAGACACACACACACACACACACAGGCCACAGCCCCTGCTGTCTGCCCCTTCATTTGTCAATCAGCCAAACAAACAGAAGCAGAAAGTCCTTGAGTTCACGGGGTCATGGGATCCTGTGAGCCCTCTGCTGGCTTCAATCTCAACAAACACTTTTAGAAACACACACACACACACACACACACTAATACAAACACCCATACACAGTGACTGACACACACAAACACACACTTACTCAACTTTGTTTGACTGGCTCAAACAAACTGGCAGAATTATGTCAACCTCTTTTGAACAGCTTACTTTAAACCAGCATCTCTCATTTCTTAAAAAATAAAATTCTAACATCTTGACATCCGTTCTCTTTCTTTCTTCTATCCTTTCTTATTTCTCTCTCTTTTCTTTTTCCTTCTCCCTTTATTCCAGAGCTCCTTTGGCCCAGCTCTCCCTCCTTCGTTCAAACATCACGCCTGGAGCTGACACTGAGCGTGACCCTGCTTTTATTGTTGCAGCAGGGCCGAGGCGCAAACACAGGGCAAGGACTGTCACCCCAGTGATTAAAGAGCGCATGTTTTCGGTCAAGCGCCTCAGAGGGAGGTGGAGGAGGGGGGTTGATCCAGGGGGAGGAGTGGGAGGTGGAGAACTTTCAATGTTGTTAGTTAGGAATAAAAAAGGCATTTATACTGCTTTAACACTCACTCCTGAATCGACTCCCGTATAAGTTAATATTGCATTTAATCCTGTAGTTGTAGGATCCACTGCGATTCCTGTTTTGTTCAATAATAATTGAGTCCCTTATTCGTCCCACTATGGAGAAACGTACAAAGTGAGTCTTTGCAACCAACACAGGCTGCTATGGGAGGTGCCATTAAATACGTGGTTGCAACTCACAGGCTGCCACACAAGAGGCGATGTTAGGGGTATGTGGTTCCTCTGCTAACCTATGCAACCACATTATAATTATACTATTACAGTATACGTATAATCACGTCAGCTGAGCATGTCCATTCCAAAACAGTTTTATTAGGGACAGATCCTGCCATTTCACACCAAGGATGTTTGTAGAAAGTCTGCGGTACGTTGACCAGGACTCATTGCCATACAACTGGACTGATCAAACACAGCCTCCTTAGAGCCACATATTTAATAGGAATCAGTGGCTGTTGTTATGTAGTAAATGTGACTGCAGCAGTTTGCTGCCGGTTGTTGTGTTCAATTTTGCATTAGGACTGGTGTTTTCTGGTTAAAGTTCACCCAAGGTACACACATATGTCTATAACCAACAAGACTATACCATTCAAGGACAAGTGTAGGGGTGCTACAACATTTGTAGGGTCAACACTGTCTTGGTGGGGCTGATGTTCATGCCAAGCTAAGAACAAGCAGATGCAAAGAAGTTCCACATCACTTGGAGTGGATGTGGAACTCCATCAGCACTACTGAAAGAGGAGATATAGTTGATGGAGGACATATGGACATAGTCCATCCATCCATCCATTCATCCATCCATTTTCATCCACTTATCTGTTACCGGGTCGCGGGGGCAGCAGTCGCCACCCAAATCACACTGCACCGTACCAACCCTCCAAACCTTCCTGCGGGTGGTGAGTCCACTGAAAGGTACCAACCGCCATAACTGGGATTCGAACTTGCCCAGGAGGTGAACCCTGGGGTTCCACACCAATGACAGAGACATTGCCTCTGGGACAAAGTGCCACCATATGCACATAGTGTCCATGCTTTACATAGAAATGATAATAACAATAACCTTTATCGTTGAATGCCTGCGCCGGACCAGTGAGACAAAGATTAATAAGTCTGGTAATAGTCAACCACGTAATCTAAGTGTTTAGTCTGACTTTGTTAAATGTTATCCATGTCAAGCCTTCACATATTTCAAAAATTGGGTTTTGTTTAGACATACACAGTAATTCTTGTAACGCCATATAATACACACACTGTCTGTTGACTGTTGAACTTGTAGGCGGGACAGCATGACACACATGGACTGAAGTTTGACCAACGGCGACTTTAGTTGCTGTTGACCGACCATAAGGACTCAATTAGCAAGATATGAGATTTTTACATGACATGATTTCAGGAAAGGCTTTCAAACACTCAGTCCCTTTTGCTCTAAACTTGTCATATTAAGAAGTGTTTATGAACAAAAAAAACACTGTAAATTGTCGTTGTCATGCAGCCCCATTAACTGTAATTTGGACCACTGTGTATGCAGGCTGGGCCGACAAATGGGAGCTAAAGGGAAATTTGTCACTGGAGGTTCAGAGTGAAGCTTATAAAAGGGTGGCTTGTTGAGTTATGGCTGCGGGAAGGAAAAAAACAGAGAGTCATAGATGTGACATTTTGACCATTAGACCTCATTCTGCAAAATATTATTTTTATTAATGTGAACAGGAATCAGTTTCTCCTACAACACTCATGAGGATTAAAACAAATAGGGCCATGAAAGCGCCGGGCAAGGAAATAAATAAATAAATAGCCCTGACTGCCTCCATATTTCATATGACTTTCACCTCCAAGAGCTGTGGGCCTCTGTGTTAGGTGTCCAAGCCAAACACTTGAAAGTTTGCTCAGTCATAAATTAACAACTTGACAGTCCAAAGTGTTCAAACTAATTTGTCAAATCTTGCCTGCATTTTTCCACCCCTCAAATTCATTGCAGCAGTTCTTCTTTCTTTACACAAGGCTTCCAGAAATGTGTTTCCCAGTACCACGGTTACTCTGAAAAGATAATTCTGGAAACTAAAATTCATTGACTGTACATCACATACACTTAGACCCAAATACATCAATTTCCCTGTACTAAAATAGACTGGAATAAACTCCCAACCAAGTGCAATTTATCTCCATGGGATGCTGTCAGAAGTGCGGGATGTGAGAAACCTCCAGGCATCAGCTCAACATTCATGCCTCATCAGCTCAACAACTTGTATTTTTGTTAATTTAGGGGCTGTGTTCTGCTGAAGTGGGATAATTACTATTGACAAGTTTTTGACAAACATGCCAAGAGCTGAGTAAACACAGATGACGCCTTTGGCTTAGATCATCAGACAAACAAATGTCATGGAGCTCAGACAGGGAAAAGGCTGCCGTGTGATGGCTGCACCGTATGAAACTGTGTCTGCAGTTGATTCCATTTGACAACACTCACGGTGGAACCGATTCTCTTTCTTTCCCTTACGTCACTCATAAATATCATAAGGCATTTACATCCTGGTATATCTGATACATTCATAATCCAGATGGTAAGCAAATGTGTAAATATTTAATATGGAAATATACATAATGTAAATGAACAGCATGACTCATGCAGGGTCTTATTTTAAAAACAATGCAAGCATAACATACATGTTTGACTGTCGATTGTGCAAATGGAAGACAAAAACAACAACATTGTGCATAGACAACAAGAGCAACATATGAGGAAGTGGTTCAAGCTGCAAAATATATACTGTCTGTGGGTTGGTTGTAAGTGGGGGGTGGGGTGTTGGGAGGTGTGTGTGGGGTGTCCATCTCACAGATTACTTATCTTTTAGCTATTTACTAATGGCAAATAACTTGGTAAACATGACAAATAATTTCACCCAATTTCACACAAGCATGAAATCTGGTGCCTCTCAGATACACGACATGCTTTGGCTAAACAAACACTCCTTTGACACAGGCAGCAGCTTTTGATAAGGAAGAGTTGGATTTACTGTCTCACGGTTGCACCAGATCTGCCCCTCACTTCAGCTATTACTGCCACTGCGAGGTTTTCGACTGGTGTACTGCCTAATGGTGCTGAAAGTTTTCCACTCACACCTCAGCACACACACACAAACACAGAGTCATGTTCTTCCTGAACTCAAAGCCTGACTCCATCATCAGTTTACTCTGAACTTGTGACCCTGTTGAGCACCCTCCTCTGCCTCCTCCTTTTCCTCCCACATGGCCAATCACTCGGCAGGATGTCTTTACAGCAGCCCCGCTTGGTGATTGACAGTCGAGGGGGGAATTATTGAACTCTGGGAGGGGAGAGAGAGAAAGAGGTGAAGTTCTGGGGTCAAGCAGCAGCAAGCAGAAGAGAGATGTGAAGACATCTGTAGAGTCACACATGTTGATGTGACCCTGCACAAACTGCCAGGGCCTTTGCCAGTGCAGAACACACACACAGTCAGTGGAGTCAGAGTATGAAGTGGATGACAGCAAAAGGACAGTAAGACATTTACATGAAATATAAAGTTGGAATTTGTGCAAGTCTGACCTGTACTAGTACTTTCCTAATTAAAACCAATTTTAATAATACCTATTCATGTCTATAACTTACACTACAGTTGGTAGGCAGATAGATAGATAGATAGATAGATAGATAGATAGACAGACAGACAGACAGACAGACAGACAGATAGACAGATAGACAGATAGATAGATAGATAGATAGATAGATAGATAGATAGATAGATAGATAGATAGATAGATAGAATGATGTTCACGAGTTCCCTTTGGAAAATTAAGGAATGTTCAGATTAGCACAGGCAGCAAAGCACAAGAGCTTGTTGGCCATTGTTAGAATTCTAAAATAATAAGACACTGTGAAATCAGTTTACTTTAGATAACAATAAATTGTGAGTCATGATTTCAAAAGCATACTGTGTGTCTGACTTTTGGAAAATTAAACAAAACATCAGAATAAAAGTTGGCAAAATTCTGGTATATTAATTAATATATTATTATATTAGTACGTCAATATGTTAGCTGTTGGTTGACTGTGTACTGGGCCTGTTATCACATTCTATCTGTTCTGTTTTCACGAACTTCTATGGTTCAGCAAAAAGATCAGCAGTTTGTTCGCAGTGGAAACTGATGGTTTTTCTGTAGTTAGTTAACATGTTTCCTTCTGTGTGTACTAGAGTTCACTCCCACAGTAAAAAAAAGCACAGATTGGCAGTTCCATTAACTTGACTCTAGGTGTGAGTACTTCAGTGTTTGTGGTGTGGTGATCCACTGGTAGACTCCTGTACACCCCCTGAGCAGTGGAAGATGATGATAGTTTAGCTTTAGCCTACAGCTAACAATGTAGCGTTTAGCCAGTCTTTTAGCTTTTTTAATTCTTTCCAACATTATCTAGATGAGAGAAAAAAAAACAACAGTTGCTAACCATGTTATAGTAAAGCAGTAAGGTTTGGTAATCAATGCTAGCTATTCTGTTAATGCCAAACTAGTTACCGATTGGGGCGCAGTCAATCAAACCTCTGCAAATTAACTGAATAATGCAATTAGGACAGTTGTCTAACCTAGTTCACATTCACTTGTGTTTGACTGCGGCACTCAAACCGACATTAAACACACTCAGCAGATTAACATGTGCCTACATGCTAGTGGCCATGGTGTCAGCCACTCGCTGCAGTTTCTATCCAAATAAAAACACAGTGTTTTAGCTGTTTTATTAAATGTGCTGTGGTGAGATTCTATTTAAGCTGTCAGCCAAGAGGGTCAAATGTGTGTGTCTGCATGTGTGTGTGTGTTTGTGGAGTGGTGGTGTAGAGTGATTAAGCACGTCAACGGCGGCCTGTGGAATTGACAGTAACGCTGGCTGACTAGGGCACACAAGGGGGGAGGAAGACTGGGGCACTTGTGTAACAGAGACACACAGGCAGGTACTGTTCTCCTGCCGAGCTCGAAACAAACCGCTGTTGACATCCCTGTCACCAACACTCATTTCTGGCGCTCAACGAGATTAGACTCAACTGGCGGCGGCAGAGACAGAGGCATCAAATTAAGCGAAAGCGTCTGACAGCGAACATGTTCTGCACGCTGGGTTTCTGCAGGCTGTTTTCTTCCGCTTTGCCCTGCATGAAATGTTATCTTTCAGACTGCATTCCAAGAAAAGGGATCAAAGATTAAGTTGGAGGTAGATCTGAAGAGACTTTTGAAGAGTGAACACAGTGAAAACACAAAAAATGTGAGTTCAGTAAAGGTGAACTTCAAGGCAGAGGTGGGTTCAAGACATGGCTGATTTCATAACTCTGCTTCCACTTTTGCAGGTCCCGTTGTCTGTCAGAATGTGAGGAAATAATTAATTGCACACATGCAGATATCATGTGTCCCTGAACCTCTTACTCATCCACCCACATACACTTTGAGACATCTAATCCCTCACATACAAACAGACAAATCGACCTCTCCTATCTACCTGCCAGCCTAGCCTTATGCTCCAACGTTGGCTTTTGACAGAGTGAAGTTGTCAGGGAAATGGAGAGGAAATGACACAGGGCATATTTTCACAAATCTCTCCTGTTGGCGTGCTCCGCTGTGGTACGCCTGTCAGCGACCTGTCTACTCAGTTTAACCATCAGACACAGTTGTAGTGCCAAATACACTGCGACATCCTTGTCCCAAGGCAGGAGGAAGGACAAAAGAAAATGTCAGCTGACAAATACAAAGACCTGTGTGAACATAGACAAAGGTGCAAGGAGCAATTTTTTTAAAAAAGGTAAAAAATATATAAAAATAAAAAACAAAACACATGTAGCTTAGAGACGGTCCCGGGCTAACTTTAGCGGTGTGTTAATGGTTTTCTGGGATAAAACTTAATACCAAGATTCTTCTAATACTGTACAAACAAATGTCATGGTTTTTGGCCTTTCATATAAAGCCAAGACTTCTGAAGACATGGGTGGTTTGGTACATTTGTTAGTTTTACATGGACAGAGCATGGACAGAGTGAGAAATGCTCTAAATTGTTTACTCTCATCTCAAATCCCACTCCCACTCAGCACTACTCTGTCCCTACAAGAGTCTTGATACCATGACAATATCAGTGTTGCTAGTGAGCCTGATACTCATGTTCTCATGTTCATACTCACAAAACCTGTGGCGATCCAGGAACTTTAAACTCCAGAACAGCTCAATGGTAGTTAATTAAAGCGTCTTTAAAATGTTTGGAGGTATTTTAACATCAAGGATGAAGGTAGGAGCAATCTCACCTACTGTAAGATTTGTTCTGTTTTGATTTAAGTAATTGAACAACACACCTGAATACAGGTGATAATAGAACTGTAATGTCTCTGCTCAGTATAATAAATGGATGGATTAAATGTTTGCATGCCACCAAGTCAGTTGAGTTAGTAAGACTTATTCATCCTTTGTTGTATTGATTTGTTTGTTGAACTGTAGTATATACAGTGGCATATGGTATATTGTGGTAAATGTCCACTATCTGCCAAGTTACCACTGAGGTGCTCTGAGCATGGCACCGTCCCCACTCACTGCTCCCTGGTCCTTAAAGCTGCCCACTGTTAACTTTGGTGATGGGTTAAAGGCAGAGGTCACATTTAGTTGTGTGCAGTGGTGAGCTGTGTCACAGTGACAAGGAGTTCACTTTCCTTTTTTTAAAGGTGTGATACTACGTGTGCTAGAAAGCTGAGAAAATGTTTCCTATTGCAATACGCCATTGGTGTAAAAGCTCCACTCACGGTCACTTGTTCAGCTCTCCAAAACGTACTTTTTTATCTATCTATAGTTTTTTATGTAATTGTATTTATTTTCATCCTTAATTGACCTTATTACTAACATTAAAACGGTGTCAGTTTGAAGGCATTTTGTTTATTACAAAAAGACTTCATCTGTTTCCTTTTGGCTTCAGTTATTAACAAGAAAATAAAACTGTGTTTTCCTGCTTGTTTTCTTCCCTGTGGTTTGGGTTGTGCTTACACAAACATTGTTTGTTGCCCTATTACCCCCTGGTTTGTATCATATAGACTATATAACACTGTCTTCCAGTTCATTCCAGTGCATATTTGCAACAAAAAGAAGTATTGATGAGGGCATTTTGTATACTTGATTTAAAAGATTATCAATCTGGATAACCCTAGTGCCTTGCTTCAAAGTGCAATTTTTTTAATTTTGATTGAGAATGACATTTTGAAAAAATTATATATCTTTGTCATTACAGA
Source organism: Cynoglossus semilaevis (assembly GCF_000523025.1). Taxonomy (NCBI): domain Eukaryota; kingdom Metazoa; phylum Chordata; class Actinopteri; order Pleuronectiformes; family Cynoglossidae; genus Cynoglossus; species Cynoglossus semilaevis. The sequence continues at coordinate 1,951,383 of NC_024328.1, read as the reverse complement.
AACAATAAATGACAGACCATAATTCTTTTAAATTCAAACATAAACATAGAGACCTGGGATAGTGGCATTCTTGCCGATTTGGGAAAGTGACTTTGACAAGGTGGCAGGTGGTCTGCACATTCCACTCCACCGGAGGCACTACTCTGGCCCTGATGACTACCTCCCACAATCCTCAGCTTTGCTGTGTCCCTAAAACCCTGCTGTGTACTTCATTTAGTTGCAACAGACACTGCGCTGTAGTACTGCTGCACACCTCAGGGCTGCCACAGCCTCCTGTCACACAGCCCCAGTAATTATCCTGGCAATAAGAGTAAAACACTAGCAGGAGTTACTGCACAAATTTCAAACAAATGTCAAATCTGTGTATACTGTGTGACAGGCATTGTAGGCCACAGTCCAGGCTATTTTTACAGGTTTACACTTAAGCAAAAGGAGTGACAAGCAGTAAAATGAAGGTTGTTAGGCATATTCACAAGGCCTGACAGTGAAATGGTGATTTTTTTTCTCTTCAACTCTGAATAAACCTTGTTTGTTTGTTTTTTTAACATTGGACAACAGTGAGTTTTAATTTTATATGTCATTAGCAAGTGAAATTAAATGAACAAGATTGTTAACAGCATTCTCATTTGGACTACGGCAGGGTTTGTTTGGCCTTCATCAGTAAAACGTGTGTTAAACATCGATCATTGACCAAATATGGACATTAGAAGACATTCTTCTAAGACATTAGAAGACATTAGATGACATTTTGGCTCATTGTTGTTGGAGGTGTACAGCACCAGAGTAAAGTAGAGCCTCCCTTTTTTGAACCAGCCTCAATTGACTGTTCTGCTGGCTCAGATGTTTCTCATATTAGATGACCAGTGCTAGTGTCTACATATTACAGAAGAAAATAGTTACAGGGTAAGAAATATACGAAACAATGTGCTTATTTAATGGAGCAGATCAACACAGTATTTATGACACAAGCTTCAGGGTATAAGTGGGGGTTGGTTACGTGCTCTGCTAAATAAAAAAAAAACATCAGACTAAAGTAAACTGTGTGTTAACTGTGTGTATCCTCAATGTACCAGAGTAAAAACTTCACTAGCACTTAAAAAAGTGTTCTATAATGGAGGTATAACACAACAGTTGGCGACATTAGTGTTCAAACCCAAAACTTTGAAGGTCAACAAAGGTCAGTCTGCTGCTGTCAGGCCTCCTGAGGAAACACCTGGGGGAGCCACCTTTCACCATTGTTTTCTGTCTGCTGGGACATCAGCAGGAGAACAAACAAGGACATGCAAGTCTGCTGCTGCTTAATGTGTGTGTGTGTGTGTGTGTGTGTGTGCTTGTGGGTGTGCTTGTGTGTGTGCTTGTGTGTGTGTGTCTACATCATTCCACCAGTTTATGCCAAAGGACTTTTAACCTGTCTACCTTTAAACTGTCTACCTTGAGAGTGTGGGTGACTCCCCTGTGGCTCCAGTCTGTAATCTCTTCCCTTCACTTTAATGCACACACATACAGGGAATACAGTTAACACGTACTCCCCAGGCAATGTGAGGTCATCCAGTTCTCTATTTCAAAAGATACAGGGTCACCGCAGAGTTAGCCAAGACCCTGTGGAAGCAACCAGTCATCTGTGATTTTCCAGTCCGCTGCTCAGTGATGAGCATTCTGGCCGGGGCTCGGCCCCTAGGGCCTAGCTTCACTGAGACACTGGTGGGATTGGAGCCTGTCCACCTTCTGCCCCAGCCTTGTTGTGTCATTGAGAATGAAGGCTCGTCGTAGGCTGCCAACCATCACCGCAGTCATCATCTCCCTCTGCCTCAGCGGGGCTCCAGTCCCAGTAAATTATGCTTACCCACACAATTATTAGGCTCATTATGGGCCCATTTGAGTTGCTTTCAGCCTGTCACAGACGGTCAACTATGTCTTCAGCCTGACTTGATTTCCTCTGACAGGCTTTTCTTAAACTGAAATGCTGGCGCAGGGAGGGGGGTAGTGGTGAGAGTGGAAAAATAAAGAAACTGCATCTTGACAGAATCAGGGCGGGGGGGTTGGATGTTGATGTAGAACATTCATCTACTTTTTATGATTAAGCACATATTTCAGGGTTTGGCAAGACTGAGAATATTAAACAACAAACATTTTAACTTCTCTTAGAGGCTCATGGATATTGATGGTTTGGATGGCAAAAAAGTAAGTCCATCATTCTAGTTGTTGACATATTTTTAAACACAGTTGAGGAATGACCTTCATTTCTGGAAACCTAAAGCCTTTCAATTTTACTGTGCTTAGCACTCTCTTGGAGTCCCGATTGCCTGTCAGCTGCAGGGTCTGCCATCTATTCATTTCCTAAGTTGTGTCCCCACTAAGCCCTTCTGTACATCTTTCATTCTGTCATCCCTAACACGATAGGGAATTCCCCGGGAGATAGAAAACTTCACTGGGAATGGCTAAGGAAAAGTGTGTACAACTCCCCCCCCCTCCCCCTTCCTCCACTTCATGCTGAACTTGAACTGAGCCAAGCTCTTTCAATCGGTGACGGCTCATTTGGAAATGTAGCCCTGGGCTCTTGTTCCCTCATGCCCTTGCCAAATACAATCATTCTTTTTCATTTCTCAGGCTCAATTTTAGAATTTTGTGATTTTTCACTGTCAACTCTGATCTTTTGAAGTACTTTATTGAATTTCCTGCTGGACGCTGCTCTATGGTCCGTTTTACATTTCGCCTCAGCTCAGCTACCCCGCTGCTGTTTCACTTTTCTGTCTCTGCAGTCAACATGGCCCAGCTCTAAAGCCTTTCCAGTTCACTTTCCACTCTTAAAACCACTTTAAAACAGCTCTCCTCCACCTCCTACTACATCGGTTGCAATCATTATTCCTTCATCTGGATTTCCCATTCACCTCTCCTCTCTGTCAAGAGTAGCTGTGGGTGATATCACTGTCATGTCACTGCTCATTTATATCACACAGATTGACAGAAGGGCCCAGGCCGGCTCTGCTTCTGATAATGGCTGATCTAATCCACACCACTGTGTACTTTCACCCACTCAGCTCCTCTGTTCTTGGCATCAACTCCACTAAACCCAAAAGCCTTTCTCTCCCTTTCTCTCAACCCCCCACCCCTCACATGTGTTTGCAATTCCCCTCCAGGGGGTTATGATTCAACGACGGCATCATCCCAATTCGTCTCAAACCATGAAGCATCGTAAGAGATGCTGAAGCCAGAGACAAGACGACCAGCTCTGCCCCCACTTTTGGAGGCGGGAGCTTGAGTATGTTTGGCGTTGTTGGACGCAAGTCTTACTCTTTGGGCTGTGGGAGTTTAAAATGAGAGTGCCACGCTGGCCCTAATCACATTATGGGTGCCATATTCTGTGTCAAGCTGTCACTTTCAATTTGAGCCATGGTGCTGTGGCAGCAGGCCATGCCTTTTTTTTTTCATATTTCTGTTCTGATTGGGTCTTGATATAGACCAGACTGGAACTGGTTGTTCGCAGCAGGCCGGAGAGAGACACCAATTCATCATGCCGAAGAGCACCGATCATATGTTTAGAATTAGCATTGGTTGGCTTGTGGATTGGCGACATGTGTGTTTGTATGCATATGTGTGTGTGTGTTAGTGTGTCTATCTTTCACACTGACCTCTTCACACTGAATCACATGTCTAATCTTATTCTTGTCTACTGTTTGAACCAATGTCATGTGTCTCATCAGCCAATCTGTCACACTGTTGACTGTGACTCGGAGGCCATGTCTAAAGCCTGGGGGTGGGTTTGTGGCAGAAAAGCAAGCATAACTGCTTAACTTCACAAGTAGAGCATATTGAGGAGATAGATATTGACAAGACGTAAAAGTGAAGGAAGGCCGGCCAATGAGTGAGAGAGAATAGCAGTGAGCCAATTGTGTTCCAATTGAGTGGAATGAGTCGGAGGAATTGTTCGAAGTTAGGTCTTTTGTGGGTGAGCTGGTGAAGCGCATTAGCCACTGCCCACAGTTTTTCAACTCTAGAGATTCTGTTTTTACAGCTCCTCAGATCCAGCCTCCCTAGAGCAATCAATGTCCTCCCTTTCTTCCTCCATCTCTACCTCCCTCTATTAATCTATCTCTCCCTTCAGTTCTTTATCTGTCTCTGTCCAATAGATCAGTGGCTTGGAGAGACACCAGCAAAGTGTCCAGGCTAAAGGCTGTGAATGGCTCCTTCAGAAATCAGCTGGCAGTAGAAACCAGAAAAAGAGCAGATGAAGAACAGAGGGTGAATGAATAGAGAGAGAGTTGGGAAGAGAAGCCATGTGGACACATCCAGCTGTGGGACTGTCATTTCTCATGACTCGTCTTTATCTTCCCCATGGATGCTAATATCCAAGGCTACCAGAGAGATCTTCTGTATGAAGTAAATCAGACGTTCTCAGAAGACTGAGGCTTGGATCCCACAACAAACTAGTTCTGTACTAGGGCTGAGAGATGTGGCCTGAAAGGTAGAAAAACATTAACTTACATTTAACAATTTCAAAACAAACACTCTCTCTCATTAATTTTTTTTTTTAACTAGAGAAATGTTTGTCCTTGAGAAAAAACAGTTTATATAATGAGTAATTTAACACAACCTGTGTAAACTTTAATACTGTAAATTTAGAACACATGATTATAAAAAAAGTTAAAAAAAACTATTCATCGTGTCCTGGTTACATATTTTTTGACATTTTGATAGATGTATGTGCCTCCCAGTGTCAGTGCAGAGGTGAAGATGCCCCCAGTGCCAGAGGCTGGCTTTGATGTCATACACAGTTACTGTGCACTGGCTAAGTCTGGACCAGCCTAACCCTACATGTCTTGTGCTTGCCTACCGCACTTAGAACAATTTATATCTGTCACGTTTTTGTCTACGCAGGACTAATCCTTTTGAAGGGCAATACATCCACAGCTGGTTGGACATAATTCATGCTCCTTTCCAGTACAACACTGGCAAAATTACAAAGGACAAATGATGCAGCACAAGGACCTGATTATCCAAATGCAGTGAGCAAGGCATCCATATAAGTGAGAGTAACTTGTTATGCTCCCAGTGTTTCATCTGGCTTGATTTATGAGGCCTTCTTTACATTGCACTCTCTCATGCAGCTAATGGCCCATAAATCCTGGACAGATGATGTCCATAGATTAACGTGAAATAACAGGCCATGTTAATTACGCTCACAAAACAGGGATTTGTTGTTTCAATTTTGTGCAATGTTAAAAGCAGATCTTTGACTGGTGTCGACAACGCCTTATTCCTCTTAGTCACCATCTTATATATAGATCGGAAAAGAGAGAGAGACAGGGAAAGGGGAGAGAGAGAGAGAGAGAGAGAGATGGTTTACAGTGTTGTGTGCTTTTGTCTACAAAGGTGGAATAATGGTTTTCCTTCTGACTGAACCATCTGAAAACAATAATAAAGCTCAAAAGAATTATTCCAAGAGGGAGTCCTTCCATGGAGCTGGATTTATTTAATGTCACATCATTATTTATATATAGAACATATGCATTTCCACCTTAATAGGACCAGGAACATTTATCACAAAAATGGTTCTTATCTAATTTAACTTAATGTCTGCCTACTTGGCTACACCCCCCTTGTTACCCTGTAGTTAGCAGTTTTGGATAAAACTACCTGGATGACAGAGAACCCACACAGACATGTTGTTACCATAGTGAGAGTATTATGGGAATTAGTTTTACTACAAAATAAATAAATAGCAGATAAGGAGGACAAACTCCCTGAACAATGACTTCTTCATGTATATTTCTGTCCGGAATTCAAACTAAAGTATTACAGTGTTTTGTGTTTTACATTGACATGTTTTGATAATGTTCTTTCATTTTCAAAAGTGCCATTGGTGTTGGGGTCACATCCCTCTATCAGCTGATGTACAAAATAAGGAGGCACCGCTGCAGATACAGATACTGGTATCAGGACAGATACTTCAGTCAAATTGTACTTATACTTTATAACATGTGCCGATCTCATCACCTGATACTCTTTGCTCTCTTATTGGTAGTTTATTTAAGCAGGTCAGCAATATAAGAAGTTTGGATCATTTTAACATCCGGGATGATGTCAACCTCAAGGCTCACTGTAATGTGTACAAATGCAAATACTGCAACATGTTCAGTTAAAGAAAGGATGGGGGACAGTCCTTGTTTTAGAAGACACGGTCGTCTTGTCAAATCTGATAAAATGATCAATGTGTGGAAAGCTGGATTCAAACCTCAACCATCTAGAGGAAAGTTCAGTGCTAAAATACACTATAGGATGTGGAAATGTTCTGTCCAGAACACCCTTTAGAGCCATTAAGTTCATCTTTAACAATCTTTATCCTAAAATGTTTTAGGACGTCAGAAAGTTATCCATGGAGGAATAACATAATATAGAGGACCAAAGTTATCTCTTCAGTTAAAAAGAATGGATTTGTTCCTGCTTTTCATGACTTTTTCAGAGGCTCATTTGTACTAATCACTTGTTGTTTTCTTACACCACAAATAAATGTTTAGAACAAATAGCCTATGGGGGTTTATTTAACAACTTAATGGTGATTTAGCACAAGAGTACTTGTCCTTAGAGTTCGTAGCGCTCACACACTAGTCCCTGAACAGAGACGTTCTGTGAGGCCCATGTCTTAAAATCTGGAGCCTGCTTCCTTCAGTTGAATCACAGGTCAAGTTCTTGGATTTCTAACAAAAGATCTTGGGTTTCAACAAGTGTCAAAATCTCATTACTGTTCTTGAGGTTATTATACCTCTCATCATTTTAGTCATGTCACCTGCATATAATCACGCACAAAAGGAAACAGACAAACACATTTACCCTGAAGGGTGGCGGCAAAAACAACAAGATTGCTGCTTTCACAAATGGTACGTTGGGAGTTAT
>NC_024328.1:1880647-1944367 GCF_000523025.1 Cynoglossus semilaevis | reverse complement strand
AATGGGCACACATGTTCTGCTGGAGTGGACAATTTGGCACTGGCAGTTCACATTAATATGTCACATTAAAGCAGACCTCCTGTTGATAAGCCTCATCTGACCCTGTCAGTTTGCACGACGTACATTTAACAAATGCACAATGGAGCTAATCTGCAGTTACAATTGAACATTTAACCCCTGGAAAAGTAGAGTGCAATACACTTCTTTCTACCTGTAGGCATGTTACTATTAGCATATTAGCGAGCAATACTTAATAGTTAATACTTAATACTACTGTCAGACTAACATGTCTACATGCATCTTGGTACCTGGTAGGTACCTGGTACTGTTCAAACTAAAACAAGAATATTATAATATAACAAGAATAATATATATTTTTGTCTTAGCTTCATGTAAACATTGACGGGGAAGTGCTGAGTCGTTTCTTTTCTATTTGCATTTGTATATAAAGACAGTGACAGAATAAATGATTTTACCTTTGGGTCAAACTGAATTATTCAATGCAGATTTCCATGCATGTCAAGCACCAGTGAGTGGAAGTGTCAGCAGCAAGAAAGAAATTGGTGGGGAACAGAGGAAAAGATACATCAAAGGCCAAGTGTTTTCCATACAAGAAGGCGAGCAGGGCCATAGATGAGACAAGCTCTTCTGTAAACAGCCTCCTTAGATCCTGCCAGCAGGAGGTTCCCCTCCAGCTCCATGCTTTGTCTCCCACAGCACTGAGAGGACACTGGAGCAGTGCTCTTTGCCACGTCCAACCCAACTCATACAAGAAAGCCAAGATGTTGCACTCTGCGCCACACCCACCCTGACAATGAATTACAAAAATAAATACAGTCCCCTCCCCCTGCCAACACTTCCACCCCCACCCCAGCTTCAAATTAATGTGCTCCAAAGGTTCTTCCTCCAGAAGCTTCCTTTTCTTTTTCCCTTGTCTCCTCCTCCTTCCTTCTTCTCTATCACTCTCCAAACTCTTGTTTTGTTCTTGATGAAAAACAAGTCGGACTGAATTATAACTACTGACCCTTTGACACAGTATTCTAACTTTGAGACAGTGGCAGAGTGGATTAGACTGAGAAATAAGGAAAAATAGGTTAGGCAGTCGCTCAGCACACAGTCCAAATGTCCCTGAGTGCCTACTTTGTCCAGAAGGTCTTCAAACGTATCAAATAAAACAAATAAACCAAATTTCTCTTTGGCTTTTTGCTATATGTGGTCCTGTGATGGACTGATAAACTATCTAGGTTTGTTTACCAACTGCAACCCTATAAGGGAATAAGTGGTAGATAAAGAATGGATGAAAGTTCCTTTCTACTACACACATTTCAAATATGGGTATAAATGAGCAAAGTTCTTCCGACTTCCTACCTGTAAATTTGTTTGGTTTAGAATATAGACAGAAACACAGTTAACATGAGAACTAACTTTGAATTTCTTTGTTTAGCTCTGCCCTCTCTTGCTCATGAGTCATTGCTAAATGACGGTGCCTAACTACAAAAGCAGTTACACATTTTGGTGCGTGATGCATTTTGTTTCTGCTCTAAACATGCAACAGTTTAGGAAGAAAGGGAAAAACTGTGGGGTTTCTATAGAGCCCTTGATCTGACTCCTTTGATGTCATTGTTGTGTTCTGTTAGAAATTGTCCATTGCTGTTTGAGCCCTAATAAAGTCCATGTCATAGTCATTAATGACAATAGTCCTCCCTGCCCTGAGCCTGAGCCTGAGAAAGTGATTGTGGGTCTGATTTTTCTCTTGTTCCTCTACTTCCATTCTTTGACTGAGCTCCTGGAACCAACTTCAGAAGCTCTCCTCTCTGCTCTCATCCTTCACTGATCAAAGCCTGCTCACACAGATGTATTTCCCCTCACAGACAATGCCTCTTCTCAAGGTGTTGTCAGGTTCCCGTCTTTGCTTTAATTTCATCTCTTAAACTTTTTTTTTTAAATCCCTGGATCCCCTGCCTCTCTTCCCTTTCCTTCTTTTGTGAGGGCTGTCAGACATGACAGTTTGTTGCCAGGAGCGACTAGTGGGATGAGAAGCTAGGTGCACTTTTACAAAGAGCCGCCGCCTGGCTGCACCTCACTCATGCTGTCACTCAAAAACAGCCTTAATGGTGCTCACGCACACACGTGCCTGCATGCACAGGCAAGGTGACACACTCACAGTTTAGCACACTCGAAAACAGACTGTGTAACATGACAAACACCTTGACCTTGTGTTTGTTCTGTCAGGTAAAATGTCAGAGCTTTTGGTGAGTGGAGCCGCGTGAAGCCGGCTGCACCGGGATCATAAGCCAGAAGGAAACTCGGAGCGACAGAGTCGTGATGGAGCGCTGGCAGAACCGACACTGACGTGGCTTAGATGAGAGACGTGGGCTGACAGACGCTGACATCTTCCTGTCGCCTGGGGGAGACACGTGGCCCCGAGTGAAACCTGAGGAGTCCTCCCTGTGGCCATGACTACCAGCCAGTCCTTGCAAGCCTAATCCCTAAAGTTCACACAAAGACGTTGTGGTGAAAGAAGGGCAGGAGCAAAAAGGAATACAAGAACAGTATCGTTTAATTTTATGAAAGAAGGAGATGATGAGGCGAGACTTTGCCTTGAGGGAAAGGACTGAGTTTGTGAAACATTAATTACACTTTTCCCACCCCCTCCCACCATCACTCACTGCCTGCCTGTCTTCATTGCAGCATTGCAGGGGCAACTCAGAGCTGGTGAGCAGCTTCACCTCCTCCCGTAAAGGCAGAGGAAACAATCTGATGTTTTGCCGAGAACTCCTCTTCAATTAATATAGCATTACCAGAATATGCCAGCAGCAAATATTTGGTGGTGACACTCAGAATCTCAGCTTTGTCTGTGGCGAAGAATTCCTGTGGGCACATTGAAACAGCTTTTGATATAAAATAGCACCCTGCTCCTACGAAAACCCCCGCAGAAATATGAAACTACATCTTAAAACTTGGTCGATCAAGTCATCTTCAATGTAAAGTAATATTATCACTTTTACTCTACTGCTTTAAAAAACAAAGGTAAAAAAGTAAAAACACTGCTGTTTTGTGCTATAAAAAGCAATGGTTGTGAAGGTTAAGGCCTAAATTGCAGTTGAATATTTATATCATAGAACCACTGTACTGTCAGGTCTGTCTGTCTGCCCTCCCTCCTGTTGTGTTTGCTGTGTTCATCAGTGTCATCACTCTCACCTGTGTCTCTGCTCATTAGTGATGTCACCTGGTGTCACCTGGTGCCCTGGTATATGTACCTCTCTCTTTGTTCCCTGTTTCTTATAAAATGTGACTTCTTAGACATATTGAAAACTTCTCTTGCATCAATTAGGGGGCACTCACACTAGGGCTAGTTCCATACCATGCTGAAGCCCGAATTCCCCCCTCCCCTATCCCCTGCTGCCCCTCGCTCACATTAATCCAAAGCCCTGTTGCCTTTGAGACCTACGGCAGTGGCTGTTGTTTATACGTGGTTGAAGCAGTGCCATTGAGAGTGAATCTGACATCACGGCTGCAACAGCTGTCTTGTTCTTTGTGAACTATCTTCAAAACCCTCAGTCATCATCAATGTCTCCATTTATTGGCAACGATTCACGGTCAGTAGCATTACACAGGCAAATGTGCTCAGAAGTGGTCCAATGGCCCTAGTGTGAGTGCCCCCAAGAGGAATATCATGAGGAGTATCATGACCACTGACCTTTAAAGAGCTGCGGTATTTAATACGGCAAAAATTGACAAAACTCATCCTTTATAACAGTAACGTAACATCGTCGGTTCACTGTTGTTGATAGTAGTAGTAGTAGTTGATAGTGTTGGCTGTTTGATTTATAGCAGAATGGACACATCTCATTTCCACATGAGGGGCCCCTCTGTAGCTTTTATGGTAGGTTCTCACTCCTTGGTCCGGCCCCCGTCACTACACTGTGTCACAGGCTGCCAACTGTGTGCTATAAAATCACCAGCAGCACCCAATAACCTTCAGCACTGAGATGATTGTGCTGTCTTTGATGAGTGAAGGCGCCTCATCTCACACCTCTCTTCAAAACTTCCAGACAATCACTCTGATCCCAGGAATGAGGATATTAGTCTGTCAGCAGGGTGTCAAGTTTAGCACAATAGGGGTATTTGGCTGGAGTGGATATATTGGGAATGTCAAAGGGTCGGGGAGAATGGAGTCACATGCTATTAGGCTCATGCTGGTTGACTTCACCGGGGAATTAGAGCAGAGGCAAACCTGTTTTTTGTGGGTTGAAAGCATGTTAATATTCTCACCTACCTACAAGAGAACAAGTTGAGATGTGAAACCACATGCTGTGTCCGTGCCACTTATTTACACTTTAGGTCTGTTTTTTCTGAAAGGCCCTGGCTGCTGCACAATATTTGACAAACGAATCTTTGACAAAAAACTAATTACTCCTCCACTTGATTGTACAGGAAGATAGCACTGAAAGCTTTTCTTTTCTTTCTTTAATTTCATTGTATCCTAAAGGCAAATGAGACGGATCTTAATGGAGCTGCAGTGGTTGGGATCAAAGTTTGGAAGACTCTGGCTCCTACCACATCTGTCACTCATGACCGGCTTAAATGTCAAACAACTACGTGGTTCTCCACTCTTTAAAATGTTGTCTTCTGTCTCCCACGCCTCCGTCTGTCTCCCAGTTCCGTCAGTGGCAAGCAACCCATCACTTTGACTGACGGCTCCAATCATTCTGCAGTGTTTGCTCGGCAAGTTCAAAAATGTGACTGACACCAAGCTCATTGGATAAAGGATGTGTGGGGGGCAGTCAGGAAAGGAGGGAATGGGGCGAGAAATTAAACAGAAAACAAAATCCTCTCTGCATGACAGCTCCCCCTCCCTCTGACATCTTTAACCCCTCCCACCCCCACTTTTCCCACTTCCTTTCTTCTCTTGTCCTTGTCCATCATTTCCCCCTTCCTGTCATCCCATCTTCTCTGAAAAAAAAAGTTGTGATAGCGGATGGCCAAGGATGTGTCAAAACGAAACATAATCCTTTAGACTTTTATCAGTAAACCTGCCTCGTCTTATTGAGTCTCCTATGTACAGGCTGCTGATTAACCAGCGTCAGCCTCAGTGCAACAAGGATTGCAGCAGATCACAGATTTATTAATGTGTGATTATTCTGTATCTTTAAAAATAACGTTAAAAATAATGTGAACCAGACAGAAACAAAGTAAGACAGAAAAGCTTATAGAAGCAGCACTAGTTCAGCTAGTGAAAGGTTTGTGGATCAACATTTGGTATTCAGGAGCATCCAGTAAAGACTCAGCCTAGCAACAATGAAATGTGACTCACTCATGTTCTTCTTTTTATTAACAATTATTATAACTGAAAGGTAGCAAAGAATTCAGCTCTGCCCTCTTTAATTAATCAGTGGCAAAAGGACGGATGTAGCTTGGCTCTTTTTTTATTAAAAAAAACTGCTGTCTCCTGTGACCAGTTGTGGATAAATATAAATTAATGTTTTACAAATAGCAGTAAGCACCAGAAATTATATTTTAAATAATGCTGCCTACATTTTAGGGCTTGGATGCATTTGTACTAAGGTCCTGTTGATACGACTACAGATCTGGTGCTATAGCACTGATTCAATCTTATATTTAAACAAAGAGTTACGTTTTTACCTTACACATGTCCCAGAGTTGAGATGTATAAATGTCATCATGAATCATATGAGTCAGGTATGTGTCTTGTCCTTCGCCAAACCCCTCAGACTATCTCACCGAACCCCTGATGTTCGATCGAACCCAGGTTAAGAACCACTGGTATAAACATTGAATTTGTTGTCAAACTGAAGTCAAGTTGTATCGTGTCGTACAAACTTTTCAGGCCTGGAGTTTGACATGTGCTTTATTCAAACAGGTGTAGTCATTAGAGTTTGTTTTTCTGAAAAATGAACATGGTTTAAATCAGGGGAGTCAAACCCATTTTCACCAGGGGCCACATCATCAATACAGTTCCCCTTGAAGGGCCGGTTGTCAGTTGAAGACTGTATAGATCAGGGGTCGCCAACCCAAGTCCGTCGGCCAGTACGAGTCCATAGGTTATTTGGTACCAGGCCGCAGTGGGACAAAGTGAAAAAAATGTACTTAATTTTTACTAATTTACTTCATTTAAAGGAAATCTAGTCATATCCCTTTACTTTCTTTATTTAAAGATAATCTGGCAATATTTTAAAATAATAGGTCACAGGTAACATGTGGTACTGGCTGACCAGTCTTTGGATCAAAAAAGGTCGGGGACCACTGGTATAGATGTAACTATTCCATAACAGACTAATAAATGTTTCTGAAATTGGTTATTATTTATTCAAGCTACAAATATTGTTCATTACTGTCTAATAAAAAAACTTTAATTTCATAGGTTAATAAACTCTGCTGCATGGAATTTACTAAATGCTTTTTAAGCTCCTGTGGGCCACACAAAATAGCTTGGTGGGCCGCATTTGGCCCCCGGGCCTCAAGTTTGACACATATGGTTTAAATGATTCAACTTATCCCAACCAGATCTTACAGAAACTATTGTAGAGTAAAGAAATAATGACCAGAGACTCAGGCAGTGTTGCAGTAGAAACCGACCATCTATGTTGGACTCATCTACTCAGCACTTCGTTATGAACGCTTCTGTGAAAAGGTGAAGTCCTGTTAGACATGCTGTAAGACAGAACGTATCAGCCTTAGAATTTTCAAACAACACTTGAGTGACTGCAGTTCAGCTCCTGCTCCTCTGCTGTATGAACCCAAACTTGTTGTGTGTTGATGTTCACAGCCACAGCTGTCTGCTGTTCAGACGGTTTGAAAAAAACAAACAAACACTCAAAACATTTACTTCCTAGCAACTGAACACGGCCAGTCTTCAAATTCATCACGAGCATAACTGTATTGAGTGGAGTGATCTTTCTTTTCCAGCCCAGTGGCACTTTTCTTTCATGTGAAGCAAAGTAAGATTAATACACGTCCGCGTCTAAATGAAAGATTTAGTGAGGCCACAGAGAGGAGACAATGGGAGCTGCTGTGATAACCGCCAAACATTCTGAAACAGGCGTTGACAGTTATGACAGCATGTGAACTACCTCCGTAATTTACCCGCTGCAAATCAATTATCACTATTAAAAATGTTTTTGTACTATGTGTACGTAATAACTGATCACAACCAACCGTGCTTTTTTGTTAAGTCTCACGACATGTCGCAAGGCTGGCCCATCAAAGGCAACGACGCCTTGAAGTGACACCGATGACAAAACAGGCGGCGAGAAAGTTGAAGAGAGGAATTAAGCAGATGATTTACACCGGAAAGCTTTGCCTTCAATAATGGCGTCGCCTCGGGGATGACTCTCATCCAGCAGTAAGAAGCAGAAGTAAAGACAGTAGAGCTTCAGACCTCTATTTGTTTGAAGCCTTCAATCTCCAATGTCAAAATCCTCATCAGATGAAGTGGATAATCCTGCCAATCCTTCATTCAGGACTCTGTATAAAAGAGGGTGAGTCTGAGAAACCACCCTTTCACCCGACAGGGGCTAACGTGCCCTTCCTTTTCCCTTCAGGTCAAACAAGCGGTAAATCTCACAGCAAAAAAAAACTCCTTTCAGTAGTCGTACGTTTGATGCACTTCTTTACGAGACCATACAAAGATAGATCACGTCCTCTGAGCTCTCATAAAGAAGGAAGAAGAAAAGTGTAGACACAATAAATGGAGAGAATATGAAGGTGTAGCAGGGTGGTGGAAAATTATGTTTTTATTTATGCTGTGATGTTGTTGTTACAACATGAAAGGATGGTGTAATAATTGAGAATTTATAGGAAATGGACGTGTGCTTACAAACCATTACTGTAAACCATAATGAAAAATGTCGAGATTTAACAAGTTCTGTTGTCAGACATTCACATCTGCAGAGAAAACAGAAACAAGAGTAAAATATGCTTATTTACAACCATGGATGAAAGGAATTTATGTAACCTTAGTTTGATCAATGTGATATTGTGAGTTTGAGTGCCTTCCTGTATGTGTGTGTATTCAGGTGTGTGTGTTTACTAAAGCAGGAAAGCCAGTGTGTGTTTTGTCATATTTGTAGTAGAACATGGTTTATGTTACAGAACTTTGATCTTCTAAAGGGCTTTGGGAGCGCAGTCCACAATAATTCTGTCTGAACTCACAGTTTAAATAAATGACACTGTCTGTGGCCAGTGGCCAGAATATGGATGATAACAGAGAGGCTGGACACACACACAGAGGTGGAAAAAAAAGTGTGGACCAGGTCTACTATGGTAACACACTGCCCTTAAACATAACGATAATTAACAATTAGATGAAAGTAGCCAGATATTTAGACAAAACAGATGAAAGACATGGCATTAGTAAACATAAGAGAGAAGAAACTGAAGTAAAATCACATAGAGGAAAAAATAAGGAGTTGTAATTATATAGCTGAAAATGCCAAATAATAATAATAATAATAATAACCTTAAAAGAAAAGTAAAAAATTTAGTGAGGACATTATTATTACAAAAAGGAGGATATGAATGAGAGCAATCACAAAGGGATGTGTGTAATATAAAAGAACAAAAACAAGCCTTAACATACAACAGTCATGTCGAATAAAATGAAGTTCACTTTGAAGATTTAAAATCCCTGGATAAAAATAATAAATATAAATCTAGTTAATTTAATGAAAAAGTCTAGCACTTCCATTACTGCTCACCTTGGTGATGTGTTAAAAGCAGAGGCTCAATTATGTTGTGGGATACAACATAATTGAGCCTCTGCTTTTATGTTACAATGACTATAATAATAACGATAATAATAATAATAATGATTTACTTCAAAGTAATAATATTTCAACATTCAAATCATTTAAATTCCCAAATCAAATGTTTATTTTGCTTCTCTGGATAAGCTGCACATGAAAGTCCAAAACATTTATTAATTATGTGTTATGTTATACACTGCCTGGCCAAAAAAAAAGTCGCCACCAAAAACAGGGTCATACACTGTAATATTTCGTTGGACCGCCTTTAGCTTTGATTACAGCACGCATTCGCTGTGGTATTGTTTCGATAAGCTTCTGCAATGTCACAAGATTTATTTCCATCCAGTGTTTCATTAATTTTTCACCAAGATCTTGACCATGACCATGTGTGAAAATGATGTCTCATGCTCCCTGAACCAGTCTTTCACAATTTGAGCCCGATGAATCCTGGCATTGTCATCTTGGAATATGCCCGTGCCATCAGGGAAGAACAAAATCCATTGATGGAATAACCTGGTCATTCAGTATATTCAGGTAGTCAGCTGACCTCATTCTTTGAGCACATACTGTTGCTGAACCTAGACCTGACCAACTGCAGCAACCCCAGATCATAACACTGCCCCCACAAGCTTGTACAGTAGGCACTAGGCATGATGGGTGCATCACTTCACCTGCCTCTCTTCTTACCCTGATGTGCCCATCGCTCTGGTCCCCACTATCCTTCCCGTTTTTAATAATGCGTTGGACAGATCCTAACCCAAGTTTAGTACTTTCTCCAATCTCCTTAGATGTTTTCTCTGCTTGATGCATGCCAATGATTTGACCCTTCTCAAACAGACTAACATCTTTTCCACGACCATGGGATGTGTCTTTCGACATGGTTGTTTAGGAAATGAGAAGCAACTCATTGCACCAGTTGGGTTTAAATAACTTGTTGCCAGCTGAAAGATAATCGCCCATGCAGTAGTTATCCAATAGGAGGCTCCTACCTATTTGCTTTGTTAAATCCAGGTGGCGACTGCTTTTTTGGCCAGGCAGTGTATATACAGTATGTGTTATATATATGTGTTATATCAGTTTGACCATGTGACACCGAGAACAATCCTTACATGCAGTCATTTAGTCGTCATTTTAAAGTAAATAAGGATGGGTTACAGCATGGAAAGGTAAAAATTATGTGACTCAGTGTATTGGAATATTGTTATAACCAAACAGGGAAAATCGCTGTTTGCCACCATCATTGTTTTCAGCAGCAGCATTTCCCAACAAAGACAATGTTGAAGAGTTAAAGACAGAGACTGAGTGTGTGCTGACGTCACTGCCTCGGCTCCTGTTCCTGTTTCTGTTCCTGTCAGAACCTTCTGTTCTCACATACCATCCTGCTATAAATGACAGCTATGTCTGAGATTTCACACAAAGGCGAAAAGAAGCCTTAATTTTCACTTGACAACCACTCATTTGGTTTGTTGTGAATATACAGTAAATCATCACATATATTTACGATCACTACAGCACTGTAGTGATTGTATATTGATTACTCCAACTCCACATGTTTTCAGAATTTCAATAAAAAGCATAATAATAAATATACAATAAATATATGATGTTATATTATTTATTATAACAACATTTAAAGGCATTATAAAATATAATTAAAACTATAACATCCATCCATCCATCTACTTATCCGTTACCGCATCACAGGGGCAGCAGTCTCCACCCAAATCACACTGCACCGTACCAGCCCCCCTGAACCTTCCTGCAGGTGGTGAGTCCACTGGAAGGTACCCACCGCCCTGTCCGAGGTTCGATCTTGCCCAGGAGGTGAACCCTGGAGTTACACACCAATGACAGAGACATTGCCTCTGGGCCAGAAGCGTCACATACTGTATACAAACAGAAATATAAAAAAATACATACTTCTATAAAACATTTTTGCAACATTTATTTAGTCATCATATTTTCAACAACATAACAGCATCAGACTGAGTGTAAAAACGTGACAAGACTTCAATTGAACTGAAATAAATCTTGTCTTGGAACGATGACTTCATGCTCTAACAACTCGTTTACACCCAGTCATTTTTTAAAACTCTTACAGTTTAAAATCTTGACTTTTTTTTCAGACATTCAGTTAAATGTCCAGGTCTTTTTCTGTAGGATGTGAAGTCAAGGCACCTCAGGTTCTGTAGTCAAAGAACCAGAACTCATTGAACACCAACAATTGTAACTGAGATGTGAGAACTGACATGTCATGCTGTTTGTTTGGACCAGAGATATTTTATAGTTATTATTATTTATGTCAGAGCCTTGACTTTAAACCTACTGTATTCTGTTGTTTAGTGTCCTGGAGGTGAAGAATTCTCCAACATCCTTCCTTGTGTGACTTGTGTTTTACTACCTTGGCATTTGAACAAGTCCATTGTTAGCCACTAAATAAATGTGTTAAAAACACCTTTGTATGTGACTTGATTAACTATTCACAAGAGCAGCAGGACCTCAGGCACTTTTCCATTATTGAATCTTACGTGATTTCTTCCATGTGTGGAGAATAATTGGTGAGTAGAGTGAATGAAGTCAGTCGAAAATATAAAAATGATCTGCTGTTATTAAAGTAATAAGCAGTCGTGCCACAGTCTATGACTGTTTACACGCAACTTCTTCTCACACTCCTCAGTGGAGGCAGGCTATAATGTCAGGATGTTTGTGTCACAGTCGTTTTGTGCAGTCATGTAAGGTGAACGCTTTTGCATCGTAATGTTTTATTTAATTCAGTCGGTTCAAAGCACAGTGACACACATTCAACAGAACCAGTGGCTCCACATTGATAACATGGTTGTGCTACGGTTCCTCCAGGGAGGAATTAATACAGGGTCGAGTGCGAGGGTGCATTACCCTGCAATGTGGAGAGAAACAAGTAGTGTATCAAACGATGTTGTGAAAACACCATGAGGGTGAACGGGGGATCAAACTTGGAGCAAAGAAGATGAACCAATTAAAATGACCAGTAACAGTCACTTTGGTTTGGAACATTTTCTCCTGCTCCAGAGCTACAGCTTCTGAAATACTCCACCACTGAGATGATGAAAATCATGACCTAAAACTAAAACATACACATAGAGCTGAAACCTGAAGACACATTATCATTGGCCTGTCTCTCAGTGATGAACCAATCAAAGGTCATATTCAGACTTCAGCAGCAGGGTGTATGTGAAAACCAACTTCCGGGCCCTGACCTCAGCTCTGCAGATACACAAGCAGTCTAACAAAGAAAAAGGAAATGCTATGTGAAGCCTCGTCTCTGTAGTGGGAGGAGTTAACAGTAAACATTTTGTTTGTACACATGCACACACACCTACTCTCAACTCTCAGGCGTAGTGTCCCAACATTTAACTAAAATGGTAAGGTTTCTGGCTAGATTTAAAACAAGGCCAGGCTAATGTTTAGCTTCACAAGACTTATACCAAGGCCACAATAAAAGTAACAGTAACAGATATACAGTATTTAAATCTCTTTTGTTAGTAAAGAATATATTTTGTAGTGAAGAAGGTACATTATCAATGCTTATCTTAGTATTACAGTTTTGTCTCATGGAGAAGTGGTTCATGTTGCTTTGCTGATACATTGATATTTTGAGCAAAGTGAAAAGCATAATGCAGTGTTGGACATCAGACTTGTCACACTAATTTTCCTATTTTTAATGTACTTGCAGTAAAACAAAGATGATATTTGCCTGTGAGGTTTAAGAGGAAGCGCACAGAAGCACATAAACACTCTTTTCTATTCATTTCCTTTCAAATTACTGTTACAGTTCTGATGTCACTTCCTGTTTCACCCAGTTCATTAGTTATCATGTGATATTACAACACATACACCTCTGCTCACATAAATCTAGTGCAGAGAAGGGTTAATACAAACATATACATGTGTACACCTGCGTTTCCTCCTGTCTTTCACTTCCCTTTCAGCTGAAAGACAACCAGTCTTTAAGAGAGAGAGAGAGAGAGAATTCCTCCCTGCGGGACTTTTGAGATGAACGACCTTGGCTTTAATAGCAGCTCGCACAAACACTGTAAATTTACAGCTGGGAACTGTTCACTGAAAAGAACTTTAAATTTGCCAAAGCCATAAGTCCAGTCAGCAGTCTCTGAGTCTATCATGTCTCCAGGATGTCTCCATCCTTTTCTATCACTATGCTAAACTAGGTCTCTGTCTGTCTTCCCAAGCCCACTTTACTCCTTGACCATCTATACCTGTGTGATTTGGACATCACTGAGGTGAAGCAGACCCATGTTTAATTCAGCTCAATGCTGCAGAGTGTTAAAAAGCTGTTTTTATCACTCTGGTAGGCTGTGGTTCTGTTTATGTTGTCTCTGTGTGAACGTTTCAGCTGGACAGAGCAAAGAGAATCTGCTCTGGCATAAAAACTAGAAGTACACGCATAGACTAGTATATGCGTGTACTTCTAGTTTCATTGTAAAATACAATGAAACAACTGTGACTTGATGACAAAATCAGTTAAAAATAAACAAAATAAAATTATGTATATTTAAAATGTTTCCAGCACAAAATAAGAAATTCAGTCTGTTGAAATCCACAGATGCTAACAGTGGAACCTCATTAGATTTTTCCAGAACAATATTTAGCCTAATTCTGAACAAAATAGGAACTAATAAACTCTATTCATGAAAAAAAAAAAAACAGTCTAAGTGCTTTACTGGCCTGCCTACAGTCCAGCTCAGTCGTCTGTTGAAAATGTGTAATGAATAGAAAGAGTTTAGAAAGAGAAATTTAGCAGCTGTAGACCTCTGTACTGCAAAAATGGGCTAAAATAATTTGCAAACTCATAACCTTATCAGTTGAAGAGAATGAGAATGGAAGCGATGTGTCCCAGAGCTTAGGTTTGATATTTGATAAACAATATGTTAAGGTTAGTCACTGCAATCCATCCATCCATCCACTTATTCGTTACCGGGTCGCGGGGGCACACTGCACTGTACCAACCCCCCCTGAACCTTCCTGCGGGTGGTGAGTCCACTGGAAGGAACCAACCGCCCTAACTGGGATTCGAACTAGCCCAGGAGGTTAACCCTGGGGTTCCACACCAATGACAGAGACATTGTCTCTGGGCCAAAGCGCCACTTAGTCCCTGAAATATCGTAGTTTTTTGTGAGGTTTAAAAATGATCACTTTGTAGTTTGTCTTGATCCTTTACTTAATGTTATTTTAATGTCTTGTGCATCCTCGATCAAAGTGCCAGTGTTCTTCGTCTGACCTCTCTCACACAACATGTCTGTTTTATTGGATTATATATGTAATTATTTTATGTACACATGAACTCAAGACATACTTTTCTCCTCAAAGCAAACCCTCTTATGAACCACAAACTCTTGACTTTCCTCCACAGAACCTGGTTACACAGTGAGCTCCATGTGTTGAAGGAGTTTCTCTGTCTTTTCCTTGACACTGGCAGCTGCAGACACTCAGCACTGACTCCCAACACAGAGCTTTGAAATAGCAATCAGTGCCTTTATACTGCAGGGAGGGCTCGTAAAAGTGTCTTTGGGAGGAATATATGACGTCGTATTTCAAGCTCCCCTCCCTATTTTTAAATACTGAGTTATGGCTGCAGAAATGTGTACCCATTAAAGGTGATATGATGTATTTTCTGCCTTGTTCAGAAACTCATTCATCAACATGGACCAAAAAGAAAACTGCACTTACTTTTTCAGCCCCTCTCTTTCCTCTGCCATTTCTCCTCCCCTCCTCACCACCACCCTGTTCTTGTACACCGTCCTGAGTAATTTACGATACACCAGTAGTGCAACCTTCTGGCAGGCGCTACCAAGGCAGCTTGGTCTCGCTTCCTCTCTCCTGGCAACAAAAATAACTTTAAAAAGGCCAGAAGTTGGCCAAGTCATCCTCTGCTGTGTATCAAGAACAAAGCAGAGCGGGATGCTGACTGCAGCAATGGAGAGGGGTCGTTGGTCGGGGGGGAGTAGGCCAGGAACCTTTGGTATCAAAACTAAAGGCTGTATCAAACTCTACAGGAAACAAAAATATGTCTTTCTTTGATAATTGCGTGGACGTTCTTAACATTTCAGACAGGTTTTGTATGATGTGTCGAAATTGTAAATGGCCGGGGTCGACTGTAGTATTGGAGTGTTTATACTGACGTCAGAATTATGTGCCTGACCTGGATTCTGGGCCATCTTGGAGGCACTGGCAAATTAAACTGCCCGTTCATCAGTTGGAAAATCATGGTGGTAAAGTTGAGGAGAATAAAATTGCTTTTGTGAGCTTAGAGACGGACTAAGTGTGTAACCAAAATTGTAATATGAAACTGAAATAAAGTTAAAGGACAGGGTAGAACTGTATGAAACATCACCTTCTGCATGGTGTGAGTGATTGTTGTCAAAACAATGGCAAGAAAGAGTTAGCCAAAAATAGCTTGAGATAACAAAGCTACCTCATCAATAGCTAAATTATATTTATGGTGTACCAACATATCTTTAAGGTTTAAAAAAAAGAAAGAAATTCTACATTTTAGTTTATAAATTAAGTAAAAACATTTACATCAATATAACTAAATGTTATGTTAAAGACAGTAAATGCTAGCTAAAATACTAGCATAATACTCAATTAGCTTAATACAACTACAGCTACAAGTTAGCACCTACGTATAAAAAGTCACAATGATAAGGTATCTGCTAAAACTGTTATACAATATCAATAAAGAAGCTTGTGTTAAAACAGGCACATGGAAATGCACATGGTACTATTTTCTGGTCATATCGGTTCCTGCAGTGGAACTCTTGGTGATTTGTACTTCTTTTCTCAACAGAATCAGAGCTCTGTGATGTTAAAACCCCAGAGTGATTGCTGTAGTGAACAATTTATGTCATTTCACACTGAAGCTGCATTTTCTGACATCCTTTGAAATTCACACTGACGTCTCACGTTTCAACCTTTGAGATTTACGTTAAATCCACTCTGAGCTAAATTGCTTAACAGATGTTTCCTTGGCTTCATTGGTAAAGGTCAGTTCAACTCAGTGATGGTGAAAATATGCGTCAGTGAAAATGCTGGTAGTGTTACACACACACACACACACACATACACACTTACAAAGGGAAAGAAACAAACTGTATTCGCCCTCAGTACTTTAAATAATGTTCATAGTTCTAATATATTTTTCAGAAGGCCTTGACGTCAGCTGAAGGATATGCTGAAAGTTCACTCGGCCCATTGAGTTTCTGAAAAACGTCTTGTTCCTTGTCAAAGAAAGCTGCGAACCTTAGTTTTATGATTTATGTGAAACATTTGTGATGAATAACGAAACATGTTGTATTCTGCGTGTATATTCACTGCTGGCCATTGACTCCCTAGTATTAGTAATTTCTGCATTTCTTTTAACTGGGGGCAAGTGTAATCATGGAAACATACCTCAGGCCAAACTGCTCCTCAAGTGTCACTTGTTAATAACTGATCCTGCCACAACTGTGGTTAAGTATAACCAAAAGATAAGAAAATATAACAAAGAAGTCCCTCAAAAATACCCAACTATAAGCTGACCCTAAATAAATGAAGCATATTAGCGCATGTAGCTCAAGGGCATGGTTATAACATTGTTTCAGTAAAGATGATTAGTTTATGTAAAGGAAACTAAAGAAATAGCAAATCGATTGGACTTATCTTGAGTTTTCATAACTGAAATGCATAAGGGAAACTGTTGCATTACCATTTTCTTTCTCTGTCGGTGTGTGTATGTGTGTGTGTGTGCACTGAGAGATAGGATTAATCTCCAGAGCTGAGGCAGTAGCTAAGGTCAGCATGGGGAATATTTCATAAGTGTCACTTTGGCCTGTAGAGTTTGAAATGAGAAAGTGTAGCTGCATAACAAACAGCCAAGTGTGACTTTGGGCTGTTCATGTGGAGCCCAGAAGTGGGAGGTTTGGATGGAGAGTTAGTGGAGGAGATGGAGTGTTTAGGGGCGAGAAGAGGGCAAAGTGTATGATGTATAGCCATACTTCACTTTCATGTATTCATCTGATATGCTGAATAAGTGCAACAGAAAGCCTGGTGCTTTGTCAACGTAGGGACCCAGCTGAGACAAATACTGTAATACAGGCGCAACACATCTGTGACTGGAATATATTTTCCTCTACTGCTGTGGAATAATTAAAATATAATTATATAAAAATATATTTAATAAAAACCCATAGTTTACTATGATTCAAAACCAGGATTTAAATAAAACATAACCTGGCTTTTGATATATGTAATATATATATATATTTATATAAGGACTGTTGAAATTCATGCCTTAACTGCTTTGATTCACGTTTGAAGATTGATCAGATTAAAATCGCTATTGCATTTTGATGCAGGGACAGAATGACGCCCACTAATCCATGCTCTGGATAACACAGTCAATATCCATGTTATTATTTGCTCAGACTACAGTACAACTTTTTATTTCACAAAGGACCTCAGGCTTAAAATACCATCTCAACGCTCAGTTTGCCCTTTTAAAGAATTTTTCTTGACATTTTTGATATCAATAATCATATAATTAATTTAATTTTAAATAAAAATGTGTTTTGTCATATTTAAGAATGTTGAATAACAATGAAAACAATTAGTCATGATTCGTTGTTAATTGTAATTAATTAAAAATAATTGTGATATATACTGTATATATATATATATAAATAAATATATAAACATATATATAGACTAATATACGGTATATATTGCCTATATATGTGTGTATATATATAAATGGAAACATATATGGATTAATGGAAACATTAAATGAGATGATGAACTACAATGTTATTTGATGTTTGATGTTTTAAGCCGAAGAGCTTTTTTTCCCCTGCAATGTCGCAGACATTCTTTAATTGAGCAATGCCATCATCTGTTGTCACGTAAAGCTGTGGCTGCAGATACGACTCGGGCTCGTAGCTGTCTCTGATGATTGACAGGTGCTGCTAATGCTATCTGCTCCGCCGCCACCAACACCATCATCATCACCAGATTTGCTTGACAAGGACATGCAGCCGTTGCAATCTTGAGTCATTTCCGACAGGTCCTGACTACAGTTGTCACAGTTTTTGAAATCAGTAAATTAGGCTTGTTTTGAGAAGCTTGATACAACAATTTTGTCTTTGAACTGGTGTTCTGATGTCAACTGCATACAGTTGACTGGTTCAAACTGACAGACACATTTGCACATGACGCAAATACCTACCACTGATGGCTGTTAGAGTGAGGTTGGAACCCATGTTAAAGAAAAATGACTAAAAACTGACTTGTTTAACATGTTGGGGAGTAAGGATGTATGAAGAAAGGAAGGAAAGAGGGGGATAAAAGGGGAATTTAGCTAGTTTAGGCAATGAAGGATATAGATGAGTGTGTAGGGGAGTGGTTTGAGAAGTTGATTATTAAGGAAAATGAGTTGGGAGGAAGTGAGTGTAGCTTTCAAGAGAATTCAGAATGTAAAGAAAATACAGTAGGTCCTGATGACGGGAAAGAATAACGATAATAAACACACGGAACAAGGAAAGCAAACAATAGTTCAATAAACAATAGTTATGTTTCTTACAAGAGCAAAAATCAAAACTATTGCTTAAAAGGTTTTGTGTCTCTAGACAAGAGTATCTGATACTGAAAAACAATTGTAATGTAAAATAATAGCAAGAAAGATAAAGTATGTTGTGAAGAAAATTTATGAAGGGCAGGTAAACAACAGGGAGTGTGCAGTCAGAAGGACGGTTTTCTTTTTGCAAAAAAATACAAGTTTTATAGTATAACAGTTTTAGGAATGTCAGTATGGATGCAGGTTGTTGTTAGAGACGTTCTAACACCTGCCATTTTATTCTAAAATACTGGTTCTATTATTGTAGCCTCACAATGAATGCCTAGAAGAGAATGTTCTGCTGCTGTAAGGCAGTCAGGCTAGTTTAAGGGGAGATATGAGGCCTCAATGTCAGTTCCCAGCAGTCCTCAGGACAAAGACTGGATAATAAAGACACTGAGGCAGTGACTCTGACTGTGGGTGGAGGAAACAGCTCTGACTTTAACAAGCGTGAGGAATGTACTGGGGAGATTTTCTCTGTGCGGCCTGTTGTTGTCCCTTCAACCAGACCTGTCACAGGTCCAGCTGGTGAATACCTTGACTGTGCCCCTCCTCCCACCCCTATGTTTTCAGACTGATGGAAAAGAAAACATCTTTTGATGTCAACTGAGATTTCACACAACAATGCAGGACGATCTGATTTGAGTCAGACACTGTCTGGCAGTTGGGCCCATTCTTCCCTCATCTCCTTCTCCTCTGCTCTCCGTGCTCTTGATAACTTCTGAGCCCCGAGGACAATACCAGCTTTTGTTTCCCCAGTGAGGAAAGATCTTGAGGGCTGTGGCACGGGTGTGGGCGGTGTGCATCCTACGTGCCGATCTGCAAAGGAGAATAACAGGGCAGAATCTTTCTTAGGGGAAGACTCGGAAATAAAAGTGCCAATCTGCAAACATGGCGGAGAAGCCTGTTATCGCAGTGCGATTACAAAGCAGACAGATAGACGACAGGTAGGCAAAGAGGATAAGAGTGTTAGCTTGTGAGACGTGATGAGCTGACAAGAGAAACAATCTGCCTCTGAAACTGAGGCGATAAGGTTGTCAGCCTTCCTGGCTCTGACACAGACACACACTAACACAGATACAGCATGCAAATAACGCAGTTATTTGATAGTGTAAAAGAAGAACAAACACTCACAACCTTTTACCAAGGTTGCAAAGAATACATGGCACTGAAGTTTTATGCAGTTATAAACAAAAACTTTCATGGTGTTCCTACATTTTACTAGCCATTAGTACAAGGACTACTGACAAAAAAAACTAGCTCCTAGAAAGGTGAAAGCAAAGGCAAAAATATAGCTACATTTTAGCCAAGAAGTGAATATAGATAAACAGATGTTTTGATGATGAACAGACAAAAATAATCTATTAATAAGAATAGATGGTGCAAAAAACTCTTTACTCTACCCATATGTAAGAAAACTGCTAAATGGTTACAAAAGAAGCACAGGGTAACCCTAAATTTAAGCCAAAGGTATAACAAAATTGCTATACAGGTTAGCAAAGAAGCTAGCATAGACATAAGAATAGAAATAGAAAATTGTTACAAAAAGATAAACCTTTACATTATTGTTTAAAAAAGGTAGTGTAAAATAGAGAGTGTTTTTAAAATTTAATTTTAATAAAACGTTCTGGGGATTTTAAAACCAGTCCATGTGCCGTGTCTGCTCCCAGCGCCAGGTTTTGGACATGGCTCCTCTATTTGTTCGTGTGCAGGAATGATTTTTTTTCATCTCTGCTAAACTGTGAATGGATTAGTGTGTTTACGTTGAAGACAGACAAACGCAGAGGCAGCCGCACAAAGATAAATGAGGAAGTGTGTGAATGCATTCGGTACAACTGTGCGGATATTGTTTGTGGACCTTTCAGCTCAACTAAATCCTTGTTTCAACATTCTGTCCTGGCTGGAATGTTGCCTGTAAGGCTCTTTTTAAGTGTTTGCTTCTAAATGCCATCTCTGCTACACCCCATGAAACTGTCTTAATCCACCTTTTTTTTCTCCGTTGGTTTTATTACTGCTGGAAAGCACAATGGGGGTAAGAGCAGAGCCCCAGCCTCAGGCCTCTATTCCCATTCCACACACCCCGTAAGTCAGTCACAGATAATTAAATAGGAGTTATTTACATTCGTTTTCCCCTCCTCTGCCTTCAGTGGCGCTTTTATCATTCCTCTCTTTCTTTTTTGGTACAGTACAGCACGCAGCTAGGCCCTTGTCAGAGTCTGGTTGACACCATGTGAAGGCCTGTTGAAGTGTATAATAAGTAGAAAAGGAAAATTGAGACTCTCACATGGGCTCAAATCAATGTCAGCCCCTCATTAAACAATCAAATCTCCACCGCAGTAATCCCCTGCCACAAAATGCCTCAACACTTCCAAACATGGAGCAAGAAGACAAACGAGCAGATGAGGATTTGCTGGAGCCAGGTCTGAAGTGTTCAGCTGCCTAGTGTCAGCGTTATATATTTACCCTGGAGTCAGTCAAACAGCAGCTTTTCAACACAAGGATGAATTAGGCCCCGCCGCAGAGCTATGGCGTCTATTACAGGCCTCGGCAGCTCTATAAATCATTGGATCACAGGGGCATGTGGGGTCTGCTCCTCCTCACTTCTGCTCCGCCTCCTCAGACCCTGTCAGCCCCATTCTGGAGGTTTTGTTTGGCTTCTGTTCCAGTCGAGCCCACCGGTTTGATACGACCACGGAGCAGCATGGAAATGCCCCCGAGGGCCGTGTGGGACCTGGGCATGCTGAGAAGTCCCTTTAGCAGCAGAGCCGTCCCCTTAAAATACCCACAACAGGAAACAGCCATCAGTCATCAACACGCCAAAACAGCTGTTACCAGCCTACATCAAGGGGACACATGAAAGGAGCTGCTCCCTGTTGTTTGAGCCCTCCCTTGTTTCATTCTCTCGCTGCCTTTGTCTGGTTTTTCCCACTGCCCTCCTCTTTGGTCTCCCTTTTAAACACCCCCTCTTCCTTATGCAACCCCACCCACTCACACTGCAGTGACTTACCATCATAAGAGCGACTGTGATCAACAAGAGTGCTGACAAAAAGACATGCATCTCAGAAGTTTGCCTTTTTACCTTTCTCAGTTCTTGACGCCTTCAGACGACTTCTTGTAGGAATATCACGTTACTTTCTCAGTATAAGGAAAGAAGTTTGTTACAGAACAACAATAGACTGTAGTGTAGTCATAGTTGGAGTTGTTTTTTAAGACCCTTTTAGGCCATTCTTCTCTGATGAAACTAATTTTTCCAGGTTTCGATGGTCTTTTGTTGTGGACTCTGCTCTTCTGGTCACTTGAGATAATTTCTATAGGATTTAGGTCAGGGCTTTGTAACAATACAGTGACATTAAAATGAGTTTGTGACATTTGAAACCTTTGATAACTTTGTGAAACCATGTTATTTTAAATTGTTTTTAATATAGTTTTTTTTTTCTAGCCAAAAGCTGAACCAAAATGTACATGTTGAGCAACGCTGTTACAGTGACCTTCTTATGAAATACAATAACAGTTAATGGTGAAAGGCTGCCATTGCTTTCTTCAACTGTACCTTTAAATTTTACAGTGATAACGCAGTTGCTATGTGTCACCTGTTTATGTGTCTCAGCCAGCAGGGTGGTGATGGATGGTTTTAAACAAACAGGCGGATTCAAAGGGCGATTGTGCCACACTTAGCCCCGCCGGCGTGCACATTTACACACACATACTCAGGGATCTCTGCAGGCCACTGAAGCCTGAGTGGCAGCGTGTGGGTGACGAGTGATGGCTAAGCCTAATGATGACAGGCCGAACAGTGACTCTGCTGAGTGAGGCTGACGCGACATCATCGCCCTGACTTTCCCCCCTCAGCTGCAGATAAATAATGTCAGACGTTAACGCGGGCGTGTGCAAGACAAGACAGGGTTTTTGGTCCAGCTGCCGCCCTGAGACAAGTTCTCTGTGGCTTATCACTTTTATTTATTTTCCATGTTTATGATGCTTCTGAGATATCTTTAGTTAATTTAAGTCACTTGTTTTATGTTTGACCATCTGGACGTAACCTTTGCTGTAGATGCCATACTACTTTTTGCTAGAGTACTATACTTAGGGTGATTCTAAGGATGTGTTTATCTAGTTTTCACCTGCATTCATGTTTTAAGCTTTTTTTTTTTTTTTTTTGGAGAGGTTGGTCCGATTGTTGCCCAACATGTGTCTAACAGAAAGAAAGAAAGAAGTTATTTGTCCCCCCCAAAAAAAATCCTTTAAAATCCCAGTAAAATTGTTTAAACCAAATAAACATTTTATAAGCTGACAAAAAATATCAATATAAAAAATACCTTTAAAACAAACAAGATGTAAACAAAAACATTTGAAATGTGTACATCCGATGTACACGTGATTTTGTGGTGCATTGTGGGATACATTGAGTGTCTGATACAGTAGACAACTTCTAATCAGTCAACATTTGAACACCACTACAGAACGGCCTGGCCCCATATTGTGCCAGTGTGAGGCGTAGGGGCGGTTTCCGACACAGCCTTAGACGTCACTGATTTTGAAAAAAGAAAAAAAAATGTGTCTGTAAAACGTCAGACTAGCTCAAGTGTTAAACCTTGAAAGAGTGGCTTGTTGTGGTTTATGTAAGCTCCAATCAATAATCTGTGACACTAATTTAAACAGACTAGATACACCAGTGTCGTAGTATGTTGAATAGTCCATCAGATTTATAGCCAAGTGATTCAAAAAATGTTGGAGGAGTGCTGAGACCAAGCTGGAAATCCCCCTGAAGAACACTCTCTGTTTCATTGTTTAAATAGAAAATAAAATTAAGTTAGCAGCCTTCATCATGTGGAGACGAAGGTGTATTGACTCTCTGTTTGCACTGATTTATGACCATGCTCGTGGTGAGAGTAGAAAAGATGCAAATGGTAAAAAAGAGCCATTAACATTGTGAATCCCTTTGAGTGTGTGACCTTCATGCAAGAGGTTTTTTTAACTGCAACATGATTTTGTCTCAAATTGTCAAATTTTCTTTAATTAAATATGATTTTTTTTTTACATTGGAAGGAAAGTAGAAGATAAAGCACAACTAGAAGTTGTAGATTCCAGATTATTGGACATCACTGCTGATTGACAGTCTCCAACTGTAAGCACACACCTGTTCTTAATCCCTTTTTTCTTCTTATTGAGAACAACTATTCCAGTATGTAGTCCCCGAAATTTCCATTAAATAAGACTTTAAACTGCTGTTTATTACCACACCATAAAATGTTTTACTGACTTTACAAATGAACTCAGACATATCTTAGTTTTATTTTCTCATTCTCATAAGGAGTTATATCCAGAGTTAAAAACTGCATTTCCAGTCTGAGCCTGCTATTAGACTTCAGAGCCATAATCGGGAGCCAGATGGCTTAACTAAAACATTCATTTCCTTAACTTTATATTTAGTTTATTAATACGCCCCGCAGCATCTTGTCTTAATTAGCATCATGTAACACAGCCTTAAAATTGCACTTGTGTTGTAATTTCTGTAAGTTTCCGTCTCCTCCAAGGTCCTTTTGGATAGTTTATGATCACGCTGCAGACAGTAACTGTTTAAAACAACCTGTTCTTTTTTTATTATTATTTTTAAACATTCAATCGGTTTTTGCTTTGATCCATTTTAGCATTACAGGACAGATTTTTTCTTTCTTTCTCTCTTGCAGCCTCATTCTCTCCAAATCTATTCCACATTCTTAAATTATGAAATGAAATGAAAATTACTTAAGTCAACATTACAACACAAGCAATAACCATGTATTTTGACACATTAGTACTGACAGTGGATTGTGTAATTAAGCAAAAGGAGGAAGGCTGCAAATAAAGAGCCCTCCTGGGATCAATATAGTGTCTGTATTTACCAAAACATTTATAAAATGCTGCCAAATGACAAATGATTGATGAAGGTTGTTCAGCAAATGAAAACAGATGAGTGGTGTGACGACGCACTGGAGTTGCAGGTACGAAGGAGAGAGTAAAATGGAGCCCATATGGATTTGGTTCATAGGTTACATGTCAGTTCCCACATGTAGATGATGGCTGTAAGGTAGGCTAACATAGGCAACATCTCTGAGGTCAACCAGTTCTAGCTGTGACTCAAGTCACCAAATGATCTGCTCCAGGTGGGCTTAATACCCTACATGGTGTTCTGTCTTAACAGAACAGAAGATTCCAGGGCGTCTCTTCTGTAGCAGTGAACTTATTATTATTTCTATTATTATTTTCATTATTTTCCAGGACTCTTGTTAAAGACACATTTGGATGATTCTATAGTGTGGTGGGTTCAAGTCCCAGTGGAACCATGTACTTAATCCTCCTCATATAAGTAGCTTTGGATATCAGTGTCAGCTAAATAGATAAATAATATAATTGATTTTCAATTCCAGGATTAACTAAATCATTTACAAGGTTTTGATACATGTTGGGCTTTTTAGATTTTAGTTTCAGATTAGTTACGTACTAAATGTTGAAATATATATCGTTTTGTTTGGTTATTTTTTTGTATGATATTGACACTTTCAGACATTCTGATAAATCTTCTGCGGTTTTTTTTTTATGGTAGTAATAATAAAAGATTTGCATTCAAAATGTCAGTGCGCAACGGCTTCAGGTTTTTCATACGCAGGTCAGGTCACTGACACACATACTTCAAATGAGGGTGACACCAGGCGAAAGAGAGAAAGAGAGACAGAGGGAGAAGTAGAGACCACACCCCATCGTTTAGTCCCGCCTACACCCGGGACACAGACCTTTGTGATTGGACGTCGGCTTCTGCTTTGAAGTCCCTCCTCTCATGTCCACAGTATGTGGACGAAGTGAGAGACTGAATGCAAACAGACACACGGAGCGGGCGACACTGACGCACACCAGCACATACTGCTCGGTTGCAGGGATATTTCTTCACTCGAGTCTTATTTTGCATCAGCATTGACTATTCTGGGTTGATTCGACTTAACAGCTGTTTTGTTTTTTAAAGGATTACATAGCTTGATATTGAAAAGTCAAAAAAGGATGACGTTTATTCTTTTTTAGGGACAGTTTGGCTCGGACGCGTAAAACGCGCTTTGCGCACAAGCCCGTTTGGATTAACCGCACTCGTCTTGCCATATGCTTGAATTTTTGACATGATGACGTCTAGTAATCTATAAATTCATCCCTACATCCGCATCTCACATGTTTCCGACACACATTGCAAGCCGATCCTGATGAGAGATCCCCCCAGTGGAGTTGAACCGCTTTTACGCAGCGAAACCCCGGAGCGCAGCGCACACACCGCCGAGGTCAGCGGCACCTCACAGCGGACAGGAGCGGAGAGGCACTCTGTTCTCACACCTACGTTCTGTCCTTCGCCCTCGGATCCTTTGCGTCAAGCTAAAAGGCTTCCAATCCGGATAGTAAAGATGTTGACGGCGCACAGCGGCCACTTACTGCACCCGGAGTATCTCCAACCCCTCACCTCCGCTCCAGTCAGCATTGAAGTACGTATATATTTTTTAAAACTTTTATTTTCTTAAGCATTTTTAGACTTCATTATTGTTTTACTGATATGAATCTGAACCGTAAATATTTGTAAATATTAAGACGCTGTTTTTCCTAATTTGATGGAAAATGTTTCTCGTATGGCTTGGTAGTAAAACAGAAACGCGTCGAGATGTCGTTATTATTCTCAAATTAATTGTTGTAAAAACGCAGTGTAATAGAATGTTATTGCTTTTATTTTTCTACAAATGAATATATATTTATTTATTCACAACGAAGTGTTGAGTTGTCATTAGTATTTGTTGGAACATATGGTGCTTAAATTGAATTAAAAGAAACAAAAACACTTTGTTCACTGCCCTGTTCTCCATATTCTTCCTCAGCTGGATGCCAAGAAGAGTCCTTTGGCTCTCCTGGCCCAGACCTGCTCTCAGATTGGCAAACCAGACCCTCCCTCATCTTCCAAATTGGCCTCCCTCTCCTCCAGTGGCTTGGGAGACAAGGAGTCTTCCATCCGCTCATCCAAGAATGGAGAGCAGCACCAGTCCCTGGAGGACAAATCAAGTTTCAAGCCTTACTCCAAGTCATCAGGAGACTGTCGCAAGGATGTTCTGGTGACAAAAGGGCCTTCAGACAAAGCAACTTTCAGGGTGCCAAATGGAAGCTCCAATGGTAGCAATGGTTCTGTGTGTCCATCTTTCCCTTCCCATTCCCAGTCACCAACTTCCAGCTCTCCTCCTCTGCACACTCAGAGCCAAACTCAAAGACAAAGCCATTCCCCCTCCACACAACCCCTGCCACACTCCCAGGCTTCACACATAGACAACAAACAATCAAACTCAGAACAGGCCAGCACAGACAACAGCAACAGTGCTGGGAAAAAAGACTCTGATTCTGCCAAATCAGGTATGGATGGGGCTCAATTAGCCAATTCCAGCCACATCCGGGCCAGCGCCAACTCTAGCAATGCCAGCTCTGCCAGCAGCCCAAGGCCTGAGAGTAAGACTGCAGACCCACAGGCCTCTACACAGGCAACATTGGCACCTGGGCACATCGCCCCGGTGTCTCCCTTCAAACCTGGACATTCTGTCTTCCCTCTGCCTCATGGCTCCATGGGCTACCACGGCTCCATTGTCGGGGCCTACGCTGGGTACCCGTCTCAGTTTGTGCATGGTTTGGATCCTACAAAGTCCACTTTGGGAATGGGACTTACGGCCAAGCACCCCAGCTCCAGCCCATTGACTGGAGCCTCGCCTCCATCACTGATGCAGGGCTTATGCCGGGACCCCTACTGCCTGACTTACCCCAATGCATCCCACCTAGGAGGAAGTAACTGTTCCACATGTGTTCATGACCCGTCCAGTCTTAAGTCTGGTTTCCCCCTGGTATATCCCTCTCATCACCTCCACTCCTTACACTCTAGTCCCCTCTCCTCCACCACCACACCATCCCTTTCCCACCCTATTTACACTTATGGTTTCATGCTCCCCAATGAACCGCTGCCACATGCCTGTAACTGGGTGTCTGTTGGGGGACCCTGTGACAAGCGATTTGCCACATCAGAGGAGCTTCTAGCCCACTTGCGTACCCACACAGCCCTACCAGGGATGGTGGACAGTAAGCTGCTGTCAGCCTACCCTTCATCTGTTTCATCTTCAGCATCCTGTCACCTTCACCTGCCTCCACACAGCAGCCCAGGTACTCTACCCAGTTCTTTCTCCCTCAGAGGCTCCCCAGGTCTAAGCCTAGCACGGTACCATCCCTACAGCAAATCCCACCTGCCTGGTGCGCCAGGTCTGCCCATGCCCTCCCTTACATCCTCTTCCGCCTATTACTCCCCATATGCCCTCTACAGTCAGAGACTGGGCGCAGCCTCTGCACTTGGATACCAGTGATGTTCGTAGGGGCGTTGACGCCTACGGATTTCAGGCACCAGCTTAGACTCTTCAGAGCGAGTGTACAAACTGGGGTCCGGGTCTTCGTAGGGCATCACTGCTGCCAGGACAAGCACCTGTTAGCTTCGGGATTGAGAATGACTCTCTAAAGGCAACAGAGCAGCTGACGGATTGTCTGCAGCACAGAACTTACAGAACAAACTCCAGTATTTGGTGTGAAGCAGAGCTTGAACATTGGGGAAATTGTGTTGTCTTTTTTAAATAACTTTTGGTTGCTTTTTGCTATTCTTTTTCTAAATTTGTCAGAATTGAAAGTCTATACTGTATTTATTTTCACTCAAGCGCTTGGTTTTCATCTATGGGGGAGGTAAAAAAAATATGCTGTCCAAATGAGTATATATGTGAAAAGATAATGATGAAAGTATAGTTTCTTCAATGCCTATTAAACACTTTACAAATAAAAACCCTGCACATAGATGGATTTTATTCTGGGGATTTTTGTTTTTTCTTACTCTCTGCTGTTGTTTTTCTCCTCTGGATACTCAACTGTACATTCAAACTCTGCATGTCTGTAAGAAATCCTTAAAAATGTCATTATTTTTATTTGTAAATAAGCAAAGATGTCATATTTTTTCAGTCTTTGTCAGCAATTTGGGCTCAATGATGCGGGTGTTACAAAGATAAAATTAAAAATGGTCTTAAATAAAAAAAGGTAAATGATGGCTGTGCTATCCAAACAACAGGGAGGGTCCTATTTTGTTTAATAAATAATACATGATTCTGACTTTGTTCTTTCTTCATTGGATTCTCTATAAAAAGGAGCATCTTTGGTTTGGAGATCAATCTTTGCAGACTGCTGCACTGCACTTATCTAGGCCTATCCTTCATTATGGCTGTTAGAGCCACAGTACATGTAGCAACGTGCAATATTTCATGGCTCATATCAGCTGTCAGCTCTGTCCCACTGAGGGCATGCTGGGTCACATTAGTCCTGTTAGCTGCTCTCTGAAGACTTTCATGCCTCCTCTTCTCCTCCATCACCCGCTCTGCTTTTGTTGTTGTGAGTGCAGCTTTTAATTGCTGATTCCTGTTTGTGGGGCCTAAAAGGAGCCTCCTCAGCAAAGTGGAGTTGCCGCCAGGTCACTGGGACTCTAATAATGACCTGAGGGAGATGTCGACCCAGGATCTCTTGCGCTCTGACGGATTGGCCTGCAACACAAAGGCCATGGCTGACAATGGGGGGCGGTTAATAGAGAAATATTCATCAAAGTCCTGACACCTCCCCCGAGGAGTGCAGGGCTTTTTTACAGAAACCACAAACATGGAGGCTGCAGTGTCTTGGTGCTTAAGAGCCATTTTCTGCTCCCTCTGCTGCTCTGTGGTTTACTGGAGTCAGCATTCCCAGGTCAGACTTAAAAACTAATTCACAGGAAAGAAGTGGGTTCATTCAAAGCCACACCAGTGCTTTTAGAAGAGAGTTGGTATCTCCATAATGTGTCTGTGTCTTATTCTCTATTTGGCTGACAGGGTGTAGGAGGCACAGAATGAAGTGGCCGTAGTCTCACAGGCCACTATTGACCCGACTCCTAGACTCCTCCACTCTCGCGGTTCATTAGCACTCCAGACAGGGGAAAGGCGAGCACAGGTGTCACTTGACAGGACCATTAAGAAAATGGATGACCCTCCTAAACCACATTCCGCCCCTGCCACACTGGCAAGGTCACGCTGTCCCGATTCCTACTCAGCTCGGCTCTCTTGGACACAGCACTTAGTTTTCCTCTTACAGAACTAGAACTATGCAGGAAACTTGGACTTTGGAAGAAACTCAGTTTTCTGTCATATCTTTTTTTTCTTCTGATATTGTTGATAAAAATGTGTTGACAAAATAGGTCAAATGGAATCTGCTTCTAATTTTAAATTGGACAAGCTGAGTGTATTTGTCACTCAGGCTGTGCCACTAGAAATAAAGTGTGCTGTGTTGCCCCCTAAGGACGGGTTTGTGAAGTGCAAGTGAAATCCATCAAGGGAAGGACAGTGTTTTCAGTTTTCTCATCACAGAGGATCAAAGATATTTGTTTT
Source organism: Cynoglossus semilaevis (assembly GCF_000523025.1). NCBI lineage: Eukaryota > Metazoa > Chordata > Actinopteri > Pleuronectiformes > Cynoglossidae > Cynoglossus > Cynoglossus semilaevis. The sequence continues at coordinate 1,914,482 of NC_024328.1, read as the reverse complement.
GAGAACTTTTATCATTAGCTTTTAATTGAACATTTTAATCTAAGTAAATCAAATGAAAAGAAACAGAAATCTCTGAGGAGAGTGAAATTAGTCTTTCCAGAACCTGCTCTACTGTTATTTTGGTGTGCTTTGGATCCTTGGATCATTTTGAAATGTAAAAATCCTCCTTCTTTTCAGTTTTCCCACAAAAACCTGGAGATTATTCCTGGAGATTAAGTACTATATTTTATTAGACACCTTTTCTCCTACTCAGTCATTATACTATGTCTTTTAACTTAACGTGACTTAAACATATTGCTCAATATCATCCTACTTCCCACAGTTTCTCTAAGCAATAAGAAAATACCAGATTTTTGGTTCACATTTAGAGTGATATTCCCTGCAGATCCCTGCTGACTCCTGACTTTTTTCAACAACTTTTGACAGATGTTCAGATCTGGCACTGTTGCGCCATTTCATCTCAACTCCGTGAGGAGTTTCTATATACCAAGGAATGCTAATCTTGTTTCTTTCCTTAAACTGATTACCAATCAAAAACGAGATCCAGTTGATGCAGTGTGTCAACCGTGTTTGGCATATTGCTGTGAACTATTTTATTAAATTCCTACCATTTTATTTATGTAATTATTTTTACCATCAATTTCGGGCTAATTAAATATTTCTTTATATGTTCCAGCTTAAAAGAGCTTTGGTTGGTGGCTCATTAAAAAACAAATACAGTCTAAAATTGTTATTTTGTCACATCACAAATCCAGGTATTTTACAACAGTGGGTAGATATTGTTGTTGTAATGTAAACACATGCTGTTGTCTATGAAACAAGTTGTTATAAGTTGTAAATGTTTATGGTTTGAAGAAAGGGCACATTGACTGCAATCTGATAATGATTCACACTGAAGGTCACACAGAGGGGAGAAGTTTCAATCTTGTTGGGGAGGAAGAATTAATTTCACTGCTGCCAGTTTGTGCTCGTTCATCAAATGCCTTACTATTCTCCCTATCCCCAAACTCATCAATCTCCTCCATCTATCTACCCCATTCATCCCCCCGCCCTCAGCCCACCCCACATACACATACACACACTGACAGGTTCTGGCAGCTGAGTCAACACCCTCACACTCACACTGTTTATGTTGCCTGTGTAAAGCTGTGTGTGTGTGTGTGCATGTGTGTGTGTTCAGCTCGAGTTTTATGTCCAAGTAGGGTGACACATGTAAGACTGAAATAAATGGAGACACAAATGTTAATATACCTTGAAAAAAGTGAACAATTTTACAATAAATTTAGGTCATGCATTAAAATAAGACACTAAAGTAGTTACGCACTATAAACAGGACACATCTGAAGAAAATATAAAAGTTTAAATAAATACTTTAAAAATAATTATAACCATGCCTTAATTCACTACTTCATAATACAATAACACAATGAAAAATAAGGGCAGAGGCAACCACAGAGTCACACCCCTTTTTTAAAAAATAAAAACAAATGTAATTCTTAATAGTGCTGAAAATCAGAGCAATAATGCTGCTGTGAAATAAAGTGTAACTTTAACTACTGAAGTGTAACTCTTATAAGTACTCTCCAGCAGTTATGAAATACAGGTTTATATATATATATACATATATATAAGAAGTGACAAACAAAGAAATTGTACGTATAAAAGAGAAGAATATTTAATGAAAATGAATTTTTTATCCCTCCTTGTAAATGTCATTAAAATGAGCTTTTCCTAAAAATATCAGCTTTGTCTATAAAGAAACTGTTATAAGTGAGTCAAAAATAATGATGCTTTAGATAGCAGCAGAATGATAGCAGTAATCAGAGGAGCAGTGTCAGGAGGAGGTGCTGACGGTGATGAAGGAGGACTAATATTTTCCCCTTGGCGAGCGCCACAGCAGAGATGGTCCACTGTGAGCGCCACTGTGAGGTCTTGAGCAGCGGCTGACAGGCTGGGTGATTAATGACGACAGGGTGTGGAGCTGCTCTTCAATTAGACGCCAGCTCTAGCCTGGCTCACCAGCGCTGCTGACAGCCAGGACAGAGAGAGAGGGAGAGAGACAGAGAGACTGAGGGAGAGAGGAAGAGAGAGAGAGCTCTCCAGAACAAAACATTAACCTCAGCACCATGGCTACCACCTCTGTGTTTAACATCAGGACACAATTCAAAGCCTCCAGCATCCAGCAGTGACCGCAGTGTTAAAGCAACCCAGATGGCCTGGACACATCCTTCATCAGGGCCTGTCATACAGACTCTGCTTTATTTCTGTGCCTGACTTTCTAACACGCCTGTTTCAGCTCCTCTCTCCTTCACATTGGTGAATAGGGAAACTGCAGCACTGCCTCTGACAACAATAACAGTTATATTAAAGTCTTCCAGGTTGGTGGGCAGACCGTGTCGTAGTTGCTTCCTCCCGCACTTACATGAATGGTATGTTTGTCTGGTTAGATGGTCATGTTTTTGTTTGATTTCTAAGACCTGGTCACTGCAGTTTGTCAAAGAATGAATAACAACCGAGGACGAAGGCTGTTGTTCTTCATCTGAAGTTGGAATCCATCCATTTAAACCCAAGAGTCAAAGTTAAATTCAAACGAGGTAAAACTTCAGTTCCTCAAGCAAGTTAGCATGGTGCAGGACATTATGAAGCCAAAATGTTTTATGTTTTAACTTTAATAAAACATGTTAACAGAAGAAGTCATGTAGCGTTCGTTATGATCAATTAATATAACCGCTAATCTATGTAATTGTTTATCACAGCAGAACAGCAACAGCCTAGTGTTCATAGTGTGAAAGTATTTTATTAGTTTTTTATTTACTTATCAAGAATGCAAATATAAAAATAAGCTCAAAATCGTGGTTTAAAAATATCCCCCATTCAAATCACTGCAGTTGTGTCATCACTGTTTTTCTCCATTTCTCCATTTTAATAAGGTATCCATCATTCTACTGACAGCTAGTGTGACACTTAAAAATCCCAATGCTGAGTCAGTAGAAGCAGCGTCAGCATTTTATTCTGCCATGCAGAAACATTCTAAACATTTCAAATTATCTATATTAATTTTAAACATGTGTAGTTCAAGCTTTTGGCCTATTGTTGTATTGTTTCCTTCGTTGGTTTGACTAATTTATGTGAAAATAATAAAGACAGCTTGTCATCTCAGTTGAAGATTCGGATAAAGAAATACTTCTTTTAATTTACTTTTCAGCCGGCGCTGACCTTGGCAAACTCCACTGGCCAGGAGGTGGAACGCTGCCCAGAACTGCTGTGGTCTCTCCAAGTTCCAGTGGTGTGAGTGAGCACCGTTAATAGACATACCCTCCCTAACCACCAGTGGAGAAATGAACGTTTCAATTACAGTACATTGCGCTGCTAATAGCGCTTGGACCGTGAGTCCAGCTGGATTCCATTTGTTGCCTTGCTGGGAGTTAGCGGTGGGGATGTCACGAGCATTTGGAAATGAACGTGCCTTGGCAAGGAACAGGCGGCGCTGCTGACAGTCGTGATTCATGCTCTGATTGACAACTTGTTTTTTGCTCTTCCACTCCAGGACAGCCTGTGGTCGTAATGTACTCACTTTAAGTATCATCGACCTTGTGTCTGTTTTGCATCTCCTCTCAGATCCGGCCTCTAGACTCATAGGCTGCCATTATGATGATTGCACTGGTCTTAAACCACCTCCACTACAGGCCAGCATACACAGTTAGTATCCACTTCATACAAGCTGCTTTTACTGTTGTGGCATTGCTGTGGCTGAAGTAATGGTTCGTTGCCCCTTTCATTTAAAATAATTCTATAGGCCTGTCCAGGATAATAAGCGATGTAAAAATGTAGAGAGCAATAAGCACAGAAAAAGGGAAAAGTGAATGACAGGAAGGATATCATTTACCAAGGACATCCACTTAGGGAATAAGAGGCTGGAACAAGAGTGAACATGATTATGCAATAAATGTAATAATATATTATGACTGTTAAACTAAATGTGTTCATTAATTTGTTAGTCATATTAAAAGTGTACAGACACAGTATATCCAATAATTCCACTGTCGTTGTTGTTAGGAAAACATTTTTGTTTCACACCCAACATGATTTGCGGAGCACAGAGTAGGAAGTACATCTATATCTGACAAAGAGACTGACATACACCTGGCTGTGAGTCTCCTCGTTAGTATAGTGGTGAGTATCCCTTCCTGTCACGCAGGAGACCGGGGTCCAATTCCCAGACAGGGAGACTGTTATATATAGCAATTTCATCTATTGTTCTTCTAAGATTTCATCTTACCTGACAATTATCAGATTAAAAGTTTAAATTTGTTGACATCCCTAAAATACATGTATATTTTTTATAACTGTAAAGAATTGTTTCATCTAAAATATTTTCAGAACCCATGTATTAGAGAAAACTCATACAGACATGGGGCAAATATGCAAACACCACACAGAAACACCATCAGTTACCACTGTGTATCAAACCATGATCTTCTGACTGTTAGGCTAGAGCTTTTATTGCCTCGACCATGTGGTCACATCTGACTTACATGACACCTTTTAGTTTATTAGATATTTAATCTCCGCTTTATTTTCTTCCAACTGTTTTTACTTGACAGTTTTTGTCGTATTTTTGCCTGTTTTCTGTCCAGCTGTAGCTGCTCGCTGTAGTATATTTCACAGTAATGTTTAATCATTACCTTTTTATTTCCTGCCATCTTAAGATACTTCTTGGCTTTCAGTGACGTCAACACCAGCCATTAGCCATTGTTAACAGCTTTGTATTTTGTCAAGTTACAGAAATAAACATTGCCTTTAATTCCACATTCCTGTAGCCTTTGCACATCCACTGCTATCCGTAGTGAAATCACATCCACCATTAGTCTCACATCATCACATGTTCACATTTCATGCTTAGTTTATTATTTTGAAAATTCCTGTCAACCTCTTACACATGAGGTCTTTCATGGTTCATGTTAGTGACTCCACACCAATTTTCTGTGTTTGATTTAGCGGGACTGTGTCAGTGTGCACGTGTGTCTGTGTGTGTGCATAGTTTGAAATTAGCAGAGAGTTTTGTCTCTTTTTTGTTTCACCCTAAAGGCAATAGGATTATTTTTACTTTTTGAAGAAACCTTTTGGACTTTCACAGACCCTGCCCAGAATCCCTTCTTCTCCTTCTGTTCTTCACTCACATGCCTGGGACGGTGCTTGGGGCAAAAAGAGAGGAGAAGAAGGAGTAAGAAGAAGTGGGGGAAAAGTACAGGAGTACCGGAGTGCCAGAGAGAGAGGGAGGGAAGGAGGGAGGGAGGGGAAACAGAGCTGATTATCCAAATACAGTCATTAAAGGGGAAATGTGTTTTTCAAGCTGTCAAGATGATTAATGGGCGAGAGCAAATCCTCACAAATGCTCTTGTTTAGTCTAACTGGCAGACACGATCCTACCCATTGATTTATGGCAGGCCTGCTGTGTGAGACCATGGTGAGGTTAGAGTCTCTCTGTGTGTGTGCATGTGTCAAACTATGCACACACACTCATGAGTGCATGTGGGAGAAAGCAGTGTGCTGCACCATGTGACCGGTGCATTAGAGCAGTTAGGCTGTGAGAAGTGCAGAACAGAGCGATGAATAAATTCACCTTCTGTTCTGACAAATCAGCTGCACAGAGCTGGGCTGAGCTGAACTGAGACCTCTTTTCATTTTACTGCCCCACGATTGAACATCAACAACAGCAATCAATGTTATAGCCACACTGAATCAAACAGCTGTCCAGAAGTCCTCTGGCTCACATCCGTCACTCGCAAATATCTCCCCTCACAGGTGAGATTGCAACAGCACAAGACAAAAGTTTTCTATTATTGCTTAAGAGTAACTGATGTTTATCTGTAACCCGTTTATAGATAATATTATTACACCATAACCTGTCAGAAGTTAATTAACAGTGGGCTGTCATGACATGTCATATGATGTTTAAAATGAACACAATGTTCTGGAACTTTGATTTGTATATTAAAAAAAAACAAAACAAAAAACAAAAAGAAACAAACGTATCTTTGTTTTCCTGCAGAAAGCTAGATGACACAGCATTTAGCTTAGCTTAGCAATAGAAATAAGAAAAGTATTTGATTTGGAGGGTCCTGTACAAGAAACACATGAATTACAACTCACATCTAATTACTATTTTCACTATTATAAATAGTTGTATACCCGAACTAACATGAACAAAAACATGTGTTACCCTAAGAGATCTTAGGACACTGTTTCCTGTACATTTTAGGTTGTTTTTCTTTCTCTCTATGTTTGCTGATAGCAGGCAAATAGTTGTACATAAATCTAAAAACTCTTTCTCTAGTATTGGGTTGTTCCTCATTATGTATCACAAATGAGATGCACTTATACAAACATGGTGAGGTTATAGTTTGTTTGTTTTTTGTTTTTGTTTTTTTACTTATTCTACCATGTGCTAGATTACTACTGATCTACTGGCTGTTTCATTTTTTCTGCCGACTGGTGTTTACAGTTGAGTCTGAATGAGAAGAGTAACTGGATTTAGAAAATGAAACAACATTATTATAGTGTTTATTTTAATGTATTACTATGTACTACAACATTTCCAACATCTATTAATGCATGCGTCTGTCTATTTTAGTTAAACTAAAAAACACGATTTTACCCATGACTAAAACACAGTTTAGTCATGGGTAGAATCGTGTCAAATGTTCTCTCCTGGCATGACAGCAATTTATGATTATTGTAATTAAAAGTAGATTTTAATGTTCTTTAGTTTTTTTTATTCTTGTTTCTTTTTTTTTTCTTTGTTTATTGTTTTGTTTTGCATTTCCTGCATTCTGACTCATGCATTTCCATGGTATTTTTTATGAGCTGTGAATTTATTTCAAAGGATTATCAAAAACTCCAGGGTTTTTTTGTTTGTTTGTTTGTTCGTTTTTTTTTTTTGCCAGATATTTTATCCCGCTCGTATAAAAACTCCCAGTGGTCTTCATTTAAACACAAGGTGAGTACGTCACAGCACAGCCATCCATTACAGCTCTACAGGCCAGTGCAGATGGATGACCAGCAGCTGTTGGCCCTACAACCTCTTCTCTCAGCACAACCATTAGCCATATATGTCTGCAATTTCCTCATTCTTCTACAGTTCCCTCTGAAGTCCACTCTGATTGTTTCCCACACCCCCACAGCTCAGCACAGCAACACACTGTACGTACACTGCAGTATCGTTTGGCCTAAGCAGACCCCGAGCACATTCACAACACCAATTACTCTGTCCACCCCCACATACACACACACAAATGTGCATGTGCATGTCACAAACGCACTCACAAATAAAGTAAAAGAATGCAGACATTCATGAGGAATATGTTAAAAAGACATTCTTAACAACAGGGGAAGATCCATTTAGTCTGTTGTGTAACACTGATCCTCTTCTGGGACTCTTCAGAACTATTAGTAGCAGGGCATTTCTAAGTTTCTGATGTCCCTGGGAAAAAAAAGTTAAAGAAAAAAGTAATGTAAATGGATGTCTAGTACGTTACTAGTACATCTAACAAATCAGGTCAATTAATTATTAATCCTTATTTAAATAGTACCCCTTTTAGACCTAACTCTGGATCACAGACCTTTCTAAAGCTAAAATATTTGAGGTTTACTATTAAAGATACTTTGTGCACAGTTTTATGACATATCGTGGTGAAGATAAATCATTTGTCTTAATATGCATCATCTCATCTCTTCTGTCTAGGCAGATTAATTCGCCTTTAGGTTTCTAAGTCTTCATATACTGTAAAATGATCCTAGTACTACTAATATGTCTAAAACTTGACTTTTCACTCACTTGCTGCTAATTGTGTTTAATTCTTTAACCCTTCCCAATAAACATTTGGACAAACGTGCAGCAAATGTGTATTTACCTGAATACACAATTAGTAAATATTTAAAATTTCCTGAGAAGTCAAGCCAACACCTGGTTGATACTTATTTATTTAAATTAGACACTTTGTCCTGTGGTAGGCACAAGAAGCTGTATCTAACAGTCAGATCAATAACAAATAGTGTTTACAAAACTGTGTGTGTGATACAATAACCAAAAAGCGAAACAAGTAAAAATCTGCCAGAGCAGCATTTCAGGTGAATACAGTATGTGGAGTGTATTTACATGCAGACGATGTTGCAGTGTGTTAGCCATCTGCCTTCAGCCAGCATCCGTCACGTGACGTATGTTGACGTGTGTGACAGCGGTGCAGGGGAAGGAAGGAAGTGGAGGAAGGCAGGGCTTCATGGTCATTAATCATGTGTTTGGAGACATGTGGACACATACATATACAGTATTTCACACGTACATACACGCATAAACAGCATATAAGTGTGAAGAAGGATACATTTACAGAGTATGTACATGCACACATTAAATATTTATACACAGTATATACAGTTTGTGTGTGCAAGTGTGTGAAAGATAGTGAGGGAGAATGTGTGTCACTACATTATGAAAATCACAATTTCCTATGTACTATATTCTTCTCTATTTTTAATTATTATTATTGATTGTGCTTTGATTGCAGTACTACTACTAGATGACTTACAGAGGACAGTGTTGTTATGTAATCTATGTAAATTTATTTTCTTTAACTTGTTTCTTCAACAGACTTTTCTTGTCTCTATGAAGCAGCGTAGCTGACTCTCATGTGTAAACCAGTCACACCTGCAAAGCTCCAGTACATTCCTTGTTATAAACTAAATTTAAACCAGTCAGTGTGTCAACACTACAAATCTAAACAACCCTTCGCCAGTTGGCTGCGAGTTGCATGGGTTTAAACGAATACTTGTGTCGACATCCTCATAAACATCCTTGCAAAACACACAGATTGTAATAAAACAAATGTTTAGTTTTTCACTAATATAAAACAGGCTTAACAGTCTATTTTACTCTGAACGGGACTGTGATTTTAGTTTAAATTTGAATGCACACTTTTGAAGAATAGTGACGACCACAACAACATCACTGTTTGTTTGACATGTAATAAATGTACGTGGCTTCTGTGATTTGACGCTTGGCCTGTGATGCAGCCGTAGCATCTGCATGGTCGAAACAAACACAGTAAAAAAAAACATGCATTTTAATGGAAAATTCATCTTCCAACCCAGGGCAGCTGGGTGGGAAGCCAGTAATTTACTGTTGATGTGATACTGTAACAGTACACAATTGACATTTGCATAAAGCAAACATATTTGTCACCAACTTTGGTTAATATTCTGGAATCTGGTAATGAGTTTGGACAATTATGTAATGAATTATAAAACAAATGTTTAACCAGTTGTCTATACTAATCCTTTATTATTGCTAATTTGGATGTTACACTGTGAGCCCCTTGATTAAATATGATTTTTTTGGATGGAGAATTAAGTACAGTACCCCGTGTTGGCAGTTTGCTTCCACTAACCCAGGGGTGTCAAACTCATTTTCACCGGGGGTCACATCATCAATACCTTTCCCCTTGAAGGGCCAGTTGTCAATTGAAGACTGTATAGATCAGGGGTCCCCAACCCATGGTCCGTGGACCAGTATGAGTCCATAGGTCATATTTTTACTAATTTACTTCATTTAAAGGAAATCCAGTCATATCCCTTTACTTTCTTTACTTTATTTATATGTGGTACTGGCTGACCAGTCTTTGGATCAAAAAAGGTCGGGGACCACTGGTATAGATGTAACTATTCCATAACAGACTAATAAATGTTTCTGCAATTGGTTATTATTTATTCAAGCTAGAAATATTGTTTATTACTGTGTAATAAAAAAACTTTAATTTCATTGGTTAATAAACTCTGCTGCATGGAATTTACTAAATGCTTTTTAAGCTCCCACCGGCCACACAAAATAGCTTGGCGGGCCGCATTTGGCCCCCAGGCCTTAGGTTTGACACATATGCACTAACCTATGTGGGCTCCAGTTTTTGGAACAGGAAGTTTAAGTTCTAGTACAGAGTACTACAGAACTTTTCTGTTGTTCCTGGTTACTTGTCCAGACCCTGATCCTGCAGGGTGTATCTCTTTTACTTTTGGCTATAGAGTGAGTAATTTAATTTCCTGACCTGTCAGTTTTTGTCAGTAAGGAAACAGTGGTCAAACCTGACAGATTTGAGCTGAAACAGTACATTTTCTCAGAAATCTCTTCCAGTGGAGTTCAAACAATCACATGTATTTTATCAGGCTCTTGGAGGGCTATGGCCCACTAACAACTGATTATTTAACAGCACAGTTCACTTGACATTCCAAAATTACAACGAAATGATATCAGACCTTCTGAGCAGACATATAAAACCTCAAACCACATGCACACTTCGACCCTCTGAACATATCTCATCCGTTTTCCAGCTTGACCTGTCAAAAACACTTATGTTAAGGATGCAGGGGTGTGGGGGGTGCTGCATGTGTGACGATGTGAGCACATGTGTCCCGGGCTGTCTGCTGACGTGTTACAATGGGCTGAGGGTGTGTTTGAAAGACAGCAGAGAGATGGAAAGGAAAAAGGGAGAAAGAAAGGTAAGGAGTGTGTAAGATGATTGTAATGGCCGATGATAAAAAAAAGTTAAAGAAGAAACAGAAAAGAAAGCAAAGAGAAGCAGCAGAGAGAAAGAGAAAGGGAGCAAGCCAGTGTTGCATGTGTGCTGGTTCCCAGCCCTGTCAGGGGCCTGTCAGGCTGTGATTTATGGCACCGAGACTGGGAGCAGTCTTTGCTGCCAGCTCAGTATTGTTACAACTGACAGCTAATGAGGCCAGACGGGCTTTCAAGCACAGCACTTAACAGAGGCCTCCATCTTCACAAGTCACGAGCTCTCCTCTTTCTTTCCTCCCCCTGCTCCTTCTCTCTTCCATTTATTTCTCGTCCTTCCATGGTGGCAGCGGTGTGTTGTGTAGCTAGCACAGAATTTCGGAGAGTGCGCCGGGAGGGGTAGAGAACAAGCCCGTCCAACAGAGATATATGGGCGATACTCTGTTCCTGCCGCACTTCCCACTCTCTATTTCCTGCATGCTATTAAGCCACAGGCTATGCTCATATAAATGAGGAAAAGAAAGAATGATACACACAAAGGCGAAAGAAGTTGCCCTTAAACTGGACACACTGTGTGTGTGTGTGTGTGTGTCCCTAAGCCAAAACACTTTATTTATTTTTCTTTATTTATTTTTTGCTTTTTTTCATTGCTAGTAGGCTGGAACAATGTAGTTTCCCTTTTATCCTATAGGGGGTGCTATGATCAGCTTTTTAAATTTCAGTTCCATGGGGGACTAAATGTCCTTTAAGATAACAGTTAATATATTTAGCTTCAGAGACAAGCCGTCTGAATATAGGATATGCATGACAGGACAGACATGTCAGAGCCAGCAGTTACCCTGTTAACGATATGCTGCTGGCATGCAGAACACTTACTATACCTACAAACATCACGACAGATACAGTGTCTTATTTTGGAGCATAAACCACCTTCACATCTACATTTTAGCTGCTAATATGTTTGAAATGGGTTCTGCTAAACAGAAAATGTATTACAGAGAAAGGCCATGCTACTCTAAAGCTCAGCTAACTTAGGCTAACCCTACAAATCTTCACCCTTCAACTCAGTTCTGCTGGGTAAAGATGTTAAAAACAGAGAACGAGAGTAAGACATGACCTGTTTACAGTAAGATTTATGGACAATGTCAGGTTCTGGTTGTGCTGGATGATATAAATGATATAAATAATATAAATGGAAATCAATACAGAGTCCTAACAAGAATAGCTCTGTTTTTTATGTGTGTTACCACCAACACCCCTGGCCGGGCTCCTCGGACCCCGTGCTATAATCACTACCAGAGTCTTTGGCAGAGCTGGTCTCTCCCCCTCCCTCCCTCTGCCTCCCATCCACCGCCTCCCTCAGCCCCTGGTTTCTTGTCACTCGTGATTAATGGCACCAGGGCCCCGGCGCAGCTTACGCTGCCAGTTCCAGCGATGTTCCCTTGATACTTAATGAACTCTGACAAACTTCTTTTCCCTTGCTCTGTTGTTGCCTTTCCCCTCCACTAGTCCGCCCCTCCCTGTTTAAAATGCATGGCACACAGAGCTGCCACTGCAGCACCTATAGGGGTTAGTTGTGGCCCTTTGAACATTTCTCAAGAGGCCAGTTTCTACATATAAAGCAGCCTTTTAGTGTCAAGACCTTTGCTTGTGTGTCAGCTGGAGGCTTGCTCCTAATTAAAAATGAAATTAATTGACTTTTCGTGGTGTGTGATGATTGTCCTTTTGGATTGGTATAGATTTTAGCCTGATTTTAATGAATAGGTAATTTTTCTTAAATTATTGCTACTTGTTCTACCCGTTAACCATGTGACTGGTAAATTATATATATTGTAATACAACAGAGAAACCCAGTTGAATTTTTTAAATGTCGAATGAAGTTGGGATGGTGCCCCCAGCTTCTTAATACACGCTTCATGGGAATCATACAGAATCTTTATGCGGTCTCTGTTGCCCTCTGTTGTCTATTTTATAGAATAACAGGAATTACAGAATTACCCAATACTTTGGCTGGTCCAGTCTCTTTGCCAATTACAGTAGAGCTTTGCACAAGTTCAGTTTAGGATCAGAACTTATAGTTATGCATTCCACAGTTTTACCACTACCAGCAGCCTGAACTATTGGTAAAAAGCCGATTTAGATACGTGTTTCTTGTTGTTCTTTATTTGTTATTCTACTTGTTTAACTTTAACCCATACTACTACTATAACGTCTATAACTATAACTATTTATACACATTTATATTTACACCCATTTTGTGCTGTTACTGCATTGTAATTTATAATGAAGAGATCGTCAGCTACCCCGGTCTGACGCTGGGTGGCGCGGCTAACTCTTAATGTAGACCAGTAATTGAAGATAGAAGAAGAAAGAGGCGGAAGCGGGTGCCTAAAGTACCTGCTTCAGTACTTGTTTGTTGTTATTCCCGTTAAATTTCAGGTAAGACCTGCCAAACACGGAGAATATGGATTCGTTTCTGTTTTAAACGTATTTCTGTAATTTCTGCTTCGATTTAAAGTGACACTGTTGCGTTCGTCGAGGTTTATAATCAAATTTCTTAAATCCTGCTAGTGCTCTTAGCCCCAAAGCCCCTTCAAACTGAACTCCTTTAGATTTTGTCTATATTTAACTTTTAATTTGCACTAATTTATATATGCCCGAAAATATTTCATTATATTCAAATCGAATGCGTATCCTTACGCTTCTTTTTTCTATTCGGCATATTTATTTTAAAAAGGAAAATAAAGACTAGCCACGATATTCCATCATGTACATTTTCTCTTTATACATTTGAGGACAGAAGAAATATACAGTAACCTCAAACAATGAATTTTTGGGAACATGTCTTTTCCACATGCTTTTATGCAGAGCAAGCTATTTTAACTTATACAGTAACCTGAATATATTTTTTAAAAATACGCAAATTAGGTTACTTTTTCTAAATGTGGCCCTTGTCACACATGTTCACGAGTTTCCATATTTTGTAAAAACCCTTTTGTGGTGTTTTGAGTTTGTTGCCTTCTGCATAGTTTGTAGATATTATCTTTGCAAATTATTTCTGAGCATATCTTGGTTTGTTACAAAACAGTAACAAATGACATGCAAATCCAAAGGTCATGAGCTTCTGTTTTTTTCTTTACTAGGTAATTTATTTCACTTATTACAAACTAAAAGATAGGTTGGAACGTTTTGCACTTTGACCATAATCCTCCTTAAAAGTGACCCAGTGACTGAGTCCCCGCTGATGCTGGGTAAGCCTGAGCTGAGAGGAGATAAACACTGTGACTAAGATGCAGGCTCCAAACTGTTGCGCTTGTGTCTCATTATACAGTGTACTGAGTTGGGTGATCAGACAATGAAGTGGGACAATGAGAGAATGTCCATGAAGGGAAACTCTTTAGCTAAGTGTCAGTTTCTATATGCTGTTTTTCTTGTCTGGTCTCCAGGATGGCACAGTGGGGGGCAATTTTTTCAATAATTGCTGCCCTTGGAGGAGCAGCCCTTTTGTCCTCAGTGCACAAGATAGATGAGGGACACACTGGTGTTTACTACAGGTGAGCCTGCTTTACATTTTAGTCATTGTTATTTTTTAAGTTATACATTTACTACTACTACTATATTAAATTAAATGTTTATGCTTCAATGATATGAGCAATATCTTTGATATTGATGTTGAAATATCAAAAAATAATTCAGCTAAAAGCTGCCAAAATGCACATTCAAAGTGTTTGTCTGATAATGCCAAAGGGTGAGTGTAAATCTATATAGTATAATAAAATATAGTGCTGCTTGATTTAGGTCAATATTAGTCAAGTCAGGTTTATGTGACACCACTGCAATCACAATTGTAAATACATTTTTAAAAAAGTCATGTGAAGGGCTTCCAAAATCTCTTGAGAAAACATACAATCCTGCATCAAAGATTAAATGCAAATATATAAATATGCATTGCAGCATGAATAAAATCTAAATAAAGTACTAATGCAAGTTGCTATTGCACCTTAAAAGGCACACCTGCACCTTCTCTGGCCTGCTTCTTATTTAGTCATGTGTTTATATACAACCTGAACTTACTGCACACACTTATTTTTAAATATATTTATATGTTCTTTATATACCTATACAATATACCTGTTGTTTTTTATATATATTGATATACATTCTACATATACTGCATATACTTTGCATATGTTGATCTCTGCTGCTATTTATACATCTGTACACTAATATTATCTACTCAACAGACAAAAACTCATGTCCTGTCTTCGTGTCATTTATCTAGATTATAGATTTGTGTTATCAAGACTATAGATCTGTGTTTAGATTATCCTGTTTCACCGACTTTATCAAGTGTTACATGTAGAACCGAAGAGTTCCTGGGGAAACATAATGTCAACTCACTTAATATGTGTATTTGGCTGAAAAAATAATAAAATCCACATGAACTTGAGCTTGAAATTATATGTTAAAAAATAAATATACAAGTTATTAAGACTAATAATAATTAAATGTTATTTAGAGCAAAATATATTTGTTCACATTTTATTGCACTTCTTAAATGTATTCCAGTTGGCACTTAAATCCAATCAAAGTGGTTTAGCCACATGGCCTTCTAGATTGTACTAGTTGGCCATAAGACACTGTGGGGTTGATTTATTTTTATTTTTTTCAGTGGTTATAGATATTTATCATGTTGCTGAATGGTGCAGAGGCCACAGCAGTGAAATTTGTGAACATAATACAATAAAAGAGTAAACTTTCAGGGCATAGTGTGGCATTGTAATTTTGACTAAAGGAATTAACATACATCTCTGGGATGCACCGGGATGCATCATCAGTGATGTTCCTGGGGTCATCGGGGGTTTCGGGTCTTTCGATATCATACCTCCTCACACGCCTTAATCAACCCAACCGGGGTGATCAACCCAACCGGGGTTGATTAAGTCCCGGTTTGCATCCCAGTTGCTGTAGTACACGTGCTTGCCCTCTTGATCCAAAGCCATCGAATGGCTTTTTCTGCTGCTTCAGTGATGGAACTTGACAGCTCCGGTAACTCACAGCCCTGCCAAAGTTTTACAAATAGAACGGCCAGCAAACCCCCTGCAGCCCACCTCAATTAGTTTGCAGCGAGCCCGCCAGCTCAGGCTTCTGCACTCCTCCACCAGGTCCTGGTACTTTGCCATCTTCCTCTCATGCGCCTCTTCCATATGCTCCTCCCACGGTACAGTCAACGCCCACATACTTACCTGCTGGGTGATGTCTGAGTATATTATGAGGTCTGGGCACAGTCTGGTCTAGGTGATGTGCTCCGGGACCTTTAACTGTTGTCCAAGGTCCACTATCAGCTTCCAATCTGGGGCTGAGGTCAGCCACCCCGTGTTCATTTGTGGGGAGGAATGGGGCTTTTTTCCAGCCTAACGGAAGGGGATGGAAGTCTTTCTGGGTCGGTGTTTACTGGATGGCTGAGGCGACTGCTTCAGCAACTGCCCTGAGCACCTGTTCATGGCGCCAGCGGTAGCAACAATTGGCCAAGGCCTTGGGGCAGCTGCTGAGGAGGTGTTGCAGGGATCCTCTTCCTGCACACAGGGGGCAGGCCAGTGTCCAGCTCTTGCCCCAGGTGTGTAGGGTTGCTGGGCTTGGCAGGGTGTCATAAACAGCCTGGACCAGGAAACTGATGCGGTAGTTATCAGCGCGCCACAAATCTGGCCATGTGATTTCCACACTGCTGGTCTTTTCCCACCTTGTTAAGGCTCCCTGCTGCCTGAGTCCCACCATCTTACTGGCTCTCACCTCCTCAACACCTGCGCGCACTTCCTCCTGGAGGAGATGTTGACGCTCCTATCCTTTTGCTTTTCCTCCTGACTGGTTGGAAAGGAGCCCAGGCCTGATCGCCCTTTTGCCACCGTCCCAACAAGGGCCTTCTGTCTCAGCCGTGTCTCTGTCACCTGTAGCTCTCTTGCAGCGCTCCACTTCCTGCCTGTGCAGATCTTGATGCCAGCTGCTGCCACCTTGTGGTGCCTTGAGTCTCTATACTGTATGGCCTCCCTTGTCCGTGTCACCACGAACTCTTTACATGGGCCACTGAAGGGGAGTTTGTGGACCCGTACAGGGCAGCATTGCTCAGGCTCCTTGGTAAGCCAAGCCACCTTCGCAGATAACTGCTGATGTTTTTCTCCAAAGCTTCCACAGTTGACATCGGGACATTGTACAGCAGTAGTGGCCATAAAACCCTGGGAAGAATGGCATGCAGGTAGATCCATGCCTTGAAACAACCGGGCAGTCCAGATTTGTCAACCTTGGTGAGCCAAGGACACCCCAGGTCTTCTGGATGGCAGCTCTGTCCTTCAAGCTGCAGTCAAAGAGTTTCCCCAAACTCACCTGCTACCAGGAACCAAGGATGTTGTCACGGTTATAGCATCCATGTAGGCTCTGATTGGTGGTGACAGCACTCCAGACTTGGTTAGAGCCATTAGTGCCATTTGGATGTAATAGACCCAGAAGACTCTCTCATCTGGAAGTTACTGTAGTAATGCAAGATGAGCTGGTTGATCTTATTGGGGACATGGTGTCTTCGAAGAGTCTCCTCAACCAGTTTGTGCGGTATGGACCCTTAAGCATTTGCGAGGTCTAGCCACACAACTACCAGGTTGCCCTTACCTTCCTTTGCTTTCCTCAGAAGCTGTGTGACAACACCTGTGTGCTCCAAGCAGCTGGGTGTACCTGAGATCCCGCCTTTCTGTACCGAAGTGTCGATTTAATTGTTCCTTAAGCAAAATGTTGACAGCCGTCATGACAAAATTCTGAAGAAAATCTTTCCCTCTGTGCTTAGCAATGAGATGGTCCTGAACTGGTCGAGGTCTCTGGAGTTCTCCTCCTTGGCGATCCGCACTCCCTCAGCATATCTCCACTGGTTGGCGACTCTTCCTCGCTGCCAAACTCTCTTCCACAGTTACTGGCAGAGTAATTCTGCTTGGTCCAGGGGCAGAGGCTGATCTTGCTGCCTTGATGACTTCATGGACCTCTCTCCAACTTGGTTCCTTGACTTCAAACTCCGTTGTTGGTGGAGCTGGGCTTATGAGGGCATTATTGTGGCCAGGTTCCTGGTCTCGTTTAGGGTCGCTTAAGTTGTTATGAAGGAATGTGTTAACTTCCTCTACTGAGCACTCGAGGTGGCCACTCCATTTGTCACCAAGTAGCTTCCTGGTAAAAGTGAACAGCTTGGCGATGAAAGATGCTCGCTTCTTGCCCTCTCCTTCGCTCGTCTGTGATGCCACTCCGCTCCCTCGCAGTTCCACTAGAGGCTGGTGTTCCTCTTCACTGGTCGCCTTGTACTCCCTCCTGAGGGATTTCAGTTCTTGGCATAACTGCTGGATCTTGTTGGCTTTGCGGTTCTTATTGAAGAATTTCCTGCTGCTTGCTGTTTGGCCACATCTCTCAGACGCATAACTGACAATGATGGTGGTCATTGTGTGTAACCGACTGTCAGCATCACCCTTTGTCGTCCTCCGAACAATCTTGCAAATATCCTTGTCGAATTGCTGCCACAAATTCTTGCTGGTAGCTGTTGGCCATCTGATCTGCTGCCGGACTACTCTGGTTGGAGACAGGAGTACAGGTGCATGGAGGTGCTGGGCTCTGTGAGATTAATACAGTAGGGTTTTTTGAGAAATTTGTGAAATTTCGAGTAAAAATCAAATCTTTTATATATATATATAAATATTATAATATATTGTAAATTTAAATAAACCAAAAATGTTAGCCTGTACATTCACCTTGTATAATACATATTGTAATATGTAATTCATAAGGACATTTTTTGTTTTAAATTAAATTATCACATAAATTATAAAAGTGCATATTTTTTGTTTGAAACACAGGGGAGGGGCTCTGCTGACCACAACCAGTGGCCCAGGTTTTCATCTTATGCTCCCCTTCATCACCTCATACAAGTCTGTTCAGGTGAGTCAGTAACATAATGATTAAACCTTTTTCCTCAATGTTTTATACAGAGTAATAAGTTAAATATACAGTTTACTAAGCCTACATCACATAACTTGCATAGAGATATAGAATCTAGAAACTACTGGTGATAGCTACTGTGTCTTTACTCAATTTTAACACCAATTCACTGATATTTGTCTGCACAGGATATAAACCTAGTTTTGGTAATAGTTAGTGTTACTTTAAAATGGTCTCTTTTTTTGTTTGTTCAGATTTGTGACTTGTACATTTTCATTTCCAAAATGCCCACTTAGTTTAGTATCATTACAGAAATAGTGGAATGGAAAAAAGCACACCTTTCCAGAAAACCTATGTCATTCTTCTAAAATCCACCCTCGCACACACATTGCTCTGTTCCATTACACTCACATGGTCTGAAGACCAAACCACACTAATCCCAGTCTTGTAAAAAAAAAACAGAGTTACAGTGTTCACTAATGTGAAAGAGAAGTTTGCACTTTCACCAATTAAAGAAGTCATTTTTTCTAGTTCCTACAGTGTTGGTGTTTTTTTAAATCATCTCTACAAATTAATTTAAATGTATGGCGTTGTCTTCTTGGCTCTTAGACCACGCTGCAGACAGATGAGGTGAAGAATGTACCATGTGGCACAAGGTAGAGTTTCTCTTAACCATATTTTGCAATATCAGCTTTTTTGTGATATGTGGTTAATTTAGAAAAGTCTGTACCACAGGCCAAATAATACCATTGCCCACAGTGTCCTTAACAGTAAAATGTTTTTTTTTCCTTCGTCTTTTTATTTATTTTAGTGGAGGAGTGATGATTTACTTTGACCGTATAGAAGTAGTGAACTTCCTCATTCCATCAGCAGGTAAACTCAAAAATGTGTTTTACTCTGCAATGTTCTCACACTGTCTGACAGAAGATTTAATCTTCATGAAGCTCACACAGTGTGTCTCCACTATGTGATTGCTGTTGTTTCTACTTTTTCTGAGCCTCACCTTTCTTTTTGCAGTGTACGACATAGTGAGGAACTTCACAGCTGACTACGATAAAGCTCTGATATTCAACAAAGTACACCATGAGCTCAACCAGTTTTGCAGTGTTCACTCTCTGCAGGAAGTCTACATCGGCTTGTTTGGTAGGTCTAAAAGGTCAAAGGTTTTGTCCCATCCTCTCACAGTGTTATCTAAAAGCATATATATATATTTTATTTGACAATGTTCTCACATATCCACAGTTTGTGCTCATCCTACTCCTCTCATTCCCTGCTTTTCCTCTCAGACCAAATAGACGAAAATCTGAAGCTGACGCTGCAAGAAGATCTAACTTCCATGGCCCCTGGACTCATCATACAGGTACAGTGTCATAACATAGTAAAACAAGGACCCTTACAGTATGTAGGCCACATGGGTGCTATTACATCACACCAGTGTGTTAGACTCTATGTTCTGAATGAGCAGTTATGTATCCAACTAAAAGCTGTAGGTCGAGCTGCTGTTGCTTTACGTTAAACTTATGATAAGTTTTTGTGGAACTTTTGTAAGAAAGATTGTGTAAGAGCCTGAGATCTAATTTATTTCTGCTTCTGGATCTCCCAGACTCCACACCCACACTCTGGTTATAACTATTACTGTAAAAGCATTAGTTTAAAAGTCTAACACAGCACTGAAGTTTTTCTTCTTTGGCATCATGTTTTCTCTGAATCTCCAGAAACTCTTGACTAAACTGTGTATTTAATACAAAAATCACCAACAATCAAATAGATCATGGCAGCATTAATCAATGTTAAGTGTTCCAGCTGCTGGTTTTCCCCTTTTCCCTTACCAACAGATTCTTCAAAATTTATTTGTCTTTCTTGGGTCAACAGGCAGTGCGTGTGACAAAGCCCAACATCCCAGAGAGTATTCGCCGGAACTACGAGCTCATGTGAGTCCCCTGTTTTTTTCCACTGCATAATAAGCTTTGGTGAGTACTGTATTAGTTTTGCCTCCCAAATGTATCATTAGGACATTGTTTTAACTCTCCCTGCCAAGAGAGAAGAATCTCGTCATGATTAGAACATGATGTGTTTTCATGTGTCAGCAGGATGTCTGAGGTTCTCAAGAAAATGGAGATTTATTGTAAATCTAAGGCTAATTCAGTGGAGAAGAACTTGAGTAGCAAACAACAAAGATCTAATGATGAGGTTTGAATTATCCTGTGTCTCGGAAATACTGCAAAAAATATATATATAAGCTGCAGCCACTGCTCAAAAAGCTTCTCTAAGATAAACATTTCATTTAAGTTTTAAGACAATTATTATTATGCATAATGAGCTTTGTTGGGCCATATAAAATGAGCTGGGCAACATGTGGCCTCAGGCCTTGAACCTGATATATCTGATGAAGAACAACAGTGACTTCCATATGGATATGTGTCTCAATACAAAAGAGCCACCTGTTGGTGTGTGTGTACTTATCTGCATGAATAAAACATCTGGATCATGGACCACCTTCCTGGCCACATGGAGGCAGCTCCACACAGACAGCTTCCAGGAGTGGGGTTAAAGGCACATTTTAATTTATTTATTTTATTTACTTTAATCCTGACCATATCAAGTGTTACGGGTTTACATGTTTTTTAAATTACTTGATAAGAGTCTGGATATTATTGCACATGTCCAAAAAGGACCAATTATCCTGTACACAAAGTTTGTACATCATTTTCCCCTAGTGCTTGAAAACTGAAAAACATTTTCTTATACCAACTGTTACAAATCAGGTCAAAACACATCATGGCTCCATATTCCAATAACTGTCATAAAGTAATTAAAAATCTAACACTAAAAACATGTAGTGTAAATACATTTAAATTATCGCTATCACTTTACACTGTAATTACACAACCTGGATGCTAAATGTCCCTAAATGTAAACAGAAGTACCAGAAAAATAATATGTGTCTACACTGTCATGCCCACTGTGACCATGCTCACAGTGGGCTCCACACTCCACTCCACACTCTAAATGGCTCTTTAATATTTTGTAGGGAGAGTGAGAAGACAAAACTGCTGATCTCCCAACAGACACAGAAGGTCGTGGAGAAGGAGGCAGAGACCGAAAGGATCAAAGCTGTGATAGGTCTGAAAACTATAGAAGAGGTTGTTTGTTAATAGAGAAGTGATAAAATACGATTTTTGTAACAGTTCATTTCTGACCCCTGATTGGCAGAGGCTGAGAAAGTGGCACAAGTAGCAGAAATCAAGTTTGAACAGAAGGTGATGGAGAAAGAAACTGAGAGGAAGATCTCAGGAATCGAAGGTTTGTGTCTAGGTCTTTTTTTTAACATAAATGTATCAAATGCGTCCACAGTAAACATCAGCTGGAGAAGAATCATGTCAGGCCCAGGTATGTTCCTTAAAAAGGTGTAAATGCACTGACAACAGGTGTATTGTATTTGTGTAGTCTGGCTTGTTCTTGATGCAGAAATGCTAAAGCATATCTTCCATGTGAGTTATGTGGTTGGTGCAAAGTGACATCTGATTGTGTGTGGTCACAGCAACCGAGCAATAAGTTAGTGATGAATGTTCATACCAGGAGTGAACAGGGCCGTTACCTACAGACCCAGGGGATCAGCAGTGAAACTGCTGTAACTCACAGTGGACTTTTAAACCACCCTGCTGCTGACTGTCGACTGTTGGCCTTTTCTTATAATTTATAGATGGTGCTTTCCTGGCTCGACAAAGGGCTAAGGCAGACGCAGAGTTCTATACAGCACAGAGAACAGCCGAGGCCAACAAGGTGAAGAAATGACACAAGCCAACATTCCATTTGAGGTGCACAGTGTGCCTGGAGAGTCCTGACTTTTTACTGTCATTTTAAATTGTGTTTTTCAGCTGAAGTTAACACCAGAGTACCTGCAGCTGATGAAGTACAAGGCGATCGCTGCTAACAGCAAAATCTACTTTGGCAACGACATACCGCACATGTTCGTAGACACAGGTGCTGCAGGGACTTCTATAAAGGCCTCTACAGCCGTGGACATGGTGGGTGAGCAGATCTTGGATATGGATTAAGTACAGGGAGGTACAGGACCACCAGGAGAGCAGTGGATCATGTGGTAGAGAGCAGTAGCCTGGTCCATAAGGTCATAAGGCTGAGAAAAACTGCTACTGCTACTGCTGCTGTTGTTGACCAGGGCCTGTGTTTCTCAAGCATCTCAGAATCTCTGCTAAACCTCAAACTGAAACAGAAAATAATAATTCCCCACCCTAGAACAGAAAACTAGGAAATTCACCACAGGCAATATCACTCCAAATACAGTTGCTTCATTTTCTAAAATTGTAACAAACCCAAAATTATTAATCGGGACAGGTTTTGTCATCACATTCATATTTTCTTTACACAAAAGTATGAAGGGTTTACTTTATTTGCAATGCATTCCATTATCCTTTTTATCCTCTTACAAAAAAAAACCTTCTAGACTTTTTTTTTAGATTTTTTTGTTGCTTATTTGTACTGCTTCTTTATGGAAATTTGTTCTCATATATAAGGTGAATTATAAAATTTAGAGGAAGAAAAAGCAAAATCTTTCAACTTTTCTATATGAAGTGTTTTCAATGATGATTTCTGAAACTCTTGAAAAATACAGGCCCTACCAAGATACGTCACCGTAGACAAATCACAGGGAAGATGAATGTATAACTGCCTGGCCGTCAAACATAACATTGTCTTTCTGTCCGTTTGTTATTCATATTCATATGTTTTTGTAAATGGACATCTTTAATATGAAAGAATTTGAACCGTATTTTGCAGAAATGTATATATAGAACGATTGTTTTTCGCACTGTACCTTTAGTGTAGTACTGTAGTAATGGCTTCACTGTTTGTTGTTGTGTTTGTTTCATCTGTTAGTGTATGTATTTCTCGTGAACCCAATCCTGTTCACATCAAATGACAAAAGCAGTTTGTGTGTTAAAAGCAGCGCCGTGCAAATTGTGCCCCCTGTAGACCATATTCTAAAACGTTTGAAGGTGATAAGTTAAACCAGAGCTTCTGATCTGAATGGTTGTGTATAGAGAAGTTAGCTTCCTTTTTCATAAAGAAACAAGCATATGGCCGTCTTTCCATTTCTTTCCTGGGGAGGTTCTACACACGGTTTGAATTACTTCAAAATAGAGAAATTTACTCTACACTTCAATATTCATTATTCAAAATTGTGAGGTTTTTATGTCTTCAATCTTGACTTACCAAAGTAAAAACGAAAGTAGGGGCAGAGGGCAGCATCAGAGAAGGTAATCACGTTATTATATAGCTTTTGTGGCCATACTGATCTGATTATTTTTGTATGTTTCTCCAAGTTGTAAACCACCAAGTTGAGAAAGTGTTATTTAGCCTCTACGCCACTCTCTTTTCCTCAGACAAAATAATTGAGTTCAGCTAATGTGCTGTCATGTTTCATCAGCTCATAACAGACTTTTGGTTTTGGTGGTTAATTTTCACCCAAAGTTTGTCTTGGTCTGAACTTCACAGTCCATTCCTGTGTAGTACTCCAGTTGTTTCTCTGTTTGTTTGTTTTTTATTATCTGTGCCAGTTTTTTTTTTTTTTTTTTTTACCAGGTTGATCTTACACATGTTAATTCTTGCTTTAGTTCTTGACACATTACTGTCCATGTGATTTTTTTTCAGTGCATGTATGTCTGAAAGAGAAACCTCACACATTACTTCATATCAAAGGCTGAAACATGACTTCACTGAATTTTGCAATTTTTGAGGCTCATAATATAACATGTTTTTCCTTTTAAACAATTTAATTTCTTGTTTCAAAGCAAATAGACGAGCTGTCTAAATTAGGTGACTATGGTTAGAGGTGATGCCTGAATAAATCCCCCCTATTGTATAGTATATAAACCTTTAGGAAATACTAAAAAAACTCAATATATGTTTTTATTAATCTGTCCTTGGTAAGAATCACGTTACAGTGATAAAAGCGTGACCTTTGGAACAGGAACTGTTAGACAGTAAAAAAAAAAGGAAAAGTTTTGTACAGGTCAGTTATTAAGTCAAATGTTAAGACGATCAGGACCGAAATCATGTTTGTTATGTCTGATGTTTTTTTTAATCATCTAAGCATTTGACTGCAATTTTTTTTTGTAGATGTATTTTTGTGATTGCAGTAACATGTAGCATTTCCACATTAACAAGTGTCCACATGGGTTTCTACAGTAATTCATGCAATTGATGCATTTTAGATAATCATAATAATAATACAGGGTTTAATCTTTATGTGTGGGCTTATTATCTTAGAATTATGAGAAAGTTTTCTTTTCTAGTACAGAAAGAGACACATTTCTTTTAACCAAGGCCACATGTTTTATTTCCTGAGTCCACTCTTGTCCAATACAAATATACAGTTCACTGGGCCAAGTTTAAAACTTCCTGTCAGTCCTCAAAGTGACTTTTTTGTTATTATGATTCTGGATTCCCTGATTAATTCAAGAATAGCAGTGACTTTTCTTTGCACTGACTTCACTTGTGAGTACCTAGCTCTAGACACTGTCATTGGACAAATCAAATCATGTGTGTTATTCTATAGGAAATCACTGATAATTCTTATATATATAAAAAAAATATGCACTGAAGAAATTGTGTTTGAAAGTAAATAAAAATATACAGTTGTCTAACACCTGTTCTGCTGAGTTATTGGTAAAACTGGAAAAGCTTATTCCAAAGTGACATGTTCCTGGTTAAATACTAATACAGCAGCGATGCCAGCATTTAAAATTATCCACTTAACAGTGGAGAAAGTCTTCCGCACCATCTGTCACCTGCTTACACCTTCTCGTTTCTATTCAAACCAGCAGGTAAGATGTTGCCCAAGTTTTTCCAGCAGCACAAACATTGCAGATTAAGGGGTTGTTTTTTTTTTGTTTGTTTTTTTTTGTGATTTGCACTCATTTTAATTAAATATTTGAGCTTCCTGTTTCACAGTGTGGGCCTTATCAGGCTATGAATATAACTGTTCAAACACTCCTCCCCAAGGACCAGAATTCCCCTGATTTCCCCACGGTCACGTGGCTGTCTGTGACATTTACCGTAACTGGACTGAAACAAGTTATAACAATCAATTAATTGTTCTTTGACACAGTCCTTACAGTGCTCCCCCTGACCTACATCTCCATGACCTGGGCTGTTGAGTGAGGCATTGCAGAAAAACAAGTACGAGTGTGTAAACTGTAAGTGATTATTCGATTATCATACTGGTATTTTATGGGAGCACATTTAAGGTTCTATTCTGTCAATAGGTTCGACGATATCCACGGACCATGAAACCAACAATTTTAAAAACAAAACAATTGTGTGTAAAGAGCTTGGAGAAGCTGCCCAGACACCAGTCAAGGGCATGAATGACTAAATGTTAAACTGTAGGTACATGGTGCTGTTCCTCAGCTCCTCCTCATGAATGATGGGGGGGGGGTGTTCTGCAGATGCATAAGACGTCTGTTTAGAAATCAAGTCTAGACAGGAGCCAAAGGAAACACAGACTATTTTATTTTGTGGGGGCGTTTAGTAAAGGCTTCTACACAGGAACTCTTTCCTTTCTTTTTTTTTTATTTATTCTTTTTATGTCTGGACTACTGGAATCTCAGACCGAGACACTTTTTTTCTTTAACCAGGAGTAGCAGGAGGAGGAGGAGAGGAAAGTTGTACCTTCCCGAGGAACCTAACAGAGTCTCAGAACATAAACCGTTACCGAAAACCGGAGAAGATGTAGGAGCTGTGATGTTCGCTGCGTCCACACAGCATGAGGAGACGTGCATGCCTGTCTTGCAGGCTCTGTGGGAGCACGTGAGAACCGGACAGGAGCAGATCCTGCTCTCTCCGTACCTGCCTGCGTCCTGTGCCTTCCTGACGCACGTCCTCTGCTGTGTACCCTTCTTTGCTCTGGACGCTCTGGCCACGGTCTCCATGCGGGTCCGTTCCTGGAGGATCTCCTCAGACTCGGGGCCGACCCCGCCTGTAAGCAGATGGATGGTCTGCTTCTGGTCGGTGTTGTTGAGATACCTGACCGTGGTGCTGCCGGTCACTGCGCTGCTCCAGAGCCTGAGAAGCGCCGAGTTACCGTCACTGGCACCCTCATGCTGGCAGCTTTCCGTGGAGGTCTGTGCGTGTTTCCTGCTCTTTGACACGCTGTTCTTCATATGGCACTTCTCCATGCACAGGTGATGACTGACGATTATCTTATCTCCATCATAGCTTGAGGAAAACTAAGATGAACATCTACTTGAAGTTGGTGTTTGTCTATATCGCTCCTCTGCAGGTGGTGCTAGTGCAGTTTGAACACCAGGTCATTGGGTTGAGTGCTCTGGTCATATCTAAAAGCAATTTTGTAACTTTGCCTTAACTTTTCCTAAAAGAGCCACAGAATGTCAATAAGAATTAGACCAAATTCTCTATTTCAGGCTGTAGGGTGAGAGTCACTGAAATATTTATAAACCTGGAGCAACACGAAAAAGAAAAGAAAACACAGACAGTGGGTAGCATCCCTGACCATAAAAGCTCATAAATCCCTTAACGTATTGGAAAAATATGTTAAAGGTTTTTTCTATAATTAAACTAGCTAAAACTAAGTGATAATAAAAATCTTGGGCCAGAAATAGCTTAAGGTTTATCACAAATTTAGCAACAGTATTAGTATTAGACATGAAGGAGTTAAAGTTAGCAAATGTTTAGCAAATGTTAATGATAAATTGTCCTCAAAACTCTTCAGAGCCTTATCAAAAAATAAAAAATAAAAACTAAGTTAACTAAGTTAAAAACTAGTTCCGGTGCCATGGTTTGCCTTAGAGCCAGACTTTGAGCATCCATTGCAAAATTAAAAATCTATTTTGCAACTCAAAAACAATGTTTTGACATTTCTCTGTGTTTTTTCTTTAGGTTTTCATGGCTGTACACCAGCATCCACCAGCTGCATCACCAGCACCGTCTGCCCTTTGCATTTGCGGCCCAGGACGCCAGCTCTGTGGAGCTGCTGTCTCTGCTGCTCCTGGCTCTCTGCAGCTGCTGGGCTCTGGGCTGTCACCCTCTGAGTGAGGTGCTCTTTCACCTCCTCAACAGCTGGATGGCAGTGGAGGACCACTGTGGCTACAACCTGCCCTGGGCTCTGCACAGACTGCTGCCCTGCCTGGGAGGAGCCCCCTTCCACCAGGCCCACCACCGGCTGCACAGAGGCAACTACGCCCCCTACTTCACCCACTGGGACCAAATCTTTGGAACATACCATTGAAATGCAGAGGGATGATACTGACACTGACACTACTGCTGCTGTTGTTGCACATGTAGCTATTGGGAATTAACTATCAAAGAAAGGTGACAGAATTTTAATGAAAAGAAATTTAGTTTTAATTGTTTACAATCTTCAGAATGTAAATATTAATATGAGTCGTCACTTCGAGTCGTTGTCTGCACTTTGTGAATTAATCTTCATTCCTGTTCTTCTGGCAATCATATCCTGTTGTTTTTTGAGATTGTTCTCTACCACTACTGAGTTTCTAACTGTGGCAGACACTTAACTGGATAACTGGAATGGTGGTGGAGATTTATAGGATTTCGGGGAAATATTTCTTCTTACTGCTTGTTACCATTAAAACTATAAATACAGTAAATAAAACCAAAATAGTGACTTGTAAAAACAAACTGTTTTCAACAGCTGAGGATCTGCATTGTCTAAGTGGTACAGACAGTTTTCTTCCAATTTGATAAAACAAGAGGCTGACAGAATAAAGGAGATTTGATCCAGCTGTGATGCACAGTGTTACAATGTAATGTGTTTTAATCCCTTACTTCAATTTCCTCTCTACTTCAGAGAATCAAAGCCAAAGTATAAAAAATGACACAAAACTGGACCAACGATGGTTGGCTTCAGATTTTATTGAATGACACAAGTTAAAAAAACAACATTTTGTTAGATTAATTAATCAGTTAGTTAGGGAAACGATATATTGTTTTTGCAAAGTTTTTGTCATGTCTGTCTGTTTCCTTTTCCTGTTGTCTGCTTTGTGGGGTAATCTGTCTGTCCACACTCACCTGTTGGTAATTGTCTTCACTTGTGTCACCTGGTGCTCCCTGTGTATATATACCCCTCTCCCTCACTCTGTCCTTGTTGGATCATTGTGTGTGTTTGATCATTGTAGTTGGATCATTGTTCAGTTCTTTCTGTCAGGCTGTTCGTGTTCCTGAGTTTCCTGTTCTGTGTTTCCTCGTGTTCTAAAGAGAATTCCATGCCTGTTAGTTCTTCGTGTTTCGTTAATTTGGACTTTGTAAATAAAACCACCTGCACCAGAAAGAGTCTCACCAGTACTGCATTTGGGTCCTGCCTGCTTCCTGCGATGCCCGCACGTGACAGTTTTAAATGGTGTGTGGGTTACACTTTGTGAAAACTGTGAAGGTCTCAGCCTGTGGTGTTAACCTGGATCTCAGAATTTTCTAATCAGTGAAAATCTCTAACTATGACAGCATTTTCTAAAAAAAATTAAATCAGATTATTTTTTTCTGTTCTTTTTAGATAATTCAACCAAAAATTGTTTCTTTCTTTAAAGTTTGAATTCTACCATATCTGGAGGTAGAATTAAGTCTAAGAAACCAGATTTTCATCTAAAATGTCAGTTTCAGTTTTTCAGGAACTCTGACTCCAGTTTCTCCTGTTTTAAATCCTTATCTCAAGGTGGAATTAGTTTTATTTAATCCTTGAGTGGCCATTCAGGTTTAGACTTGTGCTGCTGCTGTCTCTATTGCTGTTGCTGCTGTTTCTACTGCAACTGCTGCTGTTGCTGTTCCCGTGGACACTCATTTTCACTCAGACATTTGCTCACTTATCAAAACCATGTGTGTCTGTTACTTGGTCTTTGTAGAAATGTGACACCTGGAGGTCACTGTTGGGAGTTGTAGCTGTTTTTTATCTGCTCTTTTAATCACTGCTCTTTAAAGCCAGTCATAGTAGCAGCCCTGAGGTTTTACTTCAGTTCCTCTGAGACCACATGAGAGGATTTTGTAGACTGTTCTTATATAATAGGATAACAAAGACCTGGGAGATTCCTAAAGCCTCTCAAAGCCCATTACAGTGAAATTAGGTTCTTGTGATTCAGCACAGGAAATGAAAATGAAATGTTACAACATTTCTGATGTTCTCTCCAGATGACCTGATTTTTAGATATTTATTTTCTAAAGTCATTGTGGTGAGTAAGTGTGATTCGTCTTAATGAGCTGGGACATTTGTGGGCACACTTTGCTGAGAAATAAAATTTTCAAAGTTGCGAAACGACAGACTTGAGTTTTAATTATTAAAATGTGTTGGCAGATTTTTAATCAATCAACAAATTCTTTGTGCCTGGGAAAAGAGAGGAAGGAGTGAGAGCGAGAGGGGGGGCTGGGGTGGGGGGATTTGACCCAAAACGGAAACAATCAGGCCTTATTACAGGGCCCACGTCAGAGCCAGGGCGAGTCATGTAGCTTTGGATGACACACCAGAGTACACGTTCACAGCAAGACAGAAGTCTACGTCCTGTAGACCACGTCAGGATATCAGACATCGGTGCCTGCATCAGAAATCAGCAGGCACTCAGAGGAAAATGCACTAGAAATATGTGAGAGATTGAACAACAACCTTGCAAAAGCAAGTAGCAATAGTGGTTGAAACTTTTTTTAGGTAAACCAGAACCAGAAATTGAAAACATTTTACAAATGAATTACAGATTTTTTTACATGATCTGTTTTTAAAAAAGCAGTCTTTTTTTTCACAGCAATGTGGTTCACTTTGTAATGGAACTGATGTTTTTAATAGAAAATGGATTTGGACTACAGACTGGCCAGTAAAACACACTTCATGTGAGAGAACCTTCTAACTAAGAACTCTCTGTTATATATAAATATACGTATATATACATATATATACAAATATATATATATATACAGTATGTATATAAATACATATATATATTGTCTTATATATATAGTTTCTTTAAATTCAAAATTTCTTCCTTATAGGAGATGATTTTCCTCCCTTATATCAACCTTGGCATAAGCACTGAGCTGACGACAACCATCTGTTACAATCAAGCCCTGGAGGCTCATTCAGATTTAAAAACCTTGGACCTCTGACTCTCTTTAAGAAGCAGTGCTCTTTTAACTCCATGGGTGAAAAGTTCCCAATGATAATATTGCTGTGCAGGTTTAGAATGTGGCCCTAATCTCAAGTGCAGCAGTGAGAGGAAACCAGGTTTGACAAAGATGAGCGTATCAAGACAGATGAGAGGAAAAAGCACAGAGCTCTCTGAGGCCGTTCTTATCGTCAGAGTAAATACCATAGACTTCCCATTTCACCATAGTTCCTGAATGTTTGCCATTCCCTGACAAAGGCCAGTTTCACATTTCATTTGTCATTCTGTAAATACTCAATTAGTGAATACTGCACACAGCACACAGGGCCTGCTGGCCCAGGAAGCTGGCCCTGAGGTTCATGCTCTCTGGTTTGTTTCCATTTATAGACGACCTCTGCTCTCATTGTGTACGAAGGGTCAGTCAGAGCTAGTGTGTTTGTTTATGAAATATCTGAATGCACTTGTCATTTTTGAGTCGATGCCAAAGACTTTTTGTTATTGTTTTGTTTAAACAATGATTTCTTTCTGCAGCAGTCACTGGGTGGGTTCCAGTGACGTGCGGTCACGTCGTGCTAAAAAATAAAAAATTTGGGCTACATAAAATAAATATTAATATTTTCCACTGATCTGTGTTAAAGATGGATTTTTAGTATGATTAATTTTTGACAATTTATTAAATAAAAATCGCCAATTTTTAAAATTTTGCAATCAAATACAGGGCAGAACTCCCGGGTGAGGCAGTGGAGAGCTGTGCCTAACTTCTAACGGCGCGATCCAATACAAACTGGGTCACATGACGCGTGCCTGTTTCTGTTCCTCAACTGATCGTCAATATGAATTTTACAGAAATATTTGTTCTACAGCATGACTCTCTACACTCTGTGTATGTCTTTGTCTTTAATGTATGTGTGAGAGAGTTGCTCCTGCTGATCGTACAGGAAAGTGCAGAGAAAGGTCAGGAGGGGAGGCAGGCAGTACTCTGCCTCACCTCAAGGGGTCGTACGTGAACTGACAGATGCTCTCCAACTGACTTCAACAGACAACTGAAAGTCTGCGCCAAGCTAGAGCCAGTAATAGGTCAAGAACAGAGTTGTTTACGCTCTGCCTGATCCGACTGACTGTGGATTGTATTTCAAGACTAAAACATTTCTCAAAACTGGACTTCCGGTGCAAACAGAAGGTGATAAGTGATGGAAGACCAACTTTGTCTTCTACTTCTTTTCCTTTCGGCTTGTCCAAAGTGATGGGTAAGTGATGGAAGACCAATGCCGAAGCTAAAAGGTTTGCTTCAAACTATGGGACAGAAGAGTCGTTCTTTTTAAATGTACTGGTACAAACGAAAAGACTGGCTGTGTGGCTGTCCCGTAAGAAACCGCCTTTACTGCTTTCCTTGCCTTTTATTCTCCTCGTGTGATAACGTCTCAGCCAAAACACATTTAAGAAAACCGATAGATACAACAAATGCTTTCAAGTTTTGTTTTTTTTTTTAAATAAGATGGGAGTAAGTAATCAAGTAATCAAGTAAAAAATCAAGTATTTGATAACTAAATTTTTGGCCTAAATTTTTTTTTATCATCTTGATAGACAACCTTTGATTAAAGCACCAGAATTTAAATTTGAAAAATAACTGAATTAATTACTGATGGTCAAAATTAAATTTGTGCTGCACTCATCTCTATACTTTAATTTGTTAACAGTAAATATGAATTGCTGAGACACAAGAAGGGTGCTCTGTCCGTTCCTAAAAAAAACCCCACGTTCTTTGTAGGACAAATATGTTCTTGTGTTTATGTTTGTGTTGGTGTGTCTCCAGAGGAGTCAGTGCCTCAGCAGCCATGAACTATTAAATACGTGAACCTCACGGCACGTATTATAATATATATATAATAATAAATACCCTGCACCTCCGTCATGACACACACTGTTGTTAATAGATACAAAAGGTTTAAACTTTTCAAGACTAGAATCAAGGGGCTAAATATCTGTTTATTTATAATCACAAAAAAAAAACAGACATAAAACATTTAACCTAAACTTTTATTTTTGAAGACTTTTTCAGGTTGTTGTTAGTATAGTATTTTACTGATCAAAAGCTGGCATACCAAAAATTTTTTCTGAATTTTAACCACAAAAATGGACATAGCTAAGTATTTTACGGTAAATTAGTTCACTTATAGTCACTTTGAAAAACTTTTATTTTTGAAGATTTCTTTTCAGAACTTATAGTATTGTATTTTCTCTGATCAAAAGTTGGTTTACCAAAAAAGTTTTTTTTGTTTTGTTTTTTATTAACCATGAACTTGGACATAGCTATGTATTTTTAGGCAAATTAGTGCATTTTTTAAAAAACTTATTTTTGAAGACCTTTTCAGGAACTTATTTGTTAGGGCTGTTTGTTTCTCCTTCCTGTTTTGTCATCTTACTCACCTGTGTCTGTGTGATCAATCCCACTCATGTCACCTGGTGCTATGGGTGTATTTATTTATTAAGATAAAATTTAGAGAAAAAAATCAAACATATATATATTATATATATAAACATATATTTTTTCCATGGTTATGTTTTGATGACAAACATGCACAATAA
Source organism: Cynoglossus semilaevis (assembly GCF_000523025.1). Classification (NCBI taxonomy): domain Eukaryota; kingdom Metazoa; phylum Chordata; class Actinopteri; order Pleuronectiformes; family Cynoglossidae; genus Cynoglossus; species Cynoglossus semilaevis. The sequence goes on along the minus strand of NC_024328.1, from coordinate 1,881,245 downwards.
AAACATTTTGAAAAAACATTTTCATCAATCTTCTTCAACATCTGACCAAAAATTAGGGTTTTGCCGAAATATTACAAAATATCAAAATTATTTTTTCAAATGCTGTATTTTGATGAGAGACATGCAGGAAAGCTATAAAATTTTAAACAAATTTTAAAAAATGTATGTAAAATTTTCCACATCTGACCAAATGTAAGGGTTTTGCTGAAAAATTCCCAAAATATGTTTTAATTATCCAAATGCTCTAATTTTATGAGAAACACTCAAGATAAACCTTTGATTTTTTTTTCAAAAATTTTCATCAAGATTTTTCACATTCCGACCTAGATGATAGACAAAAGTAAAAATTTTCCAAAAAATGCCAAAAAAAATGTTGTTTTTTTTTAAAAAAATCTCAAAATGCTCAAATTTGATAAGAAACACGCTTTTTTTTTTCAAAAATTGTCATCAACATTTTTCACCATGGGACAAAATCCATCCATCCTCCTGCTCACTTCCGCCTTCCTCCTGTGTTTCTGGGGGGACCCCAAGGCGTTCCCAGGCCAGCCGAGCGACGTAGTCGCTCCAGCGTGTCCTAGGTCTTCCCCTAGGTCTCCTC
>NC_024328.1:1843028-1880598 GCF_000523025.1 Cynoglossus semilaevis | reverse complement strand
CGATGTAAATGCCCAAGCCACCTCAGCTGATTCCTCTCTATGTGGAGGAGCAGCGGCTCTACTTCGAGCTCCTCTCGTGTGACAGAGCTCCTCACCTCGTCTCTAAGGGAGCGCTCTGCCACCCTGCAGAGAAAGCTCATTTCAGCCTCTTGTATCCTGGATCTCGTTCTTTCCGTCAAAAAGCTCATGACAGTAGGTGAGGGTAGGAACGTAGATTGACCGGTAAAGCGAGAGCTTCGCCTTTCGGCTCAGCTCCTTCTTCACCACAACGGACTGATACAGCGACCGCAGTACTGCGGCCACTGCCCCGATCCGCCTGTCAATCTCACGCTCCATCCTACCCTCACTCGTGAACAAGACCCCAAGATACTTAAACTCCTCCACCTGAGGCAGGACTTCCTCCCCAACCCAGAGGGTGCAAACCACCTTTTTCCGGTCGAGAACCATGGCCTCGGACTTAGAGGTTCTAATTTTCATCCCAGCTGCTTTATACTCCACTGCAAACTCCCCCAGCGCATGAGCGCATTCGAAGAGGCCAACAAGACCACATCATCCGCAAAAAGCAGCGATGAAATCCGGTGGCACCTGGCTGCGCCTAGAAATTCTGTCCATAAAGATAATGAACAGAACTGGTTACAAAGGGCAGCCCCACCATAGTCCAACATGCACCGGGAACAAGTCCGACTTACTGCCGGCAATGCGAACCAAGCTTGAGGGCCGCACAAGTGACAATTGTGATTGTCTTCAATGTTTGCTACAGTACACAAGTGGACAACCACATGTGTTGGTTAAGAGCTGCATCCACATAGAGTCTTCAGCAGAGGATATGCTAAAGAAAAACAAATGTTGAAAGATTTCTTAAGTGACTTCAAGATAGCAGAAGCATACATAAAGAAAGCTTTGGACTGGCCCACAATCAAGCCAGAAGATGGTGCATCTCTTCCTAACTATTCCTAACAGGCTGCTCCAACACAATGACAGATAGTATTAGCTACATGGAAGACTTGGACAACACAGCTAATATAAAAGCACCGGCAAATAAACTTCCGTACAAGCCCAAGGAATCCTGGAGGAAGTCTGCTTGTGACCTGCAAGAAAGAACAAAGAAAAGAGTCAGATTCAGGGACTATTTTGACTTTGTGATTGAGCAAGTTAAGTATCTTCTGCATCCACTCTATGGAAACATAAAAGAGAACACAATAAACACGAAAGAGCCTGTAAAACAGAAAACGAAACCACAGTACACAGAGACACTCAAATCAAGGAAAATGTTCACAACAGTTGTTGTGCCCCCAAGATGAAAAACAGAATGAAAAACAGACAGCAGCAAAAACACAACCTGTCTCAGTCGATGGTTTCAGCAAACCTTGTTGAAAGAAATTCATGAGAAAGCAACACAAAGACAAGATTGGTTTTCTTGAGGAGCAAAGGTCAGTGTTTCACATGTTTAAAGCACGGTCATATGAGTAGCAGCTGCAAACAGAAGCTTCAACGTGAAGAATGCTCCAGAGTGCATTCCACATCACTGCACATTACTAACAAAGACACGAGAAGATACAGGAAAAAACTGTTGTGACCAGAAATCTGTTTCAAGTGCCCTTGTACAAACGACTGAAGTCACAGGGGCCGGTAAAGATGATTGTGTTCTTTCCATCGTTGCAGTGTATGTCAAGTAGTGATGGGAAGACCGACTCTTTTTACTGATTCGGATCTTTGATTCTCGAACAGTAAAATGGACGAGTCGTGAACGAATCTTGAACGAATAATTTCATTCGTTTTACAGCAAGTGGCGCCTTATCCCTATTGTGGGCGTTGTAAAGAAGGCTGCGGTTCTCCGACACTAAATACTGAAGGCAACATGGTTTGCTTCCGCTGACAAAGTCTACAAAGTACAAAAAATGCCAAAAGCAATTAAAAGCATGTGAAAACCTAAGCAAGAAAAAAACATCAGTTCACAGAGAGTGATTCGTTCATAGTGAAAGATTAGTTCATAGTGAAACATTAGTTCAAAGCCATAGATTAGTTCGCAGTGAGTGATTTGTGAGTGATTCGTGAGTTCAATATGAACAAATCTTTCATATGACTTGGGAGTTATGAGTCATATGAATCTTCATTTTAAACGAATCACTAATGTCAAGACACAAAAAAGAACCAAGACAGCAGAGGTGTGGACTCGAGTCTCATGACTTGGACTCGAGTCAGACTCGAGTCATCAATTTGATGACTTTAGACTCGACTTGACAAAATGTAAAGAGACTTGCAACTCGACTTGGACTTTAACATCAATGACTCGTGACTTCACTTGGACTCGAGCCCTTTGACTCAACAAGACTTGAGACTTTCTCTGAAACCCAAAGATTATAATGTAAGTTATTAAGGAGCGCTCTGTATCTCTCATTGTGTACATGTGTGCGTCTGTGTGTGTATGTGCTGTCGGCACAACATCCAATCAAATTAGACCCACGTTGTTTTGACGAGATAATATTGAGCCAATCAAATTGCGGGACAACCAATGAGAAAGAGCTGTCGAACAGTGCGCGGATTAGAGAAAATGATACCAAAGATCGTGTTGTTCGGATTTAAAAACTACGAGATGATCAACAAAAAACAAGTGGCAGTGAGTGGAAGGACTCGAAAGGACTCGAAACAGAAACGGCAGGACTTGGGACTTAACTTGACACTTTTCAGTCTTGACTTGGATTCAACTCGGACTTTGCCTATTTTGACTTGAGACTTGATTCGGACTTGAGTGCAAAGACTTGAGACTTGCTTGTGACTTGCAAAGCAATGACTTGGTCCCACCTCTGCAAGACAGTGACAACCGACGCGTTTTTGGATCCCGGTAGCTCAGCTACTTTCGCTACATGGTCATTGATAAACCAACTGAACCAATGTAAGCATCTCAATGCGAACTATGGGACATGAATCAGTCATGAATACATGCATTGTGGCTGGTCTGGAGATCAGCAGTTTGGACAGCAACCAGTTGAACTTTCTGAGGTGTATTCACAGAAGGACATACCTGTAGCTAAGGACAATATTCCCCGCCAAGAGGATATTGACAGTTGGCCCCACCTAAAAGAGGTGAAAATGCCCATTATTCAAGCAGAAGGTGGATTGCTCATTGGAGCAAATGTTCCCAAGGCAATGGAACCACTACAGGTTGTCAACAGCATGGACAATCGAGCATATGCTGTGAGGACAATATTAGGCTGGACAGTGAAAGGATCACTCAGATGTGGAAGTGACACAGTGGAGGCAAACACACTGACAGGAATTACTGCAAACAGAATCTCAGTAGCCAAGCTTGAAGAACTTTGGCAGCTACAATTCAAGCAGGGAAGATTGAAGGTGATGAGTGTGAACCTACTGAGGGGCGAACGTGGTATTTGCCTCATCACAGAGTCAGACATCCAACCAAGCAGAAGTTGCGCGTCGTGTTCGACTGAGGTGCAAGCTTCCAAGGAATGTCATTGAACTAGCAGCTCCTACAGGGGCCGGACCTTACAAGCTCACTGGTGGAGGGTTCTTCCACCAGGAGGCTGTAGCAGTCATGGCAGATGTAGAGGCCATGTTCCACCAAGTCAAAGGGAGTAATGAAGACAAGGATCTCCTGAGATTTCTATGGTGGCCTGGCGACAACTATGAGCAGGATCTCGTCGAACATAAGTTGCTGGTGCATATCTTCGGCGCAACATCATTGCCAAGGGTCGCCTCTTTTGCGCTCCACAAATGCGCAACAGATTTCGCAGAGGAGTGTGGACAAGAAACGGCTAAAACAGTTTTAAACAAATTTTTACGTGGACGACTGTTTTAAGTCGGCTTCTAATGAAGATACAGCTATCACACTGTGTGCTGAGTTGAGAAGCATGTTGGCAAAATGAGGATTTCGGCTGACAAAGTGATCAAACAGCAGCAGGAAGTTGCTTAACTCAATCCCAAAAGAGGAAAAAGCTTGAGGGTTTCAAGATCTGGACTTAGGATGAGGACAACTTAGCCATGGAGAGAGCATCGGGTATCCTATGGTATGCCGAATCAGATCACTTCAGGTTCAAGATTAACCTCAAAAATAGGCCACACACTAGGAGAGGCCTGCTTTACTTGGTCAGCTCAATTTTTGATCCGCTGGGCTTTCTCGCTCCAGTAATATTGCCCGCCAAAAGAATCCTGCAGGATTTATGTCGGCAGAAGTATAGCAGTTTGGTGCACCAGTCTTTGCGCAGCTTCAAGCCTATGGTACCACAAGCTACTTACTGCTGCACTTTTCAACAGGTGAAGTTCAGTCCACCTTGATTCTGGCAAAGCTCTCTTAAAGTCACCAACTATTCCCAGAATGGAACTGACGGCAGCAACAGTCGCAAATGGACAAGCTTCTGAGGAAAGGAAAGAGCTTCACGAATCCATCTTTTGGACTGAGAGCACGGCTGTGCTATAATACTTGAACAGTAAGAGCACCAGATTCAAGACGTTCATTGCTAACAGGGTTTCATCAATCCTGGATCACTCTCAGACATGTCAGTGGAGATACATCAACACCACTCTGAATCCCGCTGACATTGTCCTCTGACAAGAGGACAGACTGTGGAAGCATTTTTGAAAAATGAGAGCTGGCTTTCAGGTTCTTCTTCTTTTTTTTTCTTCTGCATTTTGTGTACTTCTTTCAAGTTTCTTACTCAGCTCACCAGACCAGTGGCCTAAAAATCCTCAAGTCATTCAGGCACAAGAGCTTTAATATTTCATGGATCAGTGGATGAACCACTACTCTTCCTGGACGGCGTTGAAGCGCGCTGTAGGCTGGGTTCTGAAACTTAAAGATTTGCTAAAAGAGCTAAAGGAAAAGAGAAAGAAGCTACAAACAGTAGGTGGAGGAAGTCAGATGACAGAGTTCAAGAAAGACATTAAAGGAAAGCAAAACAGAAACTGTGAAATGCTGTCAGAAACAATGTTTCAGTGAAGACTTGGCTATGCTAAAGGAGCATCAAAGAGTGAAGAAACATAGCTCTCTCTTTAAGTTAAATCCAGTGCACCAAGACAGAGTTATGAGAGTTGGCGGAAGGTTGAGTCACACGGCTATGCCTGATGACTCTGAACAGCAAGTCACCATCAAGGCTTGTATTGAGACACATTCATGACATTACAGCTTACACCAGAAGGAATCACATGTTGGCTCAATTCTGAATCCCTGCAGCCAGTGGAGCTATCAGAAGGTTCCTGTCCAAGTGTGTCATCTGTAAAAGACTACACGGAGCAGCTGGCAAGCAGCTCACGGCAGATCTATCAACATGCAGGGTCCTGCTATTGTAGAAAGAGACGTCTACAAATGAGGCAGATCAGGACACGGGGATTTATTGTATTAGAGGTTTCTGACCATGGCAGGTCCAACAACGAATCTCATCTGAACATTCATCAACAAATCCCATCTTCTGATACATGCTGATCCTTCTTATAGGCATGGTGTTAAATAACATTTGGCTCTCATTTGGCTAGTAACCGGATAAACATGTTCATTTACCCAGGTGATCTTGACCTGTTCTTGCCTGTGCCTGTTTCCAGTCTTCCTGTTATTCCTGGCGTCTTCCTGTTTCCCACGTCAGCTTGGCCTGTTTTTGCCTGTTATTCTGAGTTGGCCTTATATATTATCTTACCGTATTTCTCCACCACACTGCCCTCCTTTTACAAGAGTCGGTATAGATTACTTCAGAGTATCTGACACAGCTCCAGGAACGTCCAGGAGCGATGGTGTTCCCCTGGAAGAAACTTCTTTGTCGGTGACGTGGCACTGATCGTGGACGATGCATCACCCAGAATCTCCTGGCCACGTGAAAGAATAGTGGAGACCTTTCCTGATAGAAATGGTTTCATTCGTCAGGTTAAAGTGAAGACCAAGACCAACGAGCTTTGTCGCCCATGACAAAGCTATATCTTCTTCAAGAATCCGAGGATAACTGATGGACTGTTATGAATCTTTTCTTTACCTTTAGACTCCGCTTTTTGCCTTCTTTGGCTCTTGCCTTTTTTATTTTCTTAATACTGGACTGTTGTATTTTACCTTATTTTTTGGAGTAAATAAATAAAAGCCACATGTGGAGTTTGTTTTTTGTTGTTCAACGAGTTGTTCAACCAGGGAGGAGAGCGTCAGGCTCATGGCTTCAACGATTAGGAAACTACAGTCTTTAATTTGATAAGGAACACATATTTAATTTTAAAATGTTTTTTTATCAAAAATTTCCATCAAAAGCTTTCATCTTCTGACCAACATGATGCAAAATAAGGATTTTTTTTTTAAAAAAAGCTTTTATTTAAATTATCAAAATTATTGTTTTGTATTATTTGATGAGAAACACGCAGAAAAGTTAGAATTTGTTTTTTCAGAAAGTCTTCTTCATTTTTTTGTAAATTCTCGAAATGGTCTAATTTGATGAGAAACATGACGAAAGTTTAATTATTATTATAATTGAAAAATGTTTTCCAAACATTTCCATCAAACTTTTTCACTATGCGACCAACATGACATGCAAAAGTAGAATTTAAAAAAGCTAAAAAACTAAAATTTAAAAAATTCGCAAAATGCTCTAATTTGATGAGGAAAAAAGTTAAAATGTTGAAAAAGAAAATTTCCATAATTTGTTATCAAATGTGTTACCTTCTAAACAACATGACATGAAATAAGGATTTTTCCAAAAAAAAGCATTTTTTTTAATTCTCAAAATTATTTAATTTGATGAGAAATGTGCAGAAAAGTTCAAATTTGGAAATTTCTTTTTTTTAAAAATGTCATCAAAAAGTTTCATCATGCGACCAACATGAAATGCATTAAGAAATTGAAAAGAAATTTGGGAAGAAATTTCACATTAATCAAGACAATGATACAGCATAAGTCTTCCATATCTCCATTCCACCCCCAGCCCCCTTTTTTTCAACCCAATACACAGTATATAGGAATAAACAGAAAATACATTTATAAATAAATAAAATGACTAAACCAGACAAAAACAAATAAATACATGCTAAATATAAACTAAAAATGATGTTAGTCAAATAAAAGTACAGTTTTCTTCCTCCAAAATACATCAACCAACCAGTTCAACCATCACAACCAAGGAAAGATAACAAAACTTCAATATAAATTAAGAGGGATGTCCATGTATTTTCAAATGTGTTTCGTCTGGCCAATAGAGTGGCATAGGCGAGAACAGTCTGCATGGTTTTAGAGGTAGCAGGCTGTAACGGGCCTCTAAACAAGGCCAGAAGATGATCAGGAGAGATACTGATATTATATGCAGTATAAAGAGTGGGAAAGATTTTGGATAGAAATATGGCAAGCCTGGGGCAGGACCAGAACATATGGGAGTGATTGGCTGGGGATCCTCTGCACCTATTATAAGAGTTTGATACTTTGGGGTACATCCAGGATAACCTCAAAATAATAAAGTGAATTTTGTTCTTTTATTGCCTTAAACTGACATTGATTTTTAATGGGTTTGCCTCTTACAGGTGGCTGGAATACATTAAGCTGATGAGATTTGCAGCTAAAAGTACTCAGCACTCACACACACTTATTTTAACAGAATCTTAGGATTGATATTAGTGTTCTAGTGTAGGAGTTGCAGTACAATAAATTTGTGGCTATATGGGATTTTCTTACATCTGTTTAATATTCTTACCTTTTACAAATTTTGAGTACCAGATGAGGAAAACCATCACAAGTAAACCACAAAAGGCTTCAATCTCACAAAATGCATTTATATGGAATCTATATTCCAAAAGATTTGTATTTATAGCTGTTGTTAAAAATGACTGGTTAGTTGTACAGTGCAATGTGCCCTGTTTTTCTGGAAATTAGTGCTTTTTTATTAAATAAATACAGATTTTAAAAGCATACATAATGTGTATAAATATATTACTTTTCTATGGTTAAAAACCCTCGAAAAGACTGAAGCTGCAGAACTTTGGACACAAAAGAGCATAGCTATGTATTTTAAGTCAAATTAGTGCATTTCTATTTCTTTTTTGAGAATTTTTTATTTTTGAAGACTTTCTCAGGAACTCATTGTAAAGTATTTTACTGTGATCCAAAGTTGTTGAAAAAAGTATATTTCATATGTATATATATATATATATATAACTACTTACTTTATCTGTCGTTATAACGCCGTTACTGTTACCAACAAGCCAGTACTGCGCCTTACTGAAGCTACTCATTGAAGATATCATCCGACTCGGCTCGCACAGACACAGGAGCTGCAAATGTGTGTGTGTTTTTCCCCTATGGCGGGTGTTTACACACAAACCCAGCACACAGGTCGAGCTGCACACACACAAACTTTCAAAGATGGCGAGTCCGGAGTCAAAGGGAACGACAGCGTTTTCGAGTTAGAAATACAGGCACTACTTTAACCTTGTCGAGGTAAAAATGTTCAGTGAACATTATGTCTCAGAGCAATAAGTTCACGTCTGGTGTAAGCAACTCCAATTTAATGAAGCACATCTCGACGGCAGACGCTTCTTGTCAACTGATCGCACGTCACTTGTCAGTGACTAGGTCTGTCATGTAGTGAGTCATTTACCAACTCAATTATTTAGTGTAAAAGGTTACTAGTAACGTAAACTAACTACTTTTAAAAGTAACGTGCCCAACTCTGCCTGCGAGTATTTAAGGATTGTGTTCAAGAAAACACTGCCAGGTTTCACACTGAGTGAGTAAACTGTGAGTAAATTAAAATTAGAAGATTGTTAAATTTATTTACTTATACATTTAGGGACATGTTTGCATGGAATTTTTCGAATCTTGATTTTAAAAAAAGGCTGTAAAACGTCCACTGATCCAAATAATTAGATATATATTAATAAGAAAAATAGAACTTCAGTCCAGTTGCTTGTATGGCCTTTTAAATCTGTTCTGACATTTTTAAAGTGTGTTACTGTATTTTTTATAGTAATGAACTACTTTTTTTAAGATTATGTGTTGGTGTTATTTTATTTATTATTTGGCTTTTGAAAAGCAGGTTAAAACTTTTTACAAATGGATTATGCTTTGGTTAGACTATCAAAAGTATTGGGACATAAAGTTTCAAATAAAAAAAACGATCAGTTTTTTCAGCACTGATGCGATACACCTACGTTTTTATTTTTTAATAGCTGCATCTAGTAATGAAATTTAGAAATGGCAGAGAGTTAAATTAACAAAAATCAGCTTGATGCTTCAGTATGATTTGAGGTATGTCCTTGTATGAAACTATCCTAAAAACAGGAGTAAATTACTCACTGTTTAGTCAAAAGGCAAGTTTTATTTTTTTAACCAGGTACTTATTCTTTATGCTTTTAAAAACAGTTACCATTTCTCTTCCCAACAACAAATCACATTGTGCTGCAAATGCATTGTCATGATTACACAAGAAAACAAGTTACATTTATATCAAATTTACATATTCTTATATATCTACTCTGTTGTAAAAATCAATAAGTTAGAACAATAAATAATGTTACATTTGACACAAACAGCAGAGGTATCAAAAGGCTAACAACATAAGAAAATATTGGCATTTTCTTGGGGAGACGTCAGTCACAGAAATTTGAGACTGGGCCCCTGTTTTTACACTTGGTATTAGCTTACAGAAGCACATGTTCCATAAAGGACAGTTCTACATAAAAGTGATGTATGACCTAGCTTAGATGGTGTGCATGAAAAAGGGTCAGTAAAATGTTTTACCTAGGAATGTAGACTCCCCCCACACCCCCCACCCGTACAAGCAGTCAAAAGATGTCCAGAATGGCATCCAGTTCTCCAACTAATTGTTGTCTCACATGTTTCTCATGTGTCTTACTCTCCAACACCTTCCTATCACTCCAGCTCCAGGGAGTTGAAGAAAGGCATGTGACGTTGGAAACAGAATATGGGAGAGATAACCATGCCACCACCACAACCCCCACACAGCACCTACGTATCAGGGGTCTGCAGGAGGCAGGAGCGGGGCCTGTAAAGTTCATGTCTTGTCAGGTTGCTTCTGGGAGGTCATTTTGCTGCACCAGGACACATGAAGTGCTGATTAGTGTTTGCATCGAGTGGGGAGTCGAGAGATAAGTGGAAAGGAAGACAGATGTCAGGGGGGAAGTGGAGGGAGGGGAAACTGTTGGCCCGTAAGTTCCCACAAGGCTTCCCAGACAGATCATGCACTTGGTTGAGTCCTTGGAAAATCTTGTTCCTTTTTGCTCTTGTTGGTGTCACTTTTGGCAACATGCAGACTGTAGGTCAGTGACATGTTGTCTCTCCACTATCTATATTGGCATAAGGGTGAGCAGTGTCTTTAGTAAGAGTCTTGTTTGTCCACACATGCTTGCACGAACAGGGAATGTGTGGTTCCAGTCTCACAGAGATTCCAATAGTCGTCCCTTTTTTGTCAAAGACATTCTGCGCTTATCTCCTCCTCCAGCTTATTGTTTGTTCAGTGCCTTTCCTCTGCGTCCATAAGACTTTATGATAAGTTTAGCTCTGCCTCTGTCAGAGCAGGGACTATCTGCAACCACACTCAGCAACCACCATGCCTTCAAACTTGTACTTATAGGTGACCACACCTGTCTCATCCAGGTAGAGCAGGGAGATGGGGTCGAGCTTTGTGGGCACACAACAAGCTCCCGCTGCCTTTTGAGGGCTGTTTATGTTGACCAACGTCTGAACAATGGCATGTTTGGTTGGTGTGACATGCTTTGTGAGTGGAAAAGAGCAAACGCCAGTGCACTCATAGGCGTCGTAGCCAATAGGGGCTACGATCCAACTGTCCCAGCCTATATCTTTGAACTCTACATACAGAGACTTTTTTTTGCAGTGGTTGACTTTGGCGTTGCGACGGATTCGTGATGTTGATTCATAGATGAGATTTGACCGCATCTGAATTAGATCCTCTTCATCTGGCTCAGATTGTTCTCTTACCTCATCACTCCAGTCACCCATCTCTATGTCATTCTGCAGAACCATGTTTGAGGTTTCATGGTCGATCATCTCGTTCAGCTCACGCTTGTCACTCTGGTGGTCACTGCTCTGATCGTCAGAGAAAACAATCAGCAGGGGTTTGTGTTTCTCCTCAGGACTAGTATCGACCTTCATGTCCCCTTTAGGTGAATGCCTGCTTTTGTTGTCCTCTAATGTATTTTGAACACCATCATCAGACATGCTGGCGATGTGCACTTCTAACCGGTGCGTGGTGCCCTCGGCAGAAATGTGCCAGTGTTGCACAGCAGCAGTGAGATCGAAGGCCTGCCAGCCGTTATCAGTATTATAAACCTGTCGCGATGCCAACTCCACCCACTCCATCTGCTCTCCTTCTCCTTTGAACGCACTTACTCCAGTTATGTTATTATTTGTCACATTGTCCGCCTGCCCATATGATTCAATTTCATAAATTGTGACCTTGCGGTCAACCCCTGCGTAGAGGTGGCGGTCAGTCTGGACCAGGGTGTAGATGCGGAGTTCTGCTGCGGTGATGCGTTCATGGTGAGGGACTGAGACATTGAAGAGGAGGGAGTGACGCCTCACTCCACCAACACCTACAACACCAGGAGATGAATCTGGGTAGTGAAAAACAAAAAATGGTCAAAGTACATTTTTGTATGGTATCATGGTATACCAAACGTATTTAAATACAGATTTCAACTTAGGTAACAACACCAGCAACCATCTTAAAAATAATGTACTGAGGAAAAAAAATCTGAGATTTGAATATGAAATCAGTGTCATTGCTGATACGAACAGAAATGATGAATGGAAAAATTGACTCCAAAACTGTTACTCTCATTTTCATCAATCCAAAACATAGTTTTTTCTTAACTTAAGTGATGTAAAGATTTTGTTTTTAACCTTTGACCCATTTGCCCCTCAATAAATACAAATGAGCCTTACCTTCATTTTTAAAGCTGCGGATGATGCTGGCAGAAGGCATTGTATTGTGGTCATTAGCAAAGCGGTTGTAGAGCTCCATCATGTACTCAGGAGGCTCCTCTCTCAAGTTTCTAGTAGACAGTGAAGGACCTGAACCTGAGAGGTTGAAAGTCTGCAGAAACTGTCCCTTCAAGTTCTCCAGCAGACTCTGCATGTCTACGTTGTTATCCTGCTCCAGCAACGATGGATCCACCACCCCTCCGTGCCCATCGTCAAGCCCTGGAGCTGGACGTTGCCTCTGATGGGGGCTGGAGATGGGACTGCTCCTGCCACAGAAGAGTTCCTGAAGTAGCAGGATGGATAACAGCAGGAGCTGTGTCTTGGAGCTGCAGGTGGTTCTGGGTTCAGAAACCCAAATGCTCGCCATGAGAAAAACAATCTGCAGTGTTCTAGTTACTGCCCGTTTATTAGTGTTCGTGCAAGAACAAGATTGAAAAACAACAACAACAAAAAAAGATTAGATCCCAGAAACTTATGTATGAGGTGTTCACTTCATCTGCAGCCAAAGAAAGTTCTGGTCGGTTCTTGAAACAGTTGGTGGTTCTCTTGACCCTTGCACTGACCAGAGGGAGTCTCTCTGCAGGAGGGTATGTATTCCTGATGCTCTCAGATTTCACAGCATTCATTCACATGTACAACTTCTGATGTCCTGGACAACACCTCTGCAGCTCCAGTGACTAAGTGTCTGAAACTCGACTTTGTCTGTTCGAGTCATCTCTGTTGCGCCCAGTCCTCAGTCAGTCTCTGTCTTCTGGCTGTACTGCTCTGCTCTGGTCTTCCCAGCTTTTTCTCTGTCCCTTATCTGTGAAATGGTGGGCTCTGCATTACTGTGTATGGCCTCTTTGCTGGTGTGTGTGTGTGAGGGCGTGCACGTCTTCATTTTTCGTGTGATACACAAGCGCGTGTTATCTCACAACTTCCTTAATGAGGACTTGGTAAACATGTCCTGTAGCCTCTTCCTTGTGGAAGCGTTTTTTGTTTGGGTGGGTGCTCGGAGCTGATATACTTCATTTGTTTATTATCTTTGTAAATGGTGGAGTTTGTGAGCCACTGTCTGGGCTCAATTCACCATTTCTTTCTGACAAAATACCACCAAAGGGTCTGTTGATAGTGTTGACAGTAACAGGATATATCTATTAGACATCAAATGTCCGAATGGAATTGGAATGCAATGAGGTGTGAGGCCTTAATGGTGTTGAGACACTGAGCTTCACAGTGAGTTTGGAAACATTTGAAGTAGCTCATAAAGAGCAGAGAGAAGCAGTTATCACTTTTGTTCATTTAACAAACATCTTCTTTGGTCTGCTAAACAAACCCTTTCTAGATTGATTTTCAGCGTCTACAGATAATAATAAAAACATAAAATAAATATGAATTTCAATACCCCAATGACATAACTTTTTCCAAGTCTTCAGTGGGCTTTTTCTGGCAGTAAGTGAGTTTACAGCTGACAGACACATTCGTCATATGTAATGCAAACTGATTAGTTAAAAGGACTAATTACTAATAATACATGTGTGTGTGTATATATACTACATAGGTCATTACATTAGTGAAGTAATAAACATAGCCAAAATGACACTCTTTTGCAGGCTGACAAAGTTCAGCGTGTCCTTCCTGTTCTGGTCAGTGGATACGCTGTCTGACATATGAGTTGTTTCTGCACATGAAGGTGCTTAAAACTACAGCAGTATTGAATGAAGATAAACGATGTGGCCCAGATAAAGTTTATTTGTGGCAAGAACAGTAACAGCAGCAGTGAGTCAGTGTGATGCTATAGTCAGAGGTGATGTCATGACTCATGGTGACATCAGTGGCTGTATGTATGGTTACAGTATATTACCAACCTGCCGGTAAATCACTGATGTTTTTGTCGGACATGACACGTCAGTGTTCATCTGTCAAACATCCACTCCACTATTGTAGGACTCGGTCATTCCTGAGCTTCTTGGTATGACCTGCAGATACACTCCTGATTGTGCTGCTCCACAGTGAGGGGAAGGAATGAACTTTTTTCCTGCCTTTGCCACTCATCTGCCTGCTGACATTTGACAGACTTTCTGTTGTTATCTGTATTTCTGTTTGCTTGCGTGAAGGTACTAAAGCAGAAATTTACTTTGCTGTTTCCACACAAGGCCACAGAGGCCTTCATGGTACAATATTTTGTCCTCATAACAAATACCCAGATGTTCTAATTGTATCTCTGAGCCACAGAATTAAATTTTTGCCATGTCGGGCAGCCAGAGTATGGTTTTGGTTTTGAAGCTGAAAGGTAAGTCATCTGCAAATGGAAAAATAGAATCAGGGAAAAGAAATAAGCTTCAGTTCGAATGGTGAAGGTTTGGAAGAAAAAAAATATAGTAGTTGTAAGACAAGGTTAATCTAAACTTTACTACTAGCTCCATCTGTTTTATGATGTCAGTTTAAATACATACACAATTTCTATATTTTGTAATCATTCTCTTTAGAAGAAAATCCAAAAGAGCTTGGACAGATACTGTGGAATTGATATCCTCTCAAGTACCCAGAGAACAATTGTTTGTATTTGTGGCAACATAAGACCAGTATCCAACGCATATGATTCTTCAGTTGGATAGCTATTAGCTTTGCATTTTATCAGGCAAATAGAAATTGATTCTTTGTTTTTATGTGCACATCTTTGTCAAACAGCTGCTCAACAGTTGTTTTCCATTAGTTTTAATTAAGACCTGATTTATTGGCAGACATGCAAATCAGCAATTTTTGCTAATCAGTTACAGTGTCGACTTCATATCGTCCAATAACTGTGACTTATAAACCTTTGGGTGATGACAGGCTCATCTATTGTCTTATCCATCACTGTGACTTTTGCAAACATGCGTCTAAAGCTAACCATATGTAAACCTACAACATGTGACCTCGAGAGGAAAAGAGTTGAAGTGATTGATGTAGCGGCGAGCAGTTACAAATCTTTTTCTTAAGATGACATTAAATTTAATTGTGGCTCTGCACAAAACCTTAGGTTCTGTCAAACTACATGTATAATAACAGACTTACTGTTGGCCTTTTTTTGTTAACAAAACCAGAATCAGAACCTTTTTTTTTAAATCTTATTTTATTAATTTATGATATAAATCACACAAGGATGCTAATTAACAGTTACTTCATATTAAACATGACATTGACACTATTAATAAAAGCAGATTTGTCCTCTGGTCACGGAGCTTTACCTGTGGTCTAAACAACAAGTCAGACAATAACTTATAACTAATATCCTGGACCAAACGGGTTTTGTTTGGTGGCCACATTTCACTGGAAGGATGATTTCCATCATAGAGTTGGTTCAGATGAAATGTGTAATGTCATTAATCCATAAACTGTTGAGTACCTTTTAAGTGGGGGCCTGAGGTTTTGTGTTGAGAAACTGCTGAACATCTCTCTGCAGTTCCTCGTTTCGTCTTTGGGCCTGATCCCGACTGCACTCGGCGTTCTTCAGGCAGATCTCCAGAGCTGATGCACGTCGTCGCTCTGCCTCCAGAGCTGACTGGAGCTCTGCCACTGTGGCCTTCAGCTCCTTATTCTCTTGCTGCAAACTGAGGGGAGACAGTCGAAGACACGAAGGGTGTGAAATATATACAGTCAACAAAGTCTAATAATAATCTATGTTTTGTATACATTTGGTCCTGCATGCTTTAAAACTCTAATCAGAAATTCAGGTAATACAGTACATGTTGATGGCTTCCATGTAGATTTAAAGCAGGCTAACACGTGTGCATTCTACAGTCACTTGTAATCCACACAAATGACTAAGTTCAACCCAGGGTCAAATTATTAGTCAGTGCTTGGGGGTAAACTGCTAAAATAATTGAATTTGCCCTAAAAACCTGATCTTACCAGTCTTACAGGTTGGACTTGTTTTTAAAAAGGTTATCTTCATGAAATAAGGCAAACATATCTAGCATTTGCAAAACAATATTTAAAACAATCTTTTGTTAAGAAAGTCTAACTGCTTCAATCAACAGTTGTTGAAAATTGTAGATTGATGAAAGCATTTTAAAAAAAAATGAGAGAGAAGCCTTGTGTTAGGTGCTGATAGGCCCAAGAGAATATACAACGCATAAGGTTATTAATCTTTCGTCAAGAAAGGCCTAGAAACTTGTCTCACTGAGGCTCGCAGATTGATCATTGGAGTCATTCACCCTCAACATACGTACATGTGTACATGATAAATAACTGCCACTGTGTGGCAATATAACTTTTACTACAGGTAACGACTAATATGAGTAATACATTTTGAAGGATGGAAAGTGAGTTTGATAAGGAGGGTCAGGAGTTTGTCTGTGTGGGAAAAAAGAGAAGAGAAAGTCCTGCATATATTTATACGGATGCTGATATTACAGAGTTAAAATACTCAATGAAAAATAGCTCATAGAAAGAATCACTGCCTTTACGTAAAGAATATAGTCTGAGCCCATATATGTCAGACATCCCAACCTGCAAAATTTTGGGAGGTACAGTAATCCACGCCCCTCCCAAATGAGGGAAAGAAGATTTGTGAAAATGCATGTATTGTTAATATAAACTATAATATAAAGAAAGTGACGTGCATGCTATCACTGGACGCACACTCGCTCCGTGTCATGTTTGTGTTCTTTTGTGAATGTGTTTAATATATTACTAACTAGTTTCTTAGACTTGTGGGTATCAGGGGACCCCTAATCTTTCAGGAGACTTGCGGTTTCTGATATGGTGTCCAGTATCTAATCCACAAACATCGACTAAAGCTGACACACGTCTAGCCTTACACCAGGTCAGACTAGCAAAGCTCGTCTGGTGAATATCTCTTGTGGATAGTATGATACCAGATATTGGCCAATGGCACTATGGCAGCCAAGTGGGTCGAAGCCTTAAAGTATCTCCATGGTCCTGCACTCACCTGTTTACACTGGGCTGGTTGTCTTTTTTCAGCTCGGGCTGACTGTTGACCTGCTGAGCGGGACTCTTCACTGTCTCTACACTCTTCTGACTGGACGTCAGCGGACAGTGCTGAGATTGATCCACGGTCTTTTGACGGCTTGTTATTGAAGAACCTGTATCCTCACTTCCTCTGTGGGATGTAGACACCTCCTCCTCCTTTTTGTTACTGACATGTGACCCACCAAACAACAGCTCTCCTGAGCCCTTGAGGTCTAGGATCTTAAAAATGTCCTCCGACAGTGTCCCTCCACTTTTCTCTTCTGAGCATTCCTGGATGCGACTCCACCGATTGATGGCGTCAGCTTTTGCCGGCATCCCGACAAGAGGGCAGGTGAAGGTGGGGAGGGTCTGGGTCCGTTTGCGTGGACTTTCAAGCCAGTCGTCTCCTGTAGGAGAAAAATGACCTGCACGAGGAGTCTGGGGGCTCCAGGTTCCTCTCTCTGTGGCTGGACTGTCTGTGTCCTCCTCCTCCTCTGGAGACTCGGATAAAGACGCATCACCCATCTGAAACCAACACACACATCTGCAACTTAGATGTATATAAAAAATCGTGAAGTATAGGCGAGATAGTTAGTGGCCGACAGACTTTGGGGGGGGTTGCCATATTTCGCGATATAGTGAACATTTTGCAATGTGCTGAGAAAGTGAAAGGAGAACTGCGATATAGAGACAAAACACTATATATATATATCTTGAATGTTTGGCTAGAAAGGATCTTCTACAACACCATGTACCTTTACCACCACATGTTGCTAATTCTCCTAGAGTTTACGTAACAACTCAATGACAACAGGATATTTTCAAACTATTTACCCAATGTCTGTTGCAATAGAGAAAAGTTTTGTTTTGTTGTTGTTTTGGTACCTCAGCAGACTCCCAGCCCACAAAGCTTCGGGGCGTGCTCTTCTTGCTCTCAACCTTTTTAGAGGGAGGAGAAGGCAGAACGTCTTTGGAAGGAGGAAACAGTGCCTCATGTTGTCGAATCATCACTGTCATCAGCTTCTGAATCTGAGGAGTTGCTGTGAATAAAAAGACACAAAAAGAAATCTGTGAAAGACTGAGAGCTAGATCAGTGTTTATATGGAGCAACACAGTCTGTGTTTTCACTTTTAATTTGAAGGTGGTAGCAAAGCTCCAAGGCTTTAAAACATTGTATTTGCAATTAAATTCAGTAAACATTTTGTCACAACTTTGTCAGGTGACAGATCAGCAGCCTCAGCAGAGGAATTAGCCACAGACAAAGCAGAAGTGACTTTTTCATTTGGCTAGAAAATGTAAAAAAAAAAAAAATCTGACCTTGTTGCTAAAGTGTTGTCATCCATAAAGTAAAACAAAACGAAATGTTGGCAATAGCACAACTTTCTTGGGATAAATAAAAAAGAGAAAGTTGTAGTGCCATCAGGGGATATTGCTCCATTAAATGGAAGACATATTTGATTTCCCCAACAGTGATTCAGAAACATATTTGGATTATAAACCTTTATTTGTTTGTTTGTTTTTTTTTATTTAACTGTTGTTATGGTAATTAATTTGACAAAATATCATAAGGAAACATTTAGTACTGTGTTAGAAGTGTTAGTGTTAGAAGTTAGAAGTATTTCCAGATTATACCCCTGTGACTAGTCAACAAATCTGGGTTGAGTTTCCAAGTACTTAAACTTGAAGAATTTCAGGAGAAAAGTTGTTTTTCACAAGTTGTTAGGATTTTACTTTACCCTTGTGTAGGATGAACTGAGATAGGCCTTAGAGTGAAACACATATAGGATTAAAGGGATTTTTTGTTTTTAATCAGTCACATTCCATTATTATTTAAGTAAAATCAAGTTTAAACCAAAATATGAGACTCATTCACAAAAAGTCAACATTTGTGTGGTGACTGTGACAGGTTTGTTTATGGGATGTGTGTGAGGAGTGTGTTCTCACCCTTCATCACAGTAATGGGATCCTCAATCTGAGGTTTTAGCAGATTGATTCCCATCACTGTGGCCAAGTTCTCCACATTCATCTTGTTCACTGCAGAGTGCTGCTGCACCTCAAACAGGAACCTGGAGAGAAAAGGAACACAGGAGTCACTAACGATCATTGAATTGTGTCCCAGAATGCTTTGTGCTGCAGCTCCTACTCACCGACACACATAACTGAGGAGGTTGTAGTTGATTCTGGGGAGAAGAGAGATTTGTTTCTCTAACTTTTCCCAACCCTTAAAGAACGCACGCACACACACAAATTGAGAACATTTAATTTAGGTCATTTGAAAGTCAGGTGTCTCAGATTTCAAGCACTTAGACATTTAGAGTAATTGAATGTACTGCCTACAGTTAGTCTTCTTCTTTTTCTTTCGGCTTTGTCCCTTTTTTCAGGGGTTGCCACAGCAGATCATTGATTTCCATCTCTCTCTGTATCTTCTCCTCTGACTCCAACTATCTCCATGTCCTCCCTCACTGCATCCATATATCTCCTCTTTGGCCTTCCTCTTTGTCTCCTACCTGGTAGCTCCATCTCTAACATTCTTCTACCAATGTATCCACTGTCCCTCCTCTGCACATGTCCAAACCATCTCAATCTGGCTTCTCTAGCTTTTTCTCCAAACCTTCCTGTCTGTGTTGTCCCTCTAATGACCTCATTCCTGATCCTGTCCATTCTTGTCACTCCTAGAGAGAATCTTAGCATCTTTAACTCTGCCACCTCCAGCTCCTCCTCCTGTCTTCTGCCTATTGCTACTGTCTCTAAACCATACATCATGGCTGGTCTCACCACTGTCCTGTAAACCTTTCCCTTCACCTTAGCTGACACTCTTCTGTCACAGATCACTCCTGACACTTTTCTCCAGCTGTTCCATCCTGCCTGTACTCTATTCTTCACCTCTCTTCCACAGTCTCCGCTGCTCTGAACAGTTGATCCTAAGTACCTAAACTCCTGCACCTTCACCACCTCTGCTCCTTGTAGCCTCACTATTTCACTGTTCTGCCTTTCGTTTACACACACGTACTCTGTCTTGCTGCGACTGACCTTCATTCCTCTTCTTTCTAGTGCAAACCTCCACCTCTCTAGATTCTCTTCTAGCTGCTGCCTACTCTCACTACAGATCACAATGTCATCTGCAAACAACATAGTCCATGGGGACTCCTGTCTGACCTCATCTGTCAATCTGTCCATCACCAAAGCAAACAAGAAGGGGCTCAGTGCCTACAGTTACAGCAATGTTAGGATTATGGGTGAAGCTTTGCTAAATTCCTGTTGGACCGTGGTGTCATGTTGTAGCTGTAATCACATGACCATGATCTTAGCCATCATTCACAGCTGTCATATAATCCGTCATTTTATTTGAACCCAGCTCTGAAACAGGGATGTGGTAACAAACAAACAATGTGGGAAACAAATGTATTGAGAAAACATACAGATTCTTAGGTTATTTCCATCGTGGTTAATTTACAATATTACAAAGGTAGATGTTATTTCTCTGCATTTAAAACCATGTAATATCCTAAAGAAAGTTGACACAGACAGAAAGTTGAAGGTCTGATGGTGGAAGGAAGTCAGGGGAGGATTGTAAAATCCTTACTGCTAATAATATTTAAATCATTTCACAAGAAATATTTAGTTAAAAATGCTTTGTTTAAAACGTCTGTCCATCAATTAGTACATTTAATTAGACTAAGTACTCCGTGTACACACACACACACACACCTCTGTGCTGCTGCAGTCCAGCATGTTAGTGCAATCCAGAAAGTCCTGGTACTGAGTCCAGGGCACCACTGGCTCTGGCAGCTCTCGCAGGTACAGCTTGAGCAGTGACGCCACCGTGTGGACATCTGTATCACTGCATGCAACCAAAGAAAATCACGTTTATTTAAAACACATCCTATAGAATCACATAGCACACATATACCAGCATCCTATGTAGCCTTTTAAAAACATTCAATGAAAATACTGTATATTATTTTCTGGTCTAATTTGGAACTTATTTTTGCAGTGCACTGAATGTCTCTGAGTTGAGATCAGTTCCATCTGTGTGGCGAGTTCTGGCTTATAAACACAGTTTTCATCCTTTGTTGTTTGGCAAGAATGGACTGTTTGGACTTTGGGGCTATATTTTGTATATTTAACTGAGTAGCAAAGTTTATCTGAACGTGATTGTTGGCAAGAGCCTTTTTTCCCAGCTAAATCACTTGTGACTTTGGCTGTTGTTGTGGGATGTTGCAATAGTTTATGCAAAATCATCCCAGGACTTTAGTCTTTACTGGAAAAAGTGCAGTGTACAGGAAATGTGCTCATAAATATGTGACAACCAACTACAGTGTGTCAGTTACTTTGAATAAGATTCCAAATGTTATTGTCATACACAACAAGAAAAAGCGAGTTTCTCTGTGCAATGATGTTGCGTTTATAAAATAAACAAGAGTAGAGCAAAAGCATATGCGATATGTGATCATCTGAGTAAACCAAAAACAGTAACCATTGCCATATCTTCGGCACAACGTAAAACACAGAGTTCTGAAAACAATGGCCTCCAAAGAGCTCTGCACACAATCCTTATATAATCCCAGACGCAGAGTGAGACATAAAATGCTAGCATCAAGGCTAATCCAAAGAAGCTCTGTTCTTTTGAAAGTCGTATAAGACTTTGCCACTGAGTGTTTCAAAACCGCAGTCAGAAACAACACATCTCTACTATGTGAACGTCGCTTCCTTTTTACCTAAAACTTACACAGAAATGTTTGACATTTTTCTAAAAACCACCTCCACCTGATAAAGGTCACTAAATGTTAAATGTTGGTTAAAAGCATTAGAAGTTTTGAACAGCAACACTCAGATGACTCCATGATGTTAAATGAGACAAACAGCCTTCAAACATCCTGCAAGCACAGGATGTGGTGTGGTAGTCTGCTCTCAGCAAGAACAAATCCTTATCTTACTCATGCCTCATCACTAACTCTGCAAAACACTGACCTGTTGATGAGTTGATCTGCTTTACTGAAGTTGGCTTTTCCTTATATACTTTCTCGTCGACTTTCTCTTTCCTACTTGATTATAACCCATCTTCAGGTGATTACAGTATCTAACCTGGGGAAGGATGGCCTCTCTCCTGCATCAAAGGCATCTCTGAACTGTTTGACAGTATTGTCCTGGCCAGGAAGACGGAAGATTCCTTCCTCGTCCAGTCCGTGCTCTTTAATGAACTCCACACACTTCTGAACCAGGATGGGTACCATACGGGGTCCAAATCGCTGCTCGTAGGTCACAGTGTCTAGTAGACTCTTTCCAATCACTGCAGAGATGTAAAAAAAGTCTACCTTATAAAGTGTCCAGAGTATGTGTGCACCACCAGTGGGGTCTTGATTGGAACGTGAGAAAAGAATCCATCCATCCATCCATTCAACCATCCACTCATCCATCTTCTGTCTAGCTAGACAATTTCTCTGCTCTCTGTTGCTACATTTTCATGTTGAAGCACTACAAACTGCAGTATCTGTTGGGTGACACTCAGTGGCTCAACAGAAAATACAAACTTAAAGGATACAGAGTAGACAATCGACAATAACTAAAATCTGAAAAAGTAGATCCAGTATTTCAGTTATTACAACGACTTCTTTTAGATAATAAATACTTTCAAACCTCCACTCGTCTGCACTCCGACGACTCTGCGCAGAGTGCGCACCCACTCCTCCATGTCACTCTGGGAGTTAGCCATAAACACATATGGACATCGCTCTCTGTCTATGGTAGAGCCTGTAAAATAAGTTCAATAAGTTTCAGTTTAGTTGTAGATTTTCAACAGTTTGTTATTTAATCTTTCCCAAAACAAAACAGGTTGATTTACTTGCTGAACAAATGGAAGGAAAAAAATAATTTCATATCTTATCGTTATTTTACCTTCACATTTTGACAGAGTGACCTGTCTGCAGTCTCAAACTCCCAGCCTGAGGACCAATCCTGGCCCAAGGCCATGAACTAGACGTCAGTATAATGCACAGAGATAGTAGGGGCAACAGCGCCCCCTAGCTCATTTGAGTTTGAGACCTTTGATTTTAACAACAGGATGACAAGTGTCTTCTCCTGTTGCTCAACACTGCTGCTGAGTACTACAATACAAGTAACTACAGCCAGACCTTATTACCATAAAGGCAGCAGTAAAATAGATGTTTTACCTTTTTTCACTAAACTGAACAAAATATTTTTAAAGTTTTAGAGAAATACTCACGTGGTACAATCTCAAACAGGTATTTTCCAGAGTCATCGGAGTTTGGAGGGAGTTCATTAACTTTACAGAACCTCAGCTGGATGGCCCCCTGCAAACACACACACACACACACAACTTTAGTGTTTTTAACCCATGTGACATAAGTTATTAGTTTTGATGCATCTAATATGAACATAATTAAAATGATCTGAAGTTAGTCTACAAAATGCACATTCATAGAATGTGTTGTTTAGTCATCATGTTAAAAAAAGTCCATTTTTTTTACCACATTTTCTGAAGTGGCTGCTCTGACAGCACAAGTCGGTTTACTTTTACTGCACTCATGTCTAGACATGTGAGCGGTGGAGAGTCACAGTTAAAGAATCTCTGCTCAACATGTTGATTTACCTGCAACTTGCCCAACATTTGAGAAATCTAATGTCTGCTTGTATTGATTCTGCATTAATTACTAGATGGTACCAGAGTGTAGTTCATCACATACTCAAAATTAAGAAAAAAAGGTTAGACAGGAAAAGTGAGAGACGGGAAACGATTTGTTTGAAAGTGAAGCCAGACAGCTGCAGGAGAGAGAATGACAAAAAAAAGTCATTCAAAAGTTTGTTTTCCTGTTTAGGGGTTATTTTCTGTTTCACTATCGTATTTAATTTGCATCAGTGCTGTGATGTCTTTGAAGCTATCTCTGTTGCTTTTCATCTTGATAACATTTGACTATTTGTTGCCTACATTTGATGTGATGATCCAGACAGCTGCTATTATTGCTGGCTATGTAAATATTGGCCAAACATGTTTCATTTTAATTATCTAATAGCCATTAGCCATGAGTTGGCTAATATTGTACTGTTTCATAACAACAAGCTCATATTGTTACCTTTTTGGCCATGTTTCATGTATTTGTTTAGCTTATTAAAAGTTACTCTTTTAGCTTTTTTATTTAACTTGTTTTTACTTTTGTTACTATTACAATAATATTAATATATATTAATATAACCACCACCACCACTAGTACAACTACAACAACAACAACAACTACTACTACTACTACTACTACTACTACTAATAATAATAATAATAATAATAATAATAATAATAGTAATAATAAAACTGTGTCTGACCTGTACCGTAGACTCCTTGTCATCTTTGTGATAGGTCAAAGTACTCCCTCTGAGTACAAAGTAGCGCAGCTGCCAGTTCTTGACCAAGGACCTCTGTTTCTTCAGCCATCCAGCCTTCACTGGCTTCTCCATGGACCTGGAGAAGCGTGGTGGTCCCTGGGTGGTGCTGCCTTCTCCAGGCATCACACTCTTGGAGCGTGCTAATAGAAAAATACAACAAGACAGCAGTTGGGCAAAAAATATTTCAAAAACAACCAGCCCACTGAAATCATGCAATGTTACAATCTGAGCTGATGAAACACAAACACAGGTCGCTCAGCTGCAGAGAGAGAGAGCACTTCCTGCTTTACATGCATGTGTGTGTATCACTGTTGGCAGACCTGCTCGCTGTATATTTTTATACTCAGACAGAATGGAAACAGCAGGTCAAAGCATACTGGTTTCCTGTGGTCCCTGTATTAAATCAGTTATTTTTGTGGGACCAAAATGTAACACAATGAATGCTGAACAATAGCCCTGAAAGGATATTGCATAGACTGGAAACATAACACTTTAAATTTGGCCAGAAATTGCTAATATGCCCAACGCCACTTTAGCGCTCATCATTCTTAACACATTAACAACTAAATGTAAATAAGCCACAAGATGAAGATACATTTGCAGCACATATATTTTTGGGATTTCTTCGGTCAGTTCATGTTGTCGTTAGGCCTTTCTGCAGTGACTGTTAAAGGCTGCGATCATGAAAGAACTCAGGCAGACAAGTACGTGACCAGAGAACACAACATGACACAGATGTAAATAAACAAATAAGGGAGGCACAGTGGCACAGATAGAGGAACAGAGATAAGGCCTCAGTTGTTCAGTGGTTCCTTAATTCATCGTGTCTTTCTCAACCAAAGGGTCAAGGATAACATCTTTTAATAACAGAAGAAGAAGAACTACGGTCTCAAAAACAGGAAGCTCTGACATAATTCAACACAGGACTGACCACGCTTTGAAGACCTCCACCTCTGAAGCTTCAGGGTTCTTTGATCTAACTCTGTGCTTCCTGGGTAAGTGCTGTGAAAAGTTTGAAAACACTTCTGAGGAAATACAAAATGAACGCACTAGAAGTGACACACCACACCCTAGGCTGACAAACGCACACTTTATGACGTCTTGACATGTCTGTTAAAGATGCGTTTCATTAACATTTAAGACTGCTGATGACCTTTATTCATCTTCACTCCAAAATAAAACTCAACCTCTCAAGGTTTTCTTCCACCTCCTTCCTACTCTCACCAAAGAGGAGATGACAATGTGACCTGCAAACATCATGGTCCATGGATCATCAAAAGGGACTCAAAGCTGAACCCTGATGCTTCCCCACCCCCGACCTGGAACCCATCCGTCACTCCGACAACACACGTTGATAATGTTTCGCAGTCCTTGTACATGTCCTGCACAACCCTAACATATTTATCTGCCACTCCTGACTTACATACAGTAACATACAGTACCACAGTTCCTCCCCAGGCAGCCTATCATATCTCTATATCCACAAAGACACTTCTTCTGACCTTTTCTAAACTCTACCACCAGCCCTCTCAGAGCAAAAACTGCATCTGTAGTTGCTAACTGATTTTAACCTCTTACCCACTGTATGACCAATCAAAATTATGTCTTATTTTTTAATGTACAATGTTGAAGTATAATTTGTTGGGCCATACAACAATTGCATTTTTTTTTCTTTTTCAACACAATGCAAAAAAAGATGCAGCAGATTTAACTTATTGTGTCTATTGTTGCATTTGCATCATGATGTACACACCCACAGACACTACAGACATAGGTAAAGTTACAGTCAGCAACAACATCAAGGCTGTGGGAGCTCAGCTCTTGCATCAATTTCCTGCGGCAGCCTGCGTCACTGAGCTTCCATTCTATATAATCTGCCTTTAAAGGTAAAAGATTGATGATGAAAGGTTGCTGCAGCTGTCAGTCAAAAAATGGTAGACGATGGGTGAGGAACATAGAGTTTTTTTTTCAATCATGATGATTGAAAAAAAAATCAATCATCATGATTGATTTTTTTTTCTTTTTTTTTTTTTGGTAACCTACGTACTTAGTGCGAGAGACAGTTCAGGGTTTTAAATGTGAAACTCCGCCATAGCAAAGGTAGTGCAGTACTTTATTGTACTACAGTGAGTGATGTGTGTAACAGTGAGTCTAAAAACCAGCCAGTGTGGTCAGAAATCACTGATCTGCTCATAACCGTCCCTTAAACCAAAGACAAATGAGGTGACATTCACTGTTTCCTACATATTCAGTGTGTGCACACTGTTTAATAAATGTAATAAATAATAAATAAATTCAGAAATAAATTAACAGAGAGGGTACACTAAATGTATACATAATAAATAATAAAATAAAATGACTGCTTAAGTAAGTCATAAAAATATAAATGTATGATAAATAGAAAGATATTTGGTAGAGGGTTTTTACATGTGTTCTGCTGGTAATGTCAATGGGATATAAACCAAATAGAGCTCTGAGATCTACACTTTCTTTTCCACTCAGACAAGTTAGTGGAGCCCTGGGTTTAAAATAAGCAGCAGTTAGACTTCATGCTGCACACAAGCGGAACAAACTGAGACCACAACTGAGGTCAACTCCAAACATGAAACTTATTCATCCTGGTTAAAAATCATTTTACCTTTTTGCGTGTGTCTATTGTGCAATCATTTCTTCTTTCCTTCTATTCTTTATTTATGTGTTTGTTTTGATTTTTAATTAATTAATTTCTCTTTCCAATACAATTGGTGTTTGTTCATGTAGAGAACATTGAATTACCTTCTGCATGAAATGCCTTGCCTTTGTGAAATGTCTAGAAAATTCAGAAAATTAGCTAAATATAGCTGTAGAGTTAGCAAAACAGCAACAGGTTAGAAATTAGGTCAGAAATAGCTTGAAGTACATGAAAAACATCTTTAAAAAAAACAGAACTCTAAATAACAGATTATTATTGGTTTGAAATTACTGACAAAAATCTGACTAAAGGCTCGTCAAATAGAGAGGAATAGATCACATTTAACAAAAGATAGTGGGAACTATATGTTACTAAATTATAAATATGCTATGTGCAAAAGTAGTTGAGTCAGCGAAAGCAAAGAACATAGTGAAATAAAGATACAGTAGTTAACAAATTTGACCTGAGTTAGTTCTCTGAAATGACACTGTACCAAATTTTAACAACAAAACCAACCCTTGAAACATATACTGTATAGCAGTATAGCTGCTTCACTGAGTAGCATACTCTAGTTTCCAAAACAGTTATCCAAGGATACAGCAGAGACCAGTACAAAAAGCAGTGGTAAAGATCTGGTCTCTGTGTTGTGACAGAAAAGAAGAATGTTGAAGTTCACATCCCTTTAAGGTTGTAAAAGTTGAAAGCAGAGACTTGTCTCTGGGCTGAAAGTGAAGGCAGCATTCTGTCTGTGTCAGTGTGTCTCACCAATACGACTCGTCTCAGCCTTAAAGGTGCTGAAGTCCCAGTTACGAGGTAGTTTTAGAGACATGGTCCTGGACTTGTATCAGCATAGGTCAGTGGTTCATCACACACCTCGACACCTGTTGAGTACACACACACACACACACAGACACACGCACACACAAATACAACACACGCTCACACACAATCAGACATGATACACACTAACACAGACTCTAAGGTTATCGCACATCATACTTCCTACTTCCTGTGTGTCAATTTTTTCTTCTTCTTTTTTCACATCCCTCAAACGCGTCCTCTCATGTTCATGCTGTCATCATATCCAAGTTAACACTTGTTTCTTGACGATGCAGTGCACTCTGGGTATAACTCTTTATTCAGGCTGATTCACTAAAACCTCAGCAGGATACAGTATTTCTGGAGTGAAATGATTCATGTTCTGGTGTCTGTCCTATATCAGGAAATCATTTTCAGGTCCCTGCCTGGGTTGTGTCAATGTCAGACACGTTCAATGTCAATTTTCTAACATTTTGAACAACATGCATTTTAAAAACAACATCTCAATCTCTGGCCGTTTTCTCTCTATTCATTTTTTTTTTTTTTTTTTTTTTGGGGGGTGGGGAACTAAATGGTTAAAGTATTAATTTTCTTTTTTTTTTTATTTCACCACAGTGATTTATTGTCTTGTTTTTTTCTTTTACAATGGAAAATAAAAATATAAAAATCTTCAAAATAAGATACAATTTTAATGGGAAAAAGTTTACTATTAAATCGAAGCCAATACAGTGTCCTGAAAAGAACGACTTTGCAGAAGCTGCACGTTTGCATTTAAGCGTTCAACTGTATAATAGTTGTAATAGTTTTATGGTTTAAAAAATAGGGAAGAACACACAGGGGGAAGAACCAGGTCACGAACAAATCACACCACGTGACTAGTATTATTTTACATATACATATTTATATGTAAGGTATACCTTTATTTTAATCTGAAACAAAGAAAAAGCACATTTTAGCATCAAAAAAGCTCAGCTTCACTGTGGACACATGTACAACTTAACACAAACCATTTCACAATTCAATAGTAACATTTACAAAATGTAATAATTTAAGAGCACTAAACAGATTTTTCAATGGGGGGATTCTACTTGGTGTGTGGGAATTAATTTTTTTTACCTTAATACAATCCTTCCAGAGCATTCGTTTTCAAATGTTTGATTTAGGTCACAGCCTACTTCACAACACCAGTTTAGACCAAATGTTTTTAGGAAGTACATTTTACTTCCCAAAGTAATTGTACAGAACGTGACAAGTGGAGTTATCTGGTACAAAACAAAAAAAGGGAAAATATGTGTTCATAACATTCTGCCTTCTTTTGAGCAAATCCTAATTTTTAGAGTCACCGGAATGTATCGTAAAGCAGCCACAAGGGGCTCAAAAACAGGTCTGCACCAAATGTGATCCGCGTTGCGTATTGCAACCAACCACGGGTGTTATGACCCCCTCTAGTGGACATTTTTTCCAAACACCAGACAACAGAAATCGCAGTACAGAGCTTGGAAAGGAGTGACAGGAAAGTCACGTTTGAAAAGTATGACAAACGATCTAAAGTCTATCTACAGCTCCAGAAGAGAGAACGCACTCACTAGAAAGTCACAGCGTGAAAATACTTTGCTCTTCTATGTTTTAAAACTCTTTTCTGATTGGTAGCGTTTGTGGCAGTACCTGAAATGATTCCTTTCAGCAAAAAGAACATCAAATAACTTCAGTTTTCTTGAATATACAATATACCGTAGTTACTCTGAATATTTGCGTACATACTTTATCAACAAAAACGTGGGTATGAGTGGCTTTCAACACAAATTTAGTTCATGAAATTAGTAACATGATGTAACATTTAGCTGAAATAAGAATATATTTGCCTAGCCTTTTTTTAGTATTCACCTATATCTCCATAATCAAGTTGGTCTGACCCCAAAATGGGCTACACCAGTTATCTCATATGGCTCCCTTGAGTTGTGCAAAAAAAAAACTTAAAATACTTGTGATTTGTAAACTAATCTGTAAGGACTTTTTGGTTTTCTGCTATAGACAGAAATGTTTAAAAGTATTTATATTAAAATTTTTAAAAGAAAGACGTCTGTAAACTGATACCATTAGGGTCTGTCAACATGTACTTATTTTAATGCATAAACAGGGAATTGTTAATCATGTCAGCTTTAGAGAAGATAGCAAAGATAGCCGTAGCATAATTTAGCAGTAGTTTTATTGCTGTTGTACTATTCCAGCACCCTGTTGTCTTTCTTAGTAATTTGTGGAAGTTACAAAGATTATTTCAAGATTACACAGTGATGTGATTAACACTGGCGAGAGACACCATTTATTACTGCTATGAAACCAGAAAGTTAGCTTTTAGCAAAACCAGAGAAGGAAGTGGTAGTGCGACGACACTTCACTGAGTGACACACACACTGGTGCAGGAGTGTAGGATGTTTCCTGTGTATGTCATGGGCTTTGCCTAACACAACGTGTCAGTGTTCTCCTATGTCATGTACAGTAAATACAGGAGGTTAAGAAGGACTAACATTAGCATTAGTGGCTCAGTATACACGCAGTCTAAGAGAAATCGGACATTATTATCATCACTACCTTGCACCGCATTTTACATCTGGGACACAACCCACCATTTGCCAAAGACTCTATTGTATAATAACGACATAGACAATTAATAAAAGTTACGTCCCTGCTAAGGAAGACTATAGCAGCTGATGTTGCTGATTCAAGTCATAAAACATTTAGTCACACTGCAGTGCGTCACACTTACACATTACTTCACTGGCAACTGTAAATACAGAATCTCTATAGCTGAACAAACAAAGTGTTGTTTGACAGGTGACGAACTTAATGCATGGATATGATTGGATGCTGAAAGTTTATAGCTTGTAATCTTGTAAATTATTTAGTTATTTAAAACATATTAGCCCATGACTGTAGTCTTGGAGTCATGTATTATTTGAGGAAAGTTAAATGGATGGCAGTTTAGTATTTTGGCAGTTCAGTGCTGAGCTTGCTTTAAATTGAGAGACAGGGACAGCTAAGAATGAATCCATCCAATGAACCCATTCATTCTTAAGCAACGTCCAAATTATTGTCCACTGACTACAGATGAATGTTCACATGTCTTATTTCACACCAAAAAAGAATTAGTTCCCATAAACATTTAATTTAAACTTTGCAACTGCTTTGATGAAATAGTAACTTTTAACAAATGTTAAGACATGGTAGTGCATGAGCAAATCAGGTCGTCAAGGTGACGGTACACAACCAGCAGTCACGCATCAAGAGGTCTTGACCTACAGAACTAAAATGGATTTGGGTGTCAGAGTATTTCAGAAGTTGATACACTGTGAAACAAAAAACAAAAAACAAAAACGTGGCTATAGAATTAATACCAGATGACTGATTAATTCAACTGCATCAAACACTTTCACTATCTTTTGCCATGTTTCATTTTTTTTCTACAAAGAACAAACCCAATAGGGTCAAATAAAACCAGAATAAAACATGACATTAATCTGTCCAACAGCCTCTTGTGATTTGTTACAGCAGCTTAGCTTTTTTAGAACTCAAAATACAAAGTAACAAAATACTGTTGTTTAGCAGAATATGAGTGGGGAAAATGTCAATTTCTCAAGAATTTGAATTGTTTTAAATAAACTTTAAGTAAATAACTGTAGGTAAATGTATGACCAAATCACTACCAAAATGGCACGACTCCGTAGGCTGCATGTAGACACTAAAGTCCATTTTCCACAGACTACAGCCAACAGACTTTACCTAGTGTTTCAGACTTTGTGAAAAACTTTCACTGATATTTAGTCGTTCAGGGACATGAAAACAATTTGGCAGTGAACATGAGGATGAAAAATGTCAAATGGTAGCAAACACTGGGAAATGAAGACATATTCACCAACACACCGGCATACACACACCTGTAAATGCACAGCAAAAAATCCTACACAGACGGTACTTGAGAGAACATAGCAAATATAAAAACATCTATATATAATATTTATATATATAAATAGAAACAATCACAATAAAGAAAATTAAAAGTTTGTGTGAAGATGCAGCTGGAGTAACAGTACAGTGAGCAACTGGGATGAGGGCAGTGCATTAAAATCAAAGGAAAACAAATGTACAGTAAAATATAAACACACATTATGAGTATGGTTGTATAGAGAACAAACCAGTGTATCTGTAGAGAATGTACAGCCCACTGACAGTTTCTCCCAGTGTGAGTAGATACAAATTTGTAGGACAGGTATGATGGTACAATAATCTAACCTGAAAACCCAGCGTCCGAAACATGAGACTGAAACAAAACAGAAGCACAGATGATTGGTAGGTGAAATGGAATGATCCAAGGCTGTTTCTTTTTTCTTTCTTTTTTTTCTCTTGCTCACACAAATTACTGCCCGCCCCCGGGATCTTCTAAAGGATTTACAGACTCCTTGGCAGGGTGTGAGTTTGAGGCTGACCTAGGCAACAACATCATCCAGAGCTGGAAGCAGGCCCTTCTCCATCAGGTGGGCCTTCAGTGAGTTAAATATGTGGAGCTGTTGATCAGGACGCAGGGCCAGGAGCTGTTGGATCACCTTTGCAGGGTTGGGGCCCCTGATAAAAGACAATGAGATGATCAGAAAAAAAACCCTACAGTATATTTAAAGCTACACACTAACTAACTGATGGTTTAGAAATGTCCATACCATCAGGATATGACATAATTCGTTGACCCCCTGTCTCACTAAATTTTTAATATGAACTTCTGTGGTTTTAAAGTAAATCAAATCCATGCCAACTCCCTATCATTCAAGCAAAGCTGCAGCTAAATCAATATCACGTTAAAGTGAAACTTCAGAGAATCAAATTTAAACAATTCCAATTTCAATTGGTTTGTCATGTGTTTACCGGATGAAACTGGCAATGTAGACATTCACAAACGTTGCCATAAGGTATTGGCAGTCAAATCTGTCCATGATGCCACCATGACCTGGGATAGTGTTGGCAAAATCCTGTAAAAAAACAACACAAAGTACACACATGATTTAGTCAAATGTGCATTAGAAACAAACAATTAAAAAAAGTACTTCATTATCATATTTATGCTGGATGAAGGTTGATAACTGCATAAAAAAATTCTGTACTTTGCCCCAGCGAGGGACTGAAGTATTTGCCATTAAACTGAAAATAAACACTGTGAATAGAGTATTTAGAAATATTCAAACTTAGGAATGCACTCCCTTCAACTGTACCTTAATCTTGAAAGCTCTCTTGAAGCCACTGGCAAAGAAGCCACCAAAGGGGCCGACAATAGAGGCAAAGCTAGAGAGAGCTATGCTGTGGATCTGGAATGGGTAGAGACGCACCGTGGTCTGTGGAGGAAAGATGGAAATGTTAGAGATAACCTGATCTCCTTCCCTTTATATTGTGATAACCAGTTTACTCTGTGTGCATAAAAGCACTCTGCTGCTGTCACGTGATTGGCTGATTAGATATTCAAGACCCCAAAGGACAGTTACC
The DNA here is from genome assembly GCF_000523025.1 of Cynoglossus semilaevis. Lineage (NCBI taxonomy): Eukaryota > Metazoa > Chordata > Actinopteri > Pleuronectiformes > Cynoglossidae > Cynoglossus > Cynoglossus semilaevis. The sequence continues at coordinate 1,847,323 of NC_024328.1, read as the reverse complement.
CATCCAGTGACAGACTCCATGATGCTGGGCAGAGCATATTCCTGGAGCTGGAAGAGCTCAGATGGCTCACAGTCCACCTGGAAACTGTTGGAGTCATTGTTGAACTCCACAGGACAAACAAAGTAGCGGTAGCTGGCCATGAAATAGGAGAGCTGCAAGCAAAAGCTACAGTTATTCACTCACAGCTACAGGGTCTTTTGCTGTTTCAAAACATCTAAGATCTTATCTTACCAAGATGCCAAACACAATAGTGGCGAAGAATCCTCCAATGAAACCCTCCCATGTCTTTTTAGGGGACAACTGAAGGGGACAAAGCAGAAGACACAATGTAAATACATCACTAAGTGTGCGTGAACAGAGCTGAAACATTTACACTAGAGTATAGCTCCCGGAAAAGGTCAGGCCTGAGAGATCTGCAGTCACCGTTAATCTGACATAGATTTGACACATTCTTTGTCATCCAAAAGAAACATCATTAAATACAGCAACACAATAGAGCAGGGGTGAGCTTGTTTGGATCTGGAGACTTAACTGCACTTTCGCTTCTATAGAGAGGATTTAGGGAAACTGTGAGTTTGACGGTCTGGGGAAGCAGCAGTTTGTTTTTATTGCCCTTTCTAACTCAACTGAACAGGTGGGAAGCAACATCGGGCACACAACACATGGTTAAATCTGGTCCCCTGTTATTATTCTGTTATTTCAAAACGACAAATAACAGCAACTGAATGTCTAACTATAAGGATGTGTTAATATTCACACTGCCCTCAGTCAGTACAAACATACCTTGATGAGAGGGGTTCGACCGAAGAAGAAGCCAAACATGTAGGCCATGATGTCATTACAGATAACACAGGAAATAGGCACAATGAACCTGTTAACAAAGGGGTTTCACATTATTTGCTATAAAATTGACAGGAAATGAACTTCATGACACAAAGTGTGAGAAATTTAGAAGGTGAGAAAGAGAGAAAAAAAGAGAGAGAGGGAGAGAGAGAAAACAACAGAGGAGGTCACTCACCAGATCATGCCTTCAAAAAGGTTGTGAATGATGAGGTGAGACTGAGTCACAACAATCAGCAGAGTCACATGTGTCCATCCAAACTATTAAGACAATCAATCAATCAATTTTTATTTACAGAGCGCATTTCATGCACAAAGCAAACCTAATGTGCTTTACAGTGGTTCAAACAGTTAAATATAAAAAGAAAAAAAAATGACAAACACCCCCTGCCCTTACAGACCCTCGCATCGGCTGAACAACTCCCAAGAAAAACCCTTTATAGGGTAAAAAAAGAGGAAGAAACCTCATGGTGAGAGACAGAGGAGGGGATCCTCACCCAGGACGGGCAGGCGGGGAGTAGGAAAAACAATCTACAAACATGTTGTAAATTGTTTTGCTACAATCATTTTTTTTCATTAACAGTGTTGTTTTGTAAGGGTCTTCCCAGATGTCATTTACTAAAGGGTATGTTAATTCGGAGAACTTCATCAGTCAAGCAGCAGCTCACCATGTAAAACTGGAGCCGATAGTGTTTCTTCACCAGACTGAGCACAAACATACAGAAACCTGCAACAAGAAAGCAGAAACGCTGAAATGAAACAGATACCATATATGGACCTGGGAGCTGCAGGGTCTGTGAGCAGGAGAAGGATTCATTATTTCCATATCCAGGTCATCTTTGGTCAAACAGACTAAATTTAACCTGACCTAATTTTAAACTAAGCTCAGTGTTGGAGGAATCTCTGTCATGGAATGTAACCGAGTAAAAATGAAACCTGAGGAGCCACATCTGGGGAATGAAACATACCACCACCCGTGTTTTCATACAGACTTTGGGTGCATTTTAAGGTTTGAGATGTCAGAGGTTGTGCCAATCAGTTTAACCTTGATGCTAATTGTCAGGAGACAGAGAGAGACACTTCCTTCCTTCACCACATCCTGTTTGCTTCAGTTAGCAGCTACAGCAGTGCTCAACCACTAACAGACAACCTGCAGCACAGGAAGTGGGACATCTCCTCAGTTTTCATTGTTCCAGAAATAACTACTACTATTTTGTTCTGTTCAGACATATAAGATCACATTTAACAATTATTATATTCACAAAAACATTCATTCATTCATTCAATAGGTCAGTCATTATTTTTTCTTCAAAGTACGGTTGAAGGAAAAATCCCTCAGAGAATCTGCAGTAAAAATAAGAAAAGAAGATGGGAACTGTCTCCATGACTATAAATTATTATTATTGTGTCTTTAAGTCTCTATCCTTGTGTAGCAAAAACTAAAAATGGGGATTACAGCTTTTTTCACTATCACAACTGGTTCAGTAATACAGTGCAGTAGGTGCAGCTTTTTTATCCTGCGGGATATTGCTTATATACTTTATTTGGTGGAACATGCTCTTGAAAAAAACAATGTCAAATGAATTTACACTGGATTTGCCGAAACACTGCCTTTTGTTACAGACCAGAGAAATGACTCTGCAGTGAGACCAAATGTCAGTGCCCAACAATTGTTTGTGGGTTTGTATTAGACACACAATATCATTAAGGCATGTATCATCTTTTCATATAAATAAAGTGGAATCATTCTATTTTGCTACGGACGGACAAAGATCTTGATTAGATAACAACAACAATATTAATAAAGATATTATAAACAATCAATGCATCGGGCAGAGTGTCTTCTCTTATCTAATCGTGTGTGTACCTGTGAGATAGAGGGCAAAGGAAATGAAGCGGTGGTATTTGCTCAGGATGCGAAGCGGCTCCTCTCTTTGCACCAGTGTAAAGAAGTAATCTGTCACAGTCTCTCCATAGAAGAAGTAGTTGACACACAACAGAAAGTACCTATAAGGATAACAAGATTGAGAACAAGTCCATATACTTGACAAAAAATAATGACAGCAGCTTAAAAAATAGGCAACTACATTTGGTGGGACAGAAAATTAAACAGAAATTACTGCCCAAGACAAAGTATTTAGACAAACCTGGTCCCTCAATGTAAGAAGAAATAACAAGGACATCTGAAAGTACAGAATAGCTAGTGTGCCGCAGGGGTGACTGGGTGGTGAAGGTGGGAGGACTGTCAGACTTTTCAACTCCTACAACATTACTACTTAACAGATTTGCCCACCTTAAAGGAAATACAACATTATCTAATGTTTGTATTGGTTTTGTAACTGTCAAATGGTAACATGTGCATTTTATAGCATTCTGGTAATCTCATTAGCAGCATAGTAAAAGCCTCTGGACGTGTACCGACAGGCCAGGGCTCCTATCCAGGCAATTTTTAATGTTTCTCTTCAGCTGCCGTTGTTTCTAGACAGAGGACTGCACAGGTAGAACACAACCGAGCAAACAAAGGTATTATGCAACCAGAAAATATTGCCACATCTTCCATTAAACTTTCTGCAGAGCATTTTAGGAGCATTAAACTACCAACTGTGTTTCAGTGTATGGATGGTGCTCTTTGTGTTACATTCATTCTCCATTTATACATCTATATTATGTTTGTTTTTTCATTTGGAATTATTATATGTCCACATTTTCTATTCCTTTAAACATTTCTCACTCTGTGCATTTAGACAACAATTCAGTCCATAAACTGTCTTAGAAACAACTTGAACCTCCCTGACCTGAACTGCACAGGTTGGCATGTCTGTAGACAAACGACAACGTACTGGATATGCTGACCTAAAAATTTGTAGTCTACTCAAGATTTTAGAAAACAAACCTTAGGAAGTCTGCAACAAATAAAAGATGAGACAAACAATAACACAATCAAACAGAGACAATCTTTTACATTTATAAGTTCTGTGAAACATGTAGTTGTGATTATCTGCACAAGTTGAACATGCATCCTCACCAGCTTAACGTTCTGAACCATGGCAGGTGGTAGGAGTGGTAAACACTGTAGCCAATAGTAATGATTTCCTGGAAGCATTTGATCTGCACACAGAGGACCTGCAGAGAGAAAACAGAAGAATACAGTTTGATTATTTACTTCACAGCATTAAACACACTACAGTGAGGAAAACTGAACCAGTCACAAGTACAAGGAGCATGTGACTAAAGGAAATCATTTTTTAAACTCAATAATTGTATTCCATCCATCCATCCATCCATCATCAACCGCTTATCCGGGGCCGGGTCGCGGGGGCAACAGTCTGAGCAGGGACACCCAGACTTCCCTCTCCACAGACACTTCCTCCAGCTCTTCTGGGGGGAACCCAAGGCGTTCCCAGGCCAGCCGAGCGACGTAGTCGCTCCAGCGTGTCCTAGGTCTTCCCCTAGGT
>NC_024328.1:1839148-1842497 GCF_000523025.1 Cynoglossus semilaevis | reverse complement strand
AATTGGACCCCACCCGACACCTGGCTGTGCCTAGAAATTCTGTCCATAAAGATAATGAACAGAACCGGTGACAAAGGGCAGCCCCAGTCCAACATGCATCTGGAACAGGTCCTACTTACTACCGGCAATGCGAACCAAGCTCCTACTCCGATGGTACAGGAACCAGACACCTTAGAAGAGGGCCCCCGACCCCATACTCTCAGAGCACCCCCCACAGAATACCACGAGGGACACGATCGAAAGCCTTTCCCAAGTCCACAAAACACATGTGGACCGGTTGGGCAAACTTCCATGAACCCTCAAGCACCCTGTGGAGGGTATAGAGCTGGTCCAGTGTTCCACGACCAGGAAGAAAACCGCATAGTTCCTCTTGAATCCGAGGTTCGACTATCGGCCGGATTTTCCTCTCCAGTACCCTGGAATTGACTTTTCCCGGGAGGCTGAGGAGTGTGATCCCCCGATAGTTGGAACACACCCTGCGGTCCCCTTTTTTGAAAAGAGGCACCACCACCCCGGTCTGCCAGTCCAGAGGTACTGTCCGCGAGCAACTCCAGAGTAGAAGAGAGTCCAGCCTCTCTCAAGGAGTTGGGTCCCAGAGTCCAAACTGTGCGTGGAGGTGAGCCCGACTATATCTAGTCAGTATCGCTCAACCTCCCACACGAGCTCAGGCTCTTTTCCCCCCAGCGAGGTGACATTCTATGTCCCCATAGCCAGAGTGGTTGTCTAGGGATTGGGCCGTCGTGGTCCCCACCAATAAACGCCACCCAAATCACAAGGCACCGGCCCCTAGTGGGCCTTCCTGCGGGTGGTGGGCCCACTGGAAAGCGGACTCACGTTGCTTGTTCGTGCTGAGCCCAGCCAGGTCCCGTGAGCAAGGACCCGGCCACCAGGCCCTTGCCTGCGAGCCCCAACCCCGGGCCTGGCTCCAGAGTGGGGCCCGGTGACGTCAATCCGGGCGATGTGAAACCCTTTGATGTTATTCTTTTCTTCATTGTGGGGGTTTGAACTGCTATTTGTCTGATCCGTTGCCTAGGAGCTGTTTGCCTTGGGAGACCCTGCCAAGGGCATTAAGCCCCCGACAACATAGCTCCTAGGTTCATTCGGATACTCGAACCCCTCCACCACGTTATGGTTGCGGTTCAAGGAGGGGCAATAATTGTATTATTTGTTATAATAATTCCAGATTGATCATGTTGTAAACACATCATAAAAAGGGTGGTGACTTCCTCTGCGTGAAAGGAGCATATACAAAAGAACACATCTAGCTGACTATCATCAAAAACAGGCCCTGGAAAAGAAATACATGAGTGGCAGCATGATCAGGGATCACCATGCAGTCTGTTCTGGAGGATGAAACTGTCACAAAGCCAATGGTAAAAGGGACTTTAGATACGAACGTCTCACTGGAAGCTGATGGAACAACTGACTGCTGCGTTATTAGTATTAGCAAAAGTACTACACAAGTAAGGTATGGAAAGTTAGGTGCTCATTGTTGGACGTGCGTGTCTGTATAGTTCCTCCTTTGTCAATATGATGATGCCATAAATAACTTTACTCGACTTTGACTTTATTATCCAATTAGTCGACATGTCGTCAAGTCGTCAACACCCTAATGGAAGTACGTAAGCTTTAGGTTATCCACATCAGCAGTGTCTGTACTTACAATCATCATAAGCACCATGGGGCCCAAGTAGATGATGAAGAAAAAGAAGGAGATCATGGCCAGGGTGAGGATGCCTCGTACCCACCAGTTCTTCCATCTGAAGAAAGGACACAAACAAACAACATACTGTGTAAAGCTTGTTACAGCCTTAAAATAAACTTGTTTTTTCTGTTCAAATGACAAATAGCAGTCTGTTCTGTGATAAGGAATTCCTGTGTATGAATCATTACTCCTTCACATGTGAAGGATTCCTGAGGCCAGAGCATAAGAAACTCTCTGTAGATGATTTAGCTGCTCTATTTAGAGCACGTAGTGGTGAACATACAGTACATCCATCTTTAACTGTTTCTTCTGTTAAGAGTCTTAGGGGAAACTGGAGCCAATCATACTTTATATCTTCACATCAAAAAAAGGCAGGGTATAATTTAGGGCCTCTAATCTTTTTATTTGCAGTCTGCATGTCTTTGGAACATAGGAGACAAATGACAACCCACAGAAACACAGGAAAAGCATACAAGGTCCACACACTCAGCCAAGCTTATGTTATAACTGGCAACTTTGCTATAAGACCTTTTTATAGCATCCTTCCTGACAGCTACCATTAACTAATGTGTGTGTCATTGTACCTTGAGGAGAGTCCAGACAGGGCCTTGTTTAGAACCTCTGGTGTATCATCAGGAGGGACAGGGACATCTGGGACACCAGAGTCCACCTTAGCTTCGTTGTCTGAAACGCCATCTTTGTCTGCCTTCAACTCATTGTCTGAACCCTGGTAAAGAGACAGATGAAGGGGAAATGAAAAACACAGTCAGCATGATTAACTGTAGAACTAAAAGGACCAACAATGGCCTGACTTCACAAAGTAAATAGTTTCAGCAAAAAAACACACAAATTTACATTCTGACATTACTTGTATGTAAATTAAATAATTCTGTGTATTCTGAATAGTTGTAGTTATGCTGACCCTGCAGAATATATGTTATGAACATATGTTAATATATGAAGTATGTTAGTTTGGTGCAGGACATGTATGAGAGTAGTACAACAGTAGTGAGGTGTGCTGTTGGAAGGACATAAGACTTCAAGGTGGAGGTGGGACTACATCAAGGATCAGCCCTGAGCCCCTTCTTGTTTGCTGTGGTGATGGACAGATTGACAGATGAGGTCAGACAGGAGTCCCCATGGACTATGTTGTTTGCAGATGACATTGTGATCTGTAGTGAGAGTAGGCAGCAGCTAGAAGAGAACCTAGAGAGGTGGAGGTTTGCACTAGAAAGAAGAGGAATGAAGGTCAGTCGCAGCAAGACAGAGTACATGTGTGTAAACGAAAGGCAGAACAGTGAAATAGTGAGGCTACAAGGAGCAGAGGTGGTGAAGGTGCAGGAGTTTAGGTACTTAGGATCAACTGTTCAGAGCAGCGGAGACTGTGGAAGAGAGGTGAAGAATAGAGTACAGGCAGGATGGAACAGCTGGAGAAAAGTGTCAGGAGTGATCTGTGACAGAAGAGTGTCAGCTAAGATGAAGGGAAAGGATTACAGGACGGTGGTGAGCCCAGCCATGATGTATGGTTTAGAGACAGTAGCAATAGGCAGAAGACAGGAGGAGGAGCTGGAGGTGGCAGAGTTAAAGATGCTAAGATTCTCTCTAGGAGTGACAAGAATGGACAGGATCAGGAATGAGGTCATT
>NC_024328.1:1822178-1839105 GCF_000523025.1 Cynoglossus semilaevis | reverse complement strand
AATGTTAGAGATGGAGCTACCAGGTAGGAGACAAAGAGGAAGGCCAAAGAGGAGATATATGGATGCAGTGAGGGAGGACATGCAGATAGTTGGAGTCAGAGGAGAAGATACAGAGAACAGAGAGAGATGGAAATCAATGATCTGCTGTGGCAACCCCTGAAAAAAGGGACAAAGCCGAAAGAAAAAGAAGAAGAAGAAGGTGTTGACCCTGGAGAACTTACATTGTAATTCCTTTCCTATAGTGCAGCATAACTCGATTTTCACCGTACTGTACATACAAGTACCTGTGTCACTCACCTACACTGGCACAGATGTAACATCATAATCTAAGACATAAAAACATCAGAAGAGTCTGACTTACACTTGATAGCCAATGAAGGACAAAAAGCTATCAAAACAACACAAACAAAAAGAAACGAATGTACCACAATTCAATGTATGGCATACAACCGGTGAATTAAAACAAAGCTGTTTTCCACGTATAATGCAGCATGACGACACATTTGTCGACTTTGCTCGTTAACTAGCTTCAATGCAAAATATGGTTTAGCGCTGTACATTAGAATGATGAAAAGAAGACTTTCTTAATAAATGTATCGCAATGGCGATGTAACTAAGGTCTGCTATAGGTCGAGGATGTTGGAATCTGAGGGCCACCTATCATTACACTTATTGTGCAAACAGTCACTACAGGAGTAAGGAGGTGCACAGAGATACTCATCATTACATAGACTGTGGGGTTTATTTTATTCTCATGGGAGAGTGATGAGGTACTGCAGAGGAGCAGTATCTTCATCTTCAACTAAAATACTTAAAATTACTGAGCCAAATCTATCTAAACCATCTAAACACTATCTAAATCTAAACACTAAATACAATTAACTGTTCATATGCATTTACATCGTCAAACAACATCACAAATGTGCATTTACAATTTAATGCTAATTTTAATCCCGGATTGAAAATAACTTGTCTTGATTGTGTCAGAGAGAAATTATTGGTATTACATAAAGAGCAGTCAGGCCGCCAGCAGAGGATTTGGCAGGGGGAAGCTAGGAACTGCGCCAAATTATTCACAACCATATTGTTCAACCTTCAGAACCGTCTGTTCTCTGATGGAGGTCACTCTCAATCAAACGATAGCTGTTATTAGGGGATATAACACAGTCACGTCTGTTTTAAGCAAAGAGGTTGGTCTGTTGTTGTCATTTCTGAGAAAAAGCCCACTGACTTCTTCTGCTGATGACCACACTGGGTCCACACTGCTTATGCCTTACATTCACAGCACAGAGAATCGTTGCATATGTGTCTTGTGAAGCCTCCTTAGTCACATACACACACACAAAAGCTGTACCAATGACTCACTGCTACAGTTCAACTACAGCTGCAAATTTTCTGTTTTTGTCGTTTGCAGTGAATGTGCTTGACTGTTCCATTTGGCTGCTTCGTTGGGTTTACTTGCCTATAAAGTTACCAAATAGCACATATTTCTCCATATTAAGGGACTAAGAGCATAATGAAGACCTTATTGCTCTAAATATATTTTCTCTTTTCTGTCTCACCAAATTAGAGAATTTCACAGTATGTACACGTGCAAAACGGGGTGGTGTTCCAAAGCACAGGAACTTTTTATAAACTAATAAATGGTTAAAGCTGTAGAAAAAGAACTGGACAGATAGCTGAAGTAACACCAGAAAAAGGTCTCATCTAGAACTACTATATATGGTAGCCAATTTCATCATGTCCATAAGTATAAATAGATATACAAGGTCATACCAAATATTAAAATGTATGTTATTTATTTTAAGTAATTATTAAGGTAGAGAACCACTGTTGTAAACCAATATGGTGATGTAAGACGTACAATCTAAAGAGTGAAAAAAAAAATTAATTTCAAATAACCTGCTACACTACTGAGTGAACAGAAACCCCACAACGCATCTAAAATTAGCATATATCACTTAAAGAGTTAAGACAGATCAGGTAATGTGACGAGTACATTTTACGATGCTTTGAAAACCTTAGGTTTCTTTCTGCGAATAGGAACGGACAAACTGACAGTGAAGGAAACAGTCCATCTTTCATGTGCCGTGCACCAGGCTTCAACCTTCTTTGAACTGTCAACGTCAAACTTCACTAGCTGAATGCAGCTGTTTGCACAAGAATAAACACATACTAAAAGAGAGACTCAATCTGAAGCCAGTGGTTTCTATGGAGACAATGTCTGTCATTCAGAATGCTCTGGTTAAAAATAGCAGCTCATTATGGAATGAACCTCCCTCCCCTTTTCATGCTTTCAGGAAGACCAATGGAAAACTCAAACATCATCATCATGTTCATCTGTTTCCTAAGACCTGTTCACAGTTTTGTCTGATACCTAATTAGGTTGGGCTTTTGCGACTTTAACCAAAAGTACACAGAATCCTGGAAGTATGAAAACACTACAAAATAAAACAACAATATTATTTTAACACAATGATTCAACAGAAAATATTCTGAATGAGAAACTGAACTTAATAAGCAAATAAATGCAATCACATTATTTAAATTACTCTAAAACCCGCTCTGATCACCTTCAGTGTGAACCAGACCAGGACAATCGCACTATTTTCATCATCACTGTTGCAAATACATACTGATTGTAATAAATTTTAGCATGATAAAAAACAGCTATTCTCAAGCGCCTCAGTTTTAGAAACTAAAAGCCAGAAAATGTTTCCTTCACTCATATAAACTGTGTTGATGATCATGTTAGCAGTCTTATTTTAAAATAATCGACTATGTATTTTTCCAAATGGATTGACATTTATTATTTCACCCACCCATTGTTCATTTACAAGAAGTAGTACACCCAAGAAGGTGCTGTAGAGTAGATAGATAGATTTAGGATAATTTGACAATTTTTTGGGGTTCAACTTCAATTCTTCTACATTGATGTTGATAAGCAAGTTGATATGTGGGAAGCCATCTTTAAAATAAAAATATAGATATGCAAACACAAAAAAGTTATTTGACTTTTGTGTCTCTGCCTAGTTATTATATGTAGTCTATTATTTATGTCTCTGATGTAACACAGAGACATAAGTATGACTTATGTCTCTGTGTCTCTATGGCCGAGTATGACTGTGACTAGACAGCCAAACACGCCTTAAATTGTAATGTTTAAATGATGATTTGTTTAGCGCTCCTGTTAACGCGTTTCCCGTTTACGTGACAAAATAAGGGACAATGAGGAAAACATTTAAATATATGCAGACATAACTCAATAAGTACGGTGCGTTTGGATAACAGTCTACTGCTAACTAGCCTTAGCATTAGACCCAAACGACCACAACCGCTACCTTGTCCTCGGATCGCTGCTGCTGTAAGGATGCGTCGCTTTCTTTGGCTCCGCGCTGCCTCAGCTCTGTCATCGTAGCGGAGAAGCTGTGATAGTCCTCAAACTAAATGTTCTTCAATTCCGTTTTAAATGACGAACGGATTCCGGGCTAATATTTTCCTATTATGGTTTGTTTTCACAGCAACGCCGTTTTCACTCGAAGACCCCCTCAACTGTGATGTCATTCGTTCACGCCAATGAATGCTCTTCCGGGTTTTCAAAGTAAAAGTCAGCAGTCGACGCAGCAAACAAACAAGACTAGAAAAACATTTTTTCTTCATGTTGGTGATTAATCATACTTTAATGGGTGACTTGAATGTTGATCTCAAATAGATTTGGCCCAAACCAACAAATAGCTACCTTAAAATTGCCAAATTGTTACATTTAGTTCGCGATAGCATTACATTTGTAAACGTTCTTAAAACTTTTTTAATTTTAATGTGTTCCTGTTTACGGAAATATAGTTGGGATCTCTCTAACTTGACTTCAGGTCTCTGACGTCAATAGCCTAGTAAGCTATACAATTATTGCGCAAAAGCAAATATTAAAAAAACAAACAAACAAACAACAACAACAATGGACAGCATCTTGTATAACCATTATCGCTCTGTTTTACCCAGACGATGAAACCAAGCTTAATTTAGGTTAACAACAGAACTGCTTCATTGTTATTTTAAACGGTACCTCACCATATTAAAAAAATTAGAAGTATGCAGGATGGCTTCTTTTTGACTCTCTGCTTAATACGTCAAACGTTTAGATCCAGTAACATTAAATGAATCGGATTGAGGGGGGGGGGGTGATGTGAGAACATTGTTTATTTAAGAAAATTATCATGTTACTATGAGACGTTAACGAGCTTCTTTATTACCAGTTGCTAGCAAAAGTGAAAGAATCTCTGTGGATCTAACCTTTTTTTTAATTACAGAGGTTTGACAAAAGAAGAGGGATTGATCATAGTGGTCCCCTGATGCTGTAATTTGTATCTTTAACACCAAGGGGCAGCAAATACCCACTCTCTCTCTCTCTCTCTCTCCCTCCCTTCCCCCTCTCTCTCTCTCTCTCTCTCTGCCTCTCTCTCTGTCTCTTTCTCCCTCTCTCTCTTTCTCTCTCTCTGTGTTTGTGTGTCTGTACCCTGAGCAGCCAGCATACATAAATACTTAATGCCGTACCATTGTTGCAGCAGAGAGGAAACAGCTCTGCAGCCAAAATACAACAGTTCAATAGCAGCTGTTCACTCTCCTTAGACATTAAAAGATGGTTAGCAGTGCTGTGACACAAGGCAAAAATGTGTTCCATTTTCTTACATTTTACAACATTTTAGAACTGACATAAATGTACAACTGTTCTGTTTGGGCAGTATTTAAGCAGTATGATGCACTTTAACAACAAATAACATTTAATTTAGTAAAATTTACACTTTTATAAAAGTGTTAGTTCCCATTGCCTATTAACAGACTGATCAAAAAACAACAAAAGTCCACTGCTGATGGTGAGAACAGAATCACCAGAATCATAGCTTCCATTATAGTCTCAGGGAACACGTAATAAATTACAGGTGTCCTGTCAACCCACAGGGTTTCCTGGTTACGTCCCCATCTCCCGTACAGATTTATTTAAAAACTCTTGTTCCATCCTTGCATTTTATACAACAATGGGAAGTATTTGGCTAGCAGAGAGAACAAATTAATGGTCATACATTGGCTTGTGCTCCATTCGCTTTCTTTTTTGAGAGATTTCATTTTTTCATCTTTTAGAGATGAATTTTTTTGTATATATTTTTTGCCCTTAACTATGGTGTTTCTGATGTTTTTATGTCCTATTATAAGATTTTACCACTGTGTTAGTGTAGGTAAGTGACATAGGTACTTATGTTCAGAATGTGAGTTAAGATTTAGAGAGAGGACCCGCGTACTTTACTTCATTTATTGGAAGGGTACAGCTCCACGGTACAGAGTTTGCTCTGAACTATAGTATAACAGCCAGCACAGCATTAACAAGGATAGTGGAATGTTGTATTTTCAGAGTGAGTAAATGTTGTCCTTGAAGAACATATTTGTCTATAACTATATAAATATACTAAATAACGTTCTTAAAATAAATGGCTGAATAATCAGCTGAAAGTACATACATTAGGATCATTAATAATTAAAATTAATTCAGGTTCCACGTTTTGGAATAACATTTTTAAATTGTAGTTAATATCGTATTTATTGTATCTACTTCACACACATTTACTGCTTCTATACTGCTGAGTCACTTCTCTAGCAGAGGAAATAGCAGAGAAAACCTACCATTAAAACACACCCACCAAAGATTATGACTGCAGTGGTCTTAACTCTGTTCTGTGGGGGCACTTCATCCTTGCCGCAGTGTGATGTGTTGGACAGATTTCAGCTGTGCTGAGTATGTGATGTTATACTGTGTGCTGTCCTGTCATGCCTTGTGACGGTCGTACTCTCCCCCGGACACACACTCCTGCTTTCACCCTTCGTCTTTGTGTGTGTTGTCAGGCAGCCAAAAACAATCCTAAATTTTGGCTGAGACTCTTCAGCAGCTCCCCCTGAATTGCGGGGCTCTGGGACATCTGCAATGCAGAAGACTATATATAGCTGTAGAGAGAGAGACAGAGAGAGGGAGAGAGAGAGAAAGACAGACTGACAAAGAGAGAGGGAGAGAGAGAGAGATGGGGAGGCAGAAAGTAGCAGAGCAAGACACAGGAAGCATAAATGAATAAAGTGATCTTTAATAAGTAAATGAACTGAAGAATGACAGCACATTGCCATATCTGTTTCACTGCAGGGTTTGAAGGCCGAACCCAATTCGCAGTTTGCAGATTGTTTTTTGCTGTCTTAAAAATCTCTGTATACTAAAACGGGTGTGATTAATTCAACAGTAAGTGTATGCATTTCTTAAAAGAGTGAGGGAAAGAAGGAGCTCAGTGCACCATGGTGGTTCCCATAGCAGTCTAGGCCTATAGCAGCTTAACTAAAGGATTTACCTTTTTTTTCAGTTTTACCTGAGCCGGCCTTATGAATATGATTTTTCAAATAGTAAGGTTTTAAGTCTAACTTGGTGTCAGCCTTAAGCACCCACACTGGCAGGTGGTTCCATTTGGAATTTGTCAAATCTGCTTGTCCTAAGATTCTTTCACAACCAGTCGTCCATCTTTGGCCCAATCAGGCCTTTCAGATGTGAAGGGTCTCTGAAGGTTGTCTTGCCACTATCTCAGTGTTTAACTCACTAACGAAATGGAAATGTAATGATATGACTGTAGACACCCACTTACAAGAACAGTTAAATGCTGACATTGAGTATTTATTGCTTCATCTCTAAAGGTCTCTGGGGAGTAGCGGAGGAGAAGGAGAAGGAGAGGGCCTCAATAATGTATGCACCTCCACAACAACAGAAACTGCTGACGGCAGAGCTCACACATGCACATCAAGGGCGAGCCAACACCTTGGCCACAGGCCCGCAGAGGTGTGGGCTCGATCGAACTGTTGTATTTTGAATAAATCTGCCCTCTGACACGCAGACACAGGGTCGTAACTCTGCCAGTGGAGAGCATCAGTCATTCTGATGCTGGAGAACAACACCCCTCACACTGGGCTGAGGCTGTTTTTACTGCATTGTCTGGTTTTAAATATTAAAACATATTGGTCTTTAGTGTAGCACTGAGCCGACCTACAGCAGATGAAGTCACAGCAGGTCAGCAAAGGCAGGGTTTTCAGCCTGTGACAAGTTACTCTTTAAGTGTATTGATTTACAATTACGGACATTAAGCTGTAGTGTACGGCACAGCCTTTCAATGGAATGATGTCTCAAGGAAATGAGTCTGGACGGCTTCCAGCAGGAGGACAATCCGCCCAACAGCAGCACTTCCAAAGATCAGTATAAACACATTACCTCGTTTGTTTAATCAAAGCAAAACAAGAGATTAACTCTCAGTAACACTGGCTGTTCCTGTGGAACAGCTCAGCTTTTGTATTTTTACCCATCCATCCATCCATTTTCATCTGCTTATCCGTTACCGGGTCGCGGGGGCAGCAGTCTCCACCCAAATCACACTGCTCCATACCAACCCTCCAAACCTTCCTGCAGGTGGTGAGTCCACTGGAAGGTACCAACCGCCATAACCGGGATTCGAACTTGCCCAGGAGGTGAACCCTGGGGTTCCAGGCCAATGACAGAGACATTGCTTCTGGGCCAATTTGTATTTCTACTGTTTATCTCTGTTTCATGCAATAAAATACAATATTTTTTTTATTTGCTCTGTATAACTTACGACATATTTTATATATCAATCGTTATCGTTGAGTAAAAATTAGTTGGGTACAAAATACAAAAGGCTCTTTCTGCTTCAAACTCTAGAGGCTTCACCCAGTTACAACCGACAAGTCAACTTATTCTTTCTCTCATTTTGGTTGCTTTCATCACTTCCTCACAGACTTCCTCTGTGGTGAAACAATAAATTCATGCATGTGGGACAACATCTCCACCCGGAAGTTTAAATGCTAGTTGTCACATTTTGTCACAATACAAGAACACACGCCAAGAGCATCCCATTTAAAAAAAAAGGATTAGCTACAGGTAAAAAAACAAACAATCTCCCCCCCCCCCCCCCCCCCCCACACACCACCCCCAACATAACAGAACATACGGTATATTACATTTGCAGTTTGTGCCACTGAGACCTCTGAGGGGCAGTGAAGAGCAACGCCACTACTGCTGTGTGAGTACAAGGTTTTTGTCGTACTCTCAGTTATACTACACACACACACTGACTTTTTTTCCAAATAATATTTTATTTTGAGGAATAAAATAGCAACATCACATTTGTGTATCTCAAAAAATATCAGTATACATTAAAAATGTATACTGTACTTACCAACACATATGATATATAGTATATATATAGTATGATAGTAAAAAGCAACTCCAACAAATAGGTGTCGCCCTAACGTTAGTAAACTTGCATATTTTCAAGTAAGTCCAACAGGTGGCAGTAATGATATGGTAGGAAATATAGCTAAATTAAAAATAAAGCTTAGTGACGTTAAGGAATGAAAACCTGTTACATGTTCGATAAATAAATAAAATAAAAAAATATCTTAGTTTAATTATTGGAAAAAATAAGCATTTAATTTACTCAGGTTTTGTAATTATGGTGAAAATCCTAATGGTCATTTATATTGAGATGACTTTTCTGCTGCTCTTTCCTGAATTCAGTGGTCTAAACCCAGTGTGTGATTTTGCATGATGGCAGTGGTGCCGCTGGTAAGGGATGTGTTGTACAAACGTATCCTAACAACAACAACAAACATGACAGTACACATAACTTTCAGGGATGATTGAATTCAGTCAATTAAATACATTACATCCTAAAGTTTATGGGAGATAAAAGAATCTCAACTCTCAACTCCAAAGTCACTTGAACGTCACATCAATCTGTATCAGATAGTATCTGACTTTTTATAGCTGTGCGAGACACACACAATCTGGGGTCGGGGGTGTGATTGCGGTTTTGGCCTTGTTGTATCGTCTAACATTTCTTTTTCCTGCAGTCTAGTCTGCATCCGCTCATCAGCAGATTTAAAACCCAGAATCAGACCTATCGTCCTCCCACTGCCCTTCTGACATCTGTATTTATCACCTGTTAAAGCTGATAATGTTTTTGCCACTGTGATTATTCTCTCTCACACACACACACACCCACACATACACACACTCAGGAAATAAACAAGCTGAGGTGGTGATGAAGCTCCAACTGGAGACATCTTAGTTGTCTCTAACGTAAGCAAACCCCATCCATCACAGCGTCCTTTATCTTTCATTTATGGGCTCAGGCACACAGAAGCTAAGACATGCCAATTGTACAAGAAGCAAACAGTCTGCAGCTGCAACAATGAAGGTAATAGCTGTTATTGTAGGAAGTACATTCTGTAGCGTGTAGGACCCATTTGACTGCTGTGACAGAAATGTAAATAATTAAGTTGGTGCACTGGTCCCACCCTGACATATTTTCTAAAGCCTGTCCTGACGAAGCAGGATTCACACACTGCTGCACTGAGGACCACACCTCAGCAGTGGGCCGTGCCTCCAGCAGTGTTTAGGCCCCACCCACTGCAGCAGCCAACGTTGGTTGGTTGATATATATGATATACTGGAAGTGAAGTACAAGTTTTAGCAGCCATGCAGTTTACGGTGGATTATCACAAATACACAGATAATCTACTTGTTAAGGCCACAAAACTACTCCAAAGAACAGACCATCTAACAGTCCTGTTTGTGGCAGATTGATCTCGTTGAGGAAATAAAGAGAAATGACTAAGTTAAACAGACAGCTGGTCCCTTTAGTTTCTCAAACTGTATGACTTGTCTAATTCACATGTTTAATACACCCTCATTTAGGTCAGATGATGTGCGACTATGGACATAACATTTAAGCTGCCAAGACTCCAACTCCAATTGTTCGTTCCAGCCTGTGGAAGTGAAATCAGATGCAGTGAAACCATGTTGTGATGGTGATGTGCTGCAGTGTCTCTCAAACAATTATGAATTGGCTGATTTTGTACTGGGAGAATATTGTGGACCACACTGTTACCAGTTGCCTGCACCTGCTTTGGTTTGGTTTCAAAATGTTTTTCCAGCATGATGAAAGTTCACCTGTTGGAGCCTTCACAGTGATTTGTGTTCAGACTGGCCTTGATGTTTCACTTTGATTTATTTGACAGCCTGCTTGTGCAGCAGATGACGGCTGTAGACCTTGAATTTATGGACAGATGATAAATGCAGTACGACCAGTGCAAGCTCCAGCCGTTTAAAGTCTGTCGCGTCATTTCAGTCACATGCAGTGATTTGTGTTTAATCAGTTGTTCAGTTCATAAAATAACCTGAGGAATAATGTGGTGGAAGAGCTGCTGTTGGTTTTACTGGAGGTTAGTAACATCATCTGTAGGGGAGGACCAGAGAAGCTGGTAGGTTGATTTAACAGTTCTAAAAAATAATCAGGAAGGTAATCCAGTCTTAACTAGACAAAACCGAGGACCAGCTGGCAACAGAGACAATAAGATCACAAGGAGACCAGGAACCATAATCAATGACACAGAGAGAGGTAGGGCACCAGGTGAGACAAGTGAGAATAAAGAACAATAAATCACAGGTTACAGGTGAGTGTAATGGAACTCATTAACCCAACAGCAACAGACGGACCTGACTTAACACTTTTACAACATGTACATGTTTTTTTAAATGGAGTCAACCTGCTTTTGGCCAAACAAAGTAATGATGAAAATTAGAGAATATAATTTCTATTTTATTTATTTATTTATTTATTTATTTATTTATTTATTTAAAGATTTCATGATTTCATAGCCCAGTATTTCTGTACTAACTGTCTTTTGAAAGCTTCACTTCACATCACTTTTCATAAATGTAAAAGTAGTAGTTGTTTTTTTTTTGTTGTTTTTTTTTGCATTGAGAAAACACACAGGCAGTGATTTTTGGTTAATAAATGTTTTTATTTGGCTTTGAGAGGAAGATCACTGCATGAATTAGCAGCACATATACAGTCACAGTTGTACAGCAGTCTGGAAAGTGTCTGCACTCTTCAACCTCCCCAGAAACAAGTGAGATGCAGGTGAACAAGTGTTTTTATTTTAACTTCAGTCATGTTAAGGCAAGTGTTTTATTATTTTTTATTATTATTATTATTATTATTCTTTAAATGCACTGCAAGCAAAAACTCTACCTCATCCAAAAATAGTCAAGCTCCATGAGTCAGGCCATGCATTCATGCCTGTTGGTTGATTCATTTGTCAAAAACAAACAAAAGATGATGAAGTGTAACGTGACAGTACAGAAGGGGGAAGTGGTACATGGAGATACAGTGAAAGTAGCCCTTAAATGTGACTCTGTACCTTAACACTAGGACACCGGCAGCATCACCTGTCACCTGTCACCTGCAGCCTGAGCTGAAGACTCTCAGTGTCACCTTCTGCTGCCTGACACTCACAGCCATCACCGTCCTGCTCACTTTACAGCTAAACTGAACATAAGTTTGTGTAAGGATGAAGAAAGAAGGGGTAAGAAATAAAAAGCACTGGATTTGTATTTTGAGAAAAAAGAAATGACGGGAGAAACATTTCTTGACAAACGAATCAATCAAAGGATGGGAGGGTTGTATACTTCGCTTTGTATACTTCAAAATAAATAAATATATATATATAGCAGCATTTTAAACTCTAAACATTTTATTACCACCTCTCCACCTTCTCGTCCCCTGTTTTTCAAGCAAATGAAAGAAAAGCACCCACCGTCCCAGCACACTTCTACAGTATTTACAGAATTTTCTGAGCTCTGAGTTGCCTTCATTGCAGGGCTGCGGTGAAATGAGAAGACGGAAATAAGAGGACAGAAGGGTCGGTGGTACATTTCATTGTGTCATGGTGAGATGACATGTTGTGTCAGGTTGTGGGGAAGAAAATGCAAAGCGGTGGAAGAAAGCACTCACCTGCTGCATACAGTAACACACATTTTTAACACAAGCTAGAACGTTCAGAACAAAAAAGCTGATCGACCATGTATTCTTTTGGGAAAAAAACTCCACTTTACAGTACTCCCCAACTTTTATTGTATGTAAAAATTAAATAGCACCGTAAAAGTTGGAATTGGTCAATCCTTGGTCATGCTCCAAAATCTGTGCATTTGTCTAATAAAGTGTGTGTGCTGACAAAAATTGTTACTTTCAACCAAGTATTGATTGCTTTTGCAGTGATTATTGATTGAAAATGGCACATCTGCTGAAGCTCACATTCAGTTTGAAACACTGGTGAAACTCATGCTGGCTTACAAGACATCTTTCCACACACATGGTGAAAATTGTGGCAGAGTGTGAAGACGGTGTGCGATGGTTTTCTGCCAGAGTTTTAATATAACGTTACAGTATTAGCTCCCTCTACTGCAGAACACCTGCTTCATTGGATAAGTGTTGGAGACATCTGCTATTGAGTAAACAGGTGTGTGTGTGTGTGAGAGAGAGAGAGAGAGAGATAGGGAGAGAGGGAGAGGGAGGGAGATATTTGTTGTCCTCCTAGACACTGACTGCAAAGAATTGTCTAACAGCGCATTAACTGGCATTACCACAAGAGGGCAAAGTCTTGCTCGATAGTTTGTGAGGACACATTTATGTTTACAACCTAACACATAGGGACATGTGTTGTGATGTTGTGAGGACATTTCATCAGGTCCCCCAGTTAACATGGATAGGGTTACGTTATGATATAGTTTTTAATGCTAAATTTTAGATTTTAGATTAAGAGTTTGAATTAGATATAATTAAAAATAGACTTTAGGGTTAAGTATTTACTCAAACCAATTATGTTGAGAACCACATACACAGAGCTAAACAGTAACTTTGTTACTGTGTTTTGTGATGAATGGTTGGTCTATGTATAACCTATTACATGCCTGGTCCAACACTGAGTTGTAAATCCTAATGTCAGTGGCCCAGATCCAGTCAGAATGGGATACGTAAAATGGTGACTAATGGTCTGGCATTCATCACTGTATGATGGAAGAGAAAAATAATTTGAATCTATTTTACTGAGGACATATATTGACATATTGAAAGAGGTCACGTAGTAGATCTTCACAGCTCAACGTTAATGTTAAGGGACAATGTCGTGGTTCAGTCATCAGGGTTCTAATTACTTCTGTATGGGATTGAGGAGGTGGTAATGTGTTGTGTGTTGGATATTTGTAACTTTGAACTGTAACGACATCCATTACAAGTGATGGGTGTTATGTGGACTTATGTGCTGATGATGATGAGGATAAAGATGTCTAAACAAGCATTTTAGCTCTTGCTGTTCCTGCCAGTGGGGCTCTTTTTCTCCTTTTCCTTTTCTTTTTCCTCTCCCTTCACCTTCTTCTCCTCCTCCTCGGCCTCTTCCTCCTCTTCTCCTTCTTCACCTTCCTCCTGATCCTCTCCCTCTTCTCCATCTTCTCCATCCTCATCATCTCCGTCTTCTCCCTCCTCTCCTTCTTCCTCCTCCTTCTCATCCTCTTCCTCCTCCTCTGGCTCCTCCTCCTCTACCTCAGGTTTGGCACCGGACTTCCTCAATGCACCAAGGCCGTAGCTTCGAGCTGACATGTAGGAGAAGCCTGGATATCCTGACTGGACCATGGCTCCACCTACAGCACTGATGCGGCATTCTTCGCCTTCCAGTAACTTCCTGTTTACACGCAATAGAATAGGAAGAAAGAAGAAGAAGAGTCACATTTATATTGGAAAGATAATTGAAGATTTAAATATTTTTATGTTTTTATTGCTACATAAAAAAATGTAAAGCCATGTTTACTAGCAATCAAAGTGGAAACATTTTATGCTAGCCTATGGCTACAACTCAGCTTTTTAGTTCTTCATTTATTTCTCGGTTATTTAGACCAGGGGTTCTCAAACTGTGGTACGCTCTCTAGTATAAAATTCATATTTTCATATTTACATTTTCAATTGAATAAATCTGAAACATACCATGCACAATTAATACAACATTTCTAAACATCTTTCTAAACCTCTCTCCTGTGGTGGAAGCTAACAGGGAAGACCTATGCTGCTATATTCTAATGTTGGTCATCATGGTGGTACTTCTCATCTCATGGATTTAGACTAATGTTTGGCTGTTTTTAAGAGGTCCATGTCAAGACCAGACAACAAACCAGACTTTCACATTCTTTTCTTTTTTTTTATTCTTTTTTTTAAACTGAGAAGTAAATTATTTTTCCCTGTCTCTGACCTGTAAGCAGCAATCTCAATGTCCAGTGCCATCTTAACATTCAGAAGGTCCTGGTATTCACGCAGGTGACGGGACATTTCTCCTTTGGTGCTGTGCAACGCAACCTCGAGCTGTTGAATGGTGTCCTACACACACACACACACACACACACAAACAGATACAAACGTCAATTAAAACACCCTGAGCAGAGACATTATTGATTTTTGATATGGGACACTCCTTTGCTATGCACAGCATAATTCAATAACTCAATGTGTTAGTGTTTGTTTGTTTGTGTCAGTTTTCACTGCGCACAGTAAATCTCTGGATTTTGCATCAAGGTTTGTAAATCCACGATTCACAACGGGAGTCATGGGTTCATGACCACCATTACGCACTTACAGTAGGGCTGTACGAATTAAAGATTTAATGAAATGTTTAATGATTTTCTTAATAATTAAAATGAAAAGCAAAATACAACATTGATACATTGTACAATCACATTGTCAACTGAAGCTTTCACGTGTGTCAAAAGACAACTAATTACCACCTGTTGTCCTCACATATGGATTAAAACATCTACATATGGTAGAAAATGGAAAAACATCTACATATGGTAGTCATAGTTCGGTCATCGTACCTGCAACTCTCCAATTTCATTGTTATGACGGTCCTCCATCTCTGCAATCTGCCTCTCCAGTGCCTCGTTGTGGCCCCTAAGGGCCTCGATCTCCAGGGTGCGGGCCTGTACCTGCCTGCGATACTCGCTCAGCTCCTCCTTTGAATGCTTGATGGCGTCCTGGTTGCGAGCAGCCGCCTCAGTCACAGTGGCAAACTTAGATCGGTACCATTCCTCAGTCTGGACCTGGTTCCTGGCTGACAGGTTCTCATACTGTGCCCTGATGTCCTTCAGGGCAGCAGCCAGGTCCGGTTTGCTCATGTCCATCTCCACTGAGACCTGGACCGGGGAGAAACACATTTCACAGCAGCCAAGTCATTGTAAGAGAAGCCAGAAATCAAAAACTGGAACAACACATTATTAATATAAATGAAATCAACCATAATCCATTCCATAGTGTAGCTGTTAGCACGTCTGCCTCGAAAGCAAAGAACGGAGAGTCCTGAGTTCGATTCCCAGAAGAACCACAGCATATTTGCTGCTACCACAACAATTTCCCAAATATAGGATCAATATAGTTCAACTTTATTTGTTTATAACCAACATTTTTTGAATGTTGGACGATGACCAGGAACATTTTACCCATCAAATAGCACAAAATAGCCAAAAAAGGTAAAAGTTCATCCAAAAATTAAAAAATGTCAGTAAAAAAACTAAACATTTAAAATAAAGCAACTAATAAAAAGTCAGGCCAAAAGTAGCAACAATAGCTCAAATTTAGTCAATTCAGCATATTTTAAAAGCATTTGCAGAAGAGTAATTTAAAATTAAAATTAAACTCTGTAGATACAGTATATTTTGCTTTGATATGGATCCGTTTCACAATAGCTTATTGTCATAGAGTCTTAGATTAACAGAACCTTCATACAGCACATCACTGTAGACGTCTACACTGTTGGTGACCAGCTGGGCTACTGTCCAGTGAAGCAGACTGGTGCCGCAGGACTGATCAATCTACTGCTGACTAAGGCTCTTCTCTGGCTGCACTGTCAATAGCTTTTACATAGACACTACACATCCAAACCTTCATCCCCCACCAACAGGGGAGAAAAGAAACCCCTGGAGGAAATCTGCCCAGCAACCATCACCCAAAAAGATCAGCTTTCCTGACACGGCGGCACATCAGTCATATTGATCCTGACACGGAGAAGCAATGGAAACTCTCTACGACCTACTCCGACCTTCTGTTGTTTTTGCAGTTTTACTCCATCACATGCTTTACAGACAACATTCTTCAGGACACAAGAGTATTTTTAAACACAGGTCAATTTAATTGATGGCAACTCAAATTACCACATAATCATTACTGATGAAATCCAGACAGCAGAAATAACAGGTCTGGGCTCCGAGCTGACGACAGCACTGCTACATGCAGAACTGGATGAAATATGTGCTATTTAAGTTGGTATCCCTACACAAATGCAGGATATATCCTACAGTGCCAAGGGAACAATTAAATAAAAATCAAATAGATATAAAGATATATATATATATTCTTCTTATACTTCTCATCTCCATATTATGACAAGGGTTAAAAGTCTTTCAGATCAGTAGGTAGGACTGGTCCCCCATACCACCGTAAAGGTGATCACTAAGCCAACATGAATGGAGACACATGCAAAGACAAGATGAATACAACTGTTAAATAAGGTTGTTTTGATCTGGACCAGATGGAAGTCAGCTAGGCTGCATCATTGGCAGAAGTGGGCCACATCCAAATGCCTTTTAGTTATTTTACCCCATTACCAATAACAGAATATCACATTATAATCATCTATATATATATATGATATTGTACTACTTAATTGTTGATATTTGAGTGATGCATTGTATTTGTCATGAAGTTTACTTTTTACATGGTATATTAAATTATTGGTTCGACAGTATACTAATTGTACATATAGAAACTCTACAATTATGTCCTACAAGTTGTTGTGTTTTGGTTTTGTTTTGTTTTTTGTTTTGTTTTGTTTTTGTAAAGCTGTTCATAACATGTAATATATGTGTTTAACTGTATGTGTGCAATCCTGTTGACACTTCGTCTTTGTGAGGACCACACCCCTGGATTGTGCGGATTATTCGTGGTTTACCCGC
>NC_024328.1:1815981-1822142 GCF_000523025.1 Cynoglossus semilaevis | reverse complement strand
CCCGCCTCGCTCTGGCACACAAGAAGAAGAAGAGAAGTGATTGACCTTTGGAGCGTTTTGAGCAAAAAAAGTACTTTAGTGATTAAATTTTACAAAGAAGTTGGGCAGTGGGGTCGGGATGGCGTTTGGTGTCGTGACGTGAATTGGAGGGGTAGGGATGAAGGGGGAGGGGTGAGGAGAAGGGAGGGACAGCGCCTGGTGCTGAAACGGAACTGCAGTGCCATCACTTATCCAGTGCGGAATGTTCACCCTGCCAGAGGAGGAGGAGAAGGAGTTGGAGGAGAAAGGGGAGCCTTTGCGCTACAAAGGGGCGGGTCCAGACGAGCGTCTCACTTTTGTTTTATTTCTTATTTTATTTCTATTATTATTATTTTATCTAGTATAACATCAACAATCTGAGCATATTTTGCACAAAGAGACTTATAGAAAATATTTTGCAAACTCATTAAGTCACCGTCCTACTGCAGACATTAAATCTGTTCATTTCTAAACTCACATTTTAGGATTTAGTACCGTGATGTTCAGAGAAAAATTCAAAATACATTATATTGGTCAATTTAATTGGTTCTAGTTTGACTCAAATGTCCCTGATTCAGCAAGAAAGAAGGAAAGAAAACAGGATGGTGCTGCATTTCTGAAACATTTTCAGAAAAGGCAGCAAAACTGACACGACTCGTCAAATGTTGCAGGAAATATTAAAATAATATCCAATATCGAATCCCTTCAACATTCAGTGTTCAAGGTGAGTTAGAATGTAAATTGTGGATTTCAATTAGAAGTGTCAAGATTTGTATGAATTTCTCCTTCACTTGTTTGTATATCCAACAAGTGATGCTGCAACAGATGATTAATCAGCATTAACAGACATCTATATATATCTAGAAGGAAAACATTACTTCCGGACTTGTTGTACTGTTAGTTTTTGGAAATGTTGAAGGTCAATTTGAGCAGCATTTTAAGATCCAGATTATGAACCCATGAAAAATAATACAATAAACATAAAGGAGAAAACCGGTGTTTGGACTGTACCTGCGAAGCCTGGAGAGACGTCTGCAGCTCCTGCAGCTCCTCCTCATGAACTTTCCTGAGAAAGGCGATCTCGTCCAGCAGCGATTCCACTTTCTTCTCCAGCTCCAGGCGGGCCAGTGTTGCGTCGTCCACGTCCTTGCGGTAGACCTTCAGCGCGGTCTCAGCTTCCTCCCGCATCCTGCTCTCCTCCTCCAGCTTCTCCCGCACCCTCTCCAGGGTGTCGCTCATCTGCACACAGTCCAGGTGCATCTGGCTCTTCTCGTGACTCAGCTCTTCCACGCGGGCCCGCAGCTCCCGGATCTCCTGCTCGTACAGATCATGCAGACGTGACGGCTCGTTGTGGCGCTGGCGCAGGAGCGTCACCTCCGCCTCCAGCACTTTGTTCTGCTGCTCCAAGTTGTGCACCTTCTCGATGAAGGACACGAAGCGGTCGTTGAGACCCTGCAGCTGCTCCTTCTCGTTAGTGCGGATGATCTTGAGCTCGTTGGTGACCGCAGTGGACTGGGTCAGGTCCATGGAGGAGTCCGGGATCATGGAGGAGGAGAAGACGCGGCCGGGAGCCGCTGTCCTGCGGTAGTTGGTGGAGGACAACGAGGACGGGGAGCCGTAGGTGCGGTTGTGGCTGCTGCGGAATCCCGCAGACTGAAGGCGGGACGGGCTGCTGCCCGCAACCAGACCCACGCGTCCGGAGCGTGGCGCATCTCCGAAGATCTTCCTGTAGGAGCTGCTGGTGTAAATCTCACCGGAGTAACTCATGGTTCCTTCAACTTTGCGCTGTCCCACTGCTATGCACAGGAAAGAGACTGTGAGTGGATCTTAGAGGTGCGTGAGGGTGAGTGTGGGAATGTGCGTGCGTGTGAGAGAGACACAGTGAGATGCGGGGCTGCATGAGCGGGACAGGTGCTTTTATACAGAGTAGGCAGCAGCGCATCATCTGACGCAGAGGCAGCAGCAGATCAGAGCAAACCTGCAGAATCCTGTGCAGAAAGTCTCCACCCTGTGGAGGACAGGGCCATCGACCGACATTTTACAGAGCTGTGGAGAAATGAGAACCCCCACCCCCACCCCACCCCCCAAAAAAGACACATGGAAAGAAACTTTAGAATTATAGGCAGGTAGCGTTATTTTTATGGGCCACTAGAGGCGTATGTTGGCGTGTTAGCCTGCATAGCAGTAAGGCAAAAGCATGATGATGCTACAGGCTGTGTGTTAGTTTAATAAGTAAAAGAGTGACAGCATTTGAACTTTAGACACTTTAAGGATAAGTGTATCCATAAATTATTTATAACATTTTATAATTGATAAAAACAAAATTTTGTGTATTATTTAAAAAACAGACACTGCCTCTAAGATTTCTCTCTGACTCCACCCAGGTATTTGCTCTTTGCTTTGTGCATTTATATGGCCCACAGGGGTCACACGAGACATGGGGAAATCCATATTACCCCCTCTTTTTTAAGTTGTGAAAAATATTTTTTTTCTCTCAAGAACTGTCAAGAACTGCAGAAATAATTCCGTCGTAGTAAAACCACATGTGTAAGTTGATTCTGTCACATCACTGGACCGTCTCATGTTACTATTGGTCCACTCTGTCCACTGTCACTGCAGCTTTTTTTTCTTTGCCACCACAGCAGAATGGCAGTTGGGATCGATGAGCGGAGCTGTGCGCTGAAGAGGGGTGTTTCAGCTGCAGCAGTCTGCATCCAGCAGCCGCCCTCACCCTCTCTGCAATATCAGAATACAGGATGAGACCGGCCCGATTCTTTCATCATCCCTGTATTCTCTGTCTCACCGCGGAGGTGGAGCATCACCAACACTTCAGTGATGCAGGAGGAGAAGTAGTTGTAATTCCCTATTCGTATCAGCTTACTTACATCCACTTTTTACACATTTGGATTGAAACTCAAGTCAGACATAAATCATCAGGTAATCAATTTTATATACATAATATATATACGTATATATGTAATCCTTATTTGGTTTAAACAGCATATTCAAGTCTGACCTGTTATTAGTTTGCACGTCACTTTCAGTTACATTTTAGTTCATTTAATTTATTTATAGGCAACTCTTTTAAACCATCCAAATATATAATTTCTTTTGTAGAAACCATGATGATTATTTTTGGTATATTTTGGCTTATATGTAACCATTTGTGGGCTAACTTTTTGCTATCTTTTAGCTTCAACTTATTTGTTCAGCTTTTAGCTTCTTTTGGTCATACCCATTTTGTGGCTAGTTTATCAATAAAAAGCTATTTTTACTACATGTTTTTTTGTGAAAATTTGACTTGACTTTTCTTTTTCCATGATGTATCCAATCTAGATTTTGGTTGTTGTTGTTGTTTAGTGAGGCTAGCTTTTCGATATTCTGAGCCAGGTAAGCTAATTCTTAGCTACTTAAGCTTAATAG
Source organism: Cynoglossus semilaevis (assembly GCF_000523025.1). Taxonomy (NCBI): domain Eukaryota; kingdom Metazoa; phylum Chordata; class Actinopteri; order Pleuronectiformes; family Cynoglossidae; genus Cynoglossus; species Cynoglossus semilaevis. The sequence continues at coordinate 1,818,701 of NC_024328.1, read as the reverse complement.
ACATTAAAATACATTTACTTGCTTATAATGTTTGGTTTTCTGGACCATCATTGTAAAATGGGTGAAAAGGCGTACAAATAAGTTGTAATATTTTGTAGTAACACCTCTCAGTTGCTTGAATGATTTGAAATTCCACAAGCACACATTTTATCTGAGCACTGCTTAAATCCACACTTTTCTGAACGTGTTGTGGGGTAAAAGTACTGTGCATAGTTGTTGCTGACCTTGGTGCTGATTCAGACAACGCAGGACCACGCCCCTGCAAAGCTGAGAACTCCCACACCCACAGTGACAGGACTGCAGCCTCATCACCACTACAGCAAAACACAACACAGCAGAGAAGCCTCTCCCTGTTGTTCTTCTTCTCCATCTGTCTGTAACAACAGTGACAACAGTGGAAATATATAGTTCCAATTTGTCTTAAATCACTGCTGAAGTTTATTTTAAACTACAGAGCTGTGCATCGATCCATAACCAGCCCTGCTGGTTTGATGGACTCATGGAAACAAGTACTTGAATAGAATTTCATCATGAAAAAAAAAAAAAATCTGCTCCTTTGATTGAATTTGGCTGCAGAGATTTGTCTTGAGATTAGCTAAAGATTTGTCAAAATTACTATCAAAAGAATCTTGGAAGAAAGTTGTTAACTAAAAATATTTGGTGTTATCAATGTTTAATCAAAGCAAAAGAAATATGCAAATAATTTAGTTTAATAATCTTAAATCTAGTTTCCAGGGCTAGTTCTTTAATTTTGGTTTACCTTTAGCAACTCCTGGCCTTCACTATGCTCCGTGCTATTTCCCCTGATATTTTGTTAGTAAATGCTTGTATCCTTTATTTACATAGCAAGTTTCAGTTTCAGCTATTGCTGACATTTTTCGTTCTACATGTTGACCACTAGAGGCCAGTACATGCAATCTTCATATGTGCAGTAAAGCTGATGTTGCTGTATCTTTGGCTGAATAACAAACAAACAAAAAAACATGTTTCTTAAGGGTGGTCTTACTATGGTGAAAGTTAGCAAACAATTATATATACTGTACAGATAATAATTTGTAGCATTAAAGTACAATACATTTTATATTATAAAAGTAGAAGTAGAAGGAGTAGTAGCAGTACTAGCAGCAGCAATTTTAGCAAATATTAATTAACCAAATAAACAAAACAATAATAAATCAATAATAAAAACATGCTCCAGTAAAAGCAAAATATCCAACCTTTAAAACAGGCAGCATAAAAATATTTGAATTAAAAAGTCCAGGGCCATTGAAACTGTGTTGGTGTCACAGACAGGCCATTAGCCGGACTACAGTGACTATAAGGATGTTGGTTGTCAGTGTCAGGAAACAGCATCACATCTTCACTCGTCTTCAGTAGATTTTGGACAGACTGCCCCTTTATTTCTCACTGCAGTCACACATGCTGTCAGACTGATAATTGAGGTCACTTGTTGGCTGTGGAGCTTTCGCTCCATGTAGCCGTTAGAGGGCGCTGTTCACCCAGCAGAAGAAGAGAGGGGATCCAGGCTCACAGGCAAATGGAGAAACAAGGAGTAGGGTTGATGGAAAAAATATCCTCCAGTGCATTTGTCGTGTTGAGGATGTTACTGTGTCCACCTTCTCCCCCAGGTGGGACTACAGAAATGTATTAAAGGGAGAGCCAATGACGTTTAAGAAAGTTTTTTTTGTTTGTTTCTAAAGGAATAAAATAAATAAATAAACTTTTTTTTTAAATGGAGACAGCCGCGAATCAGAAACTCCTGGGTATTTAACATCATGAGCAGACAATACTGCAATGCTATGCTATGCTATGCTATGCTATGCTATGCTATGCTATGCTATGCAATAATATAATATACTACACCGTGTTCTACTGTACTACACTAATGCTGTATGATACACAATATATGCTTCACAAAAATAAACAAGGGTATACTGTACTGTAGTATGCAAAACTGTACCTGTTTTTTCTTGTGTATTATTAGCTCTCTCTGATATATTGTCATTTTTTAGCTTTGTTCCTAACCCCTGACACTTTTTATGACGCTGCCCCCAGTAACGTACTCTAACCACTCTTTGTTCCAACCACCATCACCACCTCTGCCGATGCTGTTGCTGCTGCTGCAGCAAAGGCAGCACCTCTGGCCTTACTGTGGTTTTACCTCAGAGACTCATAAATACTGTAATCACTGCTCCACAAAGGTCACTGTTCTTCCCAGCTGGTGAAGTGCACCAAACCAATCTTCTTTGTCCATGACATTGTACTACACTATACTATACTACACTACACTATACTATACTATACTATACTATACTATACTATACTATACTATACTATACTATACTATACTATACTATACTATACTATACTATACTATACTATACTATACTATACTATACTATACTATACTATACTATACTATACTATACTATACCATAACGTACTATATTATACACTGTAGTGTTCTTTTTCTTTCGGCTTTGTTTCTTTTTTCAGGGGTTGCCACAGCGAATCATTGATTTCCATCTCTCTCTGTTCTCTGCATCTTCTACTCTGACTCCAACTATCTGCATGTCCTCCCTCACTGCATCCATATATCTCCTCTTTGGTCTTCCTCTTTGTCTCCTACCTGGTAGCTCCATCTCTAACATTCTTCTACCAATGTATCCACTGTCCCTCCTCTGCACATGTCCAAACCATCTCAATCTGGCTTCTCTAGC
>NC_024328.1:1809403-1814232 GCF_000523025.1 Cynoglossus semilaevis | reverse complement strand
GAATTAGGTGTTTACCACAGCCATTTCCATTCTCTTCGTGAAATCTACCACTGCCTGTTCTTCTAAGTTTCTCTCCCTCACACCAGACCTACCTATCACTTCCTCATCTCCTCTGTTCCCTTCCCCTACATGACCATTAAGGTCTGCTCCAATCACCACTCTCTCTCTCCCCTGGGGATACTCTCTACCATCCAATCCAGCTCAGTCCAGAACTTCTCCTTTTCTTCCAAATCACAGCCCACATGTGGGGCATAACCACTAACAACATTTATCATCACTCCTTCTATTTCTACCTTCACACACATCAACCTGTCTGACTCTCGTTTCTTCTCCACCACATTTCTTACATATTCTTCCTTTAGGATCAGCCCTACTCCATTTCTCTTCCCATCTGAACCATGATGAAACAGTTTGTAGCCTCCTCCAATGTTTCTAGCCTTGCTGCCCTTCCACCTGGTCTCCTGCTACAAAATGTCTACTCTTCTTCTCTCCATCATATCAGCCAGTTCTCTACTTTTCCCTGTAATTGTACCTACATTCCAAACTTCAGACCAACACTTCTATTTTTCCTCTTTTCTCTTTTTGTCTGAATCAATCGCCCTCTTCTTCTTCTTTGTCTCTGACCAACAGTAGTCCAATTTCCACCAGTACCCTGTTGGTCAACAGCACTGTTGGTGGTCGTTGTTAACCCGGGCCTCGACCGATCCGGTATGGAAATCGTTTTAGTGATTCGCATATTTGATTTGGCTAAAAGTGTTACACCGGATGCCTTTCATGACGCAACCCTCACCATTTATCCGGGCTTGGGACCGGCACTATAAAACACTGATTCCTGTACCCTAGTGGCTGGTTTACATTTCATCTATTGGTCTATTATCTATATCTCAGGGTTAATATTAGATCTCTGACTGAAGTTATTTTCCATACACATTTTCATTTCCCTGAAATCTCCACTGTTGTCCAAACGCTCACACATTCTCTTCACACTCTGCAACACTCACTGCTGCGGCTTTGAAACTCTTTGTTCTCCCCCCTCCAGTGCTTTGATATGCCAGGTGTTTATTTGCCAGCACTAAGCGAGTGTTTCAGTAAAGAGCCTTTCCGTGTGTCATGTACGCCTCAGCTTGTGGAGCTTTTGTTTTGTCTTAGAGCCACTGATCTTATCTGATGTGCACTATTCACTCTGGGCCCCTGAGATCCCTCTATCCTTGATGTAGATGATCTCCTCCATCTGTTGCATGGGCACTCATGTAAAACACACACACGTACAGACACAAGGCCTTGATCTAAGCCGTCATCTGTGATGGTGGATGTTCCTCTGTGGCTGCTGTCACTCAACTACTTCCTGTGCCGACAGTTTAATTATGTGAGCGACTTGACTACAGAACTGTGATTACTGTGATGAAACACTGTAAAACCTAAAAAGCATTATTTTGTGAAGTAACAAAGTAACAAAGAATATATAAATACTGTATATTCTTTGTTACTGGTATGCAAGTATAATTGCATACCAATAACCATCTAGGATATTTGTATATGCTAGAAAACATACTATGACATACTATGACAGTTTATTCCATATTGTGCTATACTATAGTATACTATACTTCACTATACATTATTGTGAAGGAAAGCACAAAATCCATCATCCATAATTAATTGCATGCTTTTTGTGCAACTTGCGGTGAAATCACTTTCTTGTTCTCAGGGACTGTCTCATTGTGCGTTTTCATAGCACACACAGTTGTTGTGTAATGGTGGCGCTTGTGTACATATGTGTGCATGTCATAAAGGTATGTTCACCAAACAGCTGAGCAGCCTTGTGCTTTTTTTGCGGCTGTATGTGACTGATCTGTCCTTGAAAGAGAAGAAATATGGCTGTGTAGGCTGTAGATACTGTAAACTGCTGGATAGTTATATACACAGGGCAGCAGCAGTTAGGTCAAGTGTCAATAAGTAGGTTAGTGTCAATAGCTTTAGTGGTAATGTTATGTTTGACTAAGGTTCAAGCTGCAGTGCGTGGTTGATACATTTATGGCTAACTTTAACCCATATGTTGATGTACATGATTCCACTAAGGTTTCTACAAAGCTATTGAAAGCCCTGTTTTTTACTGTTAAGTTCAGACACATAAATGATAAGAAAATATTGATCTTTCACAGTAACTGTTTTAATGTATTTTTATTAAAAAATTCAACTTGTACCAAATTACAATCTTTAAACTCCCAGAGGTCTAGTTAATTTTTGATCAACACATTCACACACTGCACATGCAGATGTTATAGTCCAACATTGTATTGTAAATGTCTGATGATGCATGTAGTTGGTATAGATGGTGGAGACAATCTGCAGCCAGCATGAGCACATTGCTGTTACTAGGTTTGACCAGTAGGGGCTCTGTCTCAAACATGATGACAACCAGCTCACAGCTTCTGTATTTCTACTCCTGCTCTTTGACAGAAGGGATGTGAAATGTCTATCCAGATACCCTCCCCCGCTTTCTCCTCATTCTCTGGCTTTGCATTAGCACATGTGTATTGGTTACTGAAACATATCAGATGGCCATGACCATAAAACCTGGGATTTGGCCAGCAAATTACTGCAGGGTTTCTAAGCCACTGTGGAGTGTTTTGTTCATGCGGTCAAAATAAACAAACCTCCTCATTACTGTCTATTTAATCTCCCTTTTAGCATGGCGATCACTCAGTGTGTATTGTTTGTGGACAATAGCTGTCATGTGTTTTCTCACTATAATTACGGCAGAATAAAGACAAGGACACACAAATTGCTAGGTAAACAAGGGTTCCAAATGTTTTATTCCTTCAATATCACTGGCAAATATAAACTGCTGCTTCACAACTGATTTCCAAGGGTTATTTTTCCTTCCTCTTCCACTGCAATGAAATCATTTTCATCTGTGTCCAAATTCTCCAATTCTTAAAAAGTGAATGCAGAAACGTCCATCCTTCTGTAACTGTCCAACGTACAAACATTTGGCCTTTCAGTAGAGAAAGGTGGCAGGTGACGATGAAGATGATTCTGATGATGTATTGAGGCTGAGATGCAGTGTGTGTGTTTGTATAATGCGTAAAAAGCACCACAGTTTTAGATGACACAATGAAAAGGAACATCCCAGCCAGTGAGTTCCACTGGGTTTAAACTGTTTAAACTGGGATATGGTTAAAACCTCACCCACTGACGCTGAAGCCCATTTCTGACAAGGGTCTTACAAACCAGTGCTGGGACCCCTTTGTGATACATGTGGCTACACCACACACAAGCATACATATCAGGTCTTTAAGGCATTGACAGCCACCTGGTTTGCAGGAACAGAATTATCAACACAAAGTAAACAGAAAACAAATACAAATACACATGAAGACGAGTTTCCCCTGGTGCTGAAATCCTGTAGCTTAAACAACTGGTCTGGAAGATTTTCACACCTGCTTCTTAAGGCAGGGGTCGAGAGCACCGGGGACGATGAAGGAGGGAAGAAAAGGTAATTATGTGTCATTACATACACATGTATGTGTAGGGAGTCACTTGTACAAACAGGTAAATGCAGACACTAGGACTGTTACTTTTTTCAGAATGGTAGCTCAAGTAAAATCTTTCCAAAAATGTCAGACTTGTGAAGAATTTGGCGCTAGCATCCTTTGGGCATGTAAATTAAATTTATCTATTTAATCAAAACATTTCCGTTATTGGTCATCTGCTCAGGTGTCTGCTCAGGCATTGGCAGTAAACAAAAGCAAGCAATTTGTCCCTCTATGGCAGGCACCAAGGCATTGACAGTCCTTGAGGAAACCTACAGTGAAAAGGCACTGATTTTGGGTTTGTGTTAAATTTGAATTATGCCACATTTGTATGGTTAGCCCCCATTTCTAGTTGGGTGTTTACCAAAGCAGTATTCAATTGGGGACAAGCAGCAGCATGTGCAGGCACAGAGGTTATAATAGCCAGCGAGCAACACTACAAATCAGAAAAAGGCTTGAAAAAAAGAAACAATTGCTGGTTTCTGTCAGACTCTTTAACCCAAATGTAGGCTGCTTTTCAGGTCCTTTGACGCTCAAAACAGCACATACAATATCAGGTTCTGGTGAATTCTAGAAGCCAGCATTTTGGTTCAGTCAATCCTGTGAACTTGGAATATGCCAATTTTTGTGGAATTTTAATGTTGTATTTGTCCACACAGCAGAGCAGGAGGAATCTTGTTTTTTCTTGCCAACAGCAAAAAAGAAATCAGCATCACTCTCCCCATATAAATGAAACTTTGTACTAATGCTGCTGGATTTTATTATCACCACTGTACTTGAATTCAGAAAATTAAACTAAATTTATTTTCATAACAAACTTTTTAACAAGTAGTAACAGCCCTGTCACACAGAGGAAATGCACACACATGGTAACAGGCCGTGGACGAAACAAAGAAAGAGAAAACATGAGAATCATAGACAGATATTAATGCTAAGGTTCATACACTAAATTTTTCTTGACTTGTTTTGATTTTTTTTGCATTTTCTTAGTAAACAACCGAACACAAAACATGAACAAAACCACTGCAATGTTTTTTTAACCGCCCACCCTCTACCACCCAGAAGAATAATTTTCTATCTGAAGAGAGTGTCGAAATACGCACACACGCACAAACCTAACCAAACTCACTGTATACACATGCACACACTGACAGATGGCACCTCAGTGATCACATCTGCCCACTCACACCTACATTTACCCTTTAGTTTCCCTAGTGTCGCTACACGTTTCCTCTCTCTTTGAAAAGGTTCGGATTCAAAAAGATGAAACGAGACAAAGCAGCATTCCTCACT
>NC_024328.1:1788663-1809376 GCF_000523025.1 Cynoglossus semilaevis | reverse complement strand
TTATAGATATATATACAATATATATATATATATATATATAATATATATATATATATATATATATATATATATATATATATATATACCTATATAATGTTAGATTTTTCTTTGCTTTTTTTTTTTGGTCTACCATCTTCATGCTTATAGATTTACTGGCGACAGGTGAAGTGTGCACATCCATAGGCTTCAATCCCACCTTTGCTCTACATCCATCTAACAGGTTACTATCTCATGGATAGGGTTCTCAAACCAACAAGCAAAGGCAGAGTTCTTGTTCTTCCAATCAATTATGAGCTGGTTTCACCAAAGAATGAGCCAGATACATCTCTGCTGTCCAACTGCCTGCCAGCTCCTCTTACTTTTACACTTTTTTAAATTAACATTTTTAGAACTTTTCAATATTTTTTTTGTTCTATTATCTCTCGCTAATAGGGCAAGATGGCTTTAAAACAGAATAAGAATAAATCACAGGGGAAAAATAATTATTCGCAAATAGCACTGTGCAGATTTCTGAGCAGACACAAAACCCTCGAGGCACAATAGACGTCTCTAAATGTTTTCTATAGCGTGACTAAACTCTGCAAACAAACTACATGTATGAACATTTTTGTAAACCTCACAAGAAGAACATGGGCTAGGACTAATTAAATATATTTGTATGTATTTATATTAATCTATATATTTAGTATATGTAATAAATACATTTGCTGATAGACATAGAGTTCTTTCTGTAAACTATTTACATTTACATGTTTATTTTTTTGCAGAAACAATAAATAGCTATCAAGGCAGGACAAAGGAGTGAAAATATGTGGGGGGGGAGGGGGGAGGTTGTGCTTTTCGGAGCTGAATACAAGAACAAAGTGTATTCCCACTGAAAAGTCAACACTAGTTATTCTGCTGGGCAACTCACCCTGCACTCAAACTGAGCCCCACTCTGTGTGAAGCACTAGCAGGAACATCGACTTGTGAGAAGCGATGCTCTGAGGCTCACCCACCCGTCCTGTCTCTACATCGTGGAATGTGCTCCAGTCTCTCGACTGCTCATGGTAGATGCCTTCTTCCCTTCTCTTCCCTTCCCTCGAATGTCTGGGCCAACAGGGCAGTAAAGTAATGACATTGTACAAAAATGTACCAGCACCTGCCAAAAATGTGGCTGGTGATCAACAGTGTCCAAACTTTCTTGTGACAAACACACGTTAGATAAAAAAGATGCTGTTTAAAAAAACGCTGTCATCAGAGAGAGATAGACAGAGAGAGAAGCAGAAAACATCTAACCCTAACCCTAACCCTAACCCCACCCTCAACCCCCCAGCTTCCCACAACCCCAGGCTCCTTCACAATCTCATGCTGCACAATTTTTTTTTTTTTTATCGTATTTTCGCATTTGAGCTTCAGGCTAAGACATAGAAATGACAAGTAAATCACCAGGTTGCCTGCAAAAACCTGGCTGCTAAAGGACATATTGCTGCAGGCCCCCGAAGATTTGGATGTAGTATCAACAGAGTCTGCTGCACCACACAGCAGGGGGCAGAAAACTGACAGATGTCAAACACTCACTCACGGCAACAATCACTGCTTATCTTTGTCTTTAAGATATAAGTTTGAAAAAAGTCAACACAGTTCTTGTTGACCAAAACTTTCAAGTGCAAATTACCATGCACAGATGGTTGTCTAGTGAACATATCATGACAGCATCTCCTCAGAGACAACTTTGTCTTGTTGGAAAACTAGGAGTGATGGAGAGCTGTGTGTCTGTATTAATATATGTGCTAGAGGGTGTGTGAGCCTGTGTTAATGTTTGTGCACAAGGGAATGTGTGCATGTGTGTGTAATAGGGGTGAAATCTATTGAAGTTCTTCCTATGGCTGAGGCATAGAAACAGAGGCAGTGGGATATTGTGTGGTAACATTCTCTGGCTGAAAGTTGTGGTTTCGACAGATTAGATGGGGTGTGAATGAGGTGGAGTGCCTACATTACATTTCTCACTCTTTTGATTGGTGCAGAGCAGAATGAGCAACACCCATTTAGACTGACCCCTGATGGCAAACTAGATAAAGGCGGGTGTCGTGGGAGGAGGATCCTTCGACTTGGTCAGTCGTAGTGAAGAGGGAAAAAAAGAAAGGGCAAGGAAGGTAGAACGAAAAGACAGAAGGGTGAGGTGTAAGCAGGAAGGAGGACCCAAGTTGGGACGGAATAGACAAAGGAAAGGAAGGGTGTTGGGTGCTGGGTCGTTAACCAGTGCTGTTTTATAGGCTGCAGCCCAGCTGCTTGGCCCTCTCCTGAGTGTCCTGCAGGCGCAGCAGGCTGGCGCTGGAGTAGCCCTCATCACTACAGCTGCTACGCAGGCTGCCTCGCTCATCTCCTGAGTCGCTTATGCTGCTCATGCTCCACTCCAGGTCACCCAGCAGGTAGTCTGTCCCCTCCACGTCTACATCCAGGTCTTCTGTTGTCACGGTGTGGGACACAAAAGAAGAAAGGTAAAAAGAAGAGATGATTATGCAATAAAGCAGTGAAGATATATATGACGCTTTGTCAGTTTCCGACTTACCCTGGTCTGAGTCCGACTTTTCCGAGGACACAGTGGAGCCGGTACTGTCTGTGCGGATTCTCTCCACCCCGAGCTGCTCCAGGCGCCTCCTCAAATGTCTCTGCTCCCGCTGTAGGTGCTCTAAAGCGTGCTGAGCTTTTCTGTCGCTCTCCTCCAACCTCTGCAACACCACGAGGAGAGACGACGCAAAAACCCTTAGAAGGAGCCCTTCAAATTGCTGCTCAGCTTATCGTCTTATCAATGACATTTCAGTCTCTTCAGCAAACAGCTGCAACACACTTTACTACCAGTGTGCCTCACACACAGACAGAGACCTTGATGTGATCTTTGGCCTTCATCAACAGGCTGAGGGTGGTGTGCCTGTTAGCCTCCGGTCCCAAGGGAACAAGAGATTTCAGTCGCTCTAGACAAAGCCGTAAATGTGCCCGTCTGCAGCAAGAGAGATGAAACAAAAAAATTATAATTCAAAACTCATTTATATTTTCTTTGTGAAGAAGTGTTAAGTAAAACAGACACAGTACTTTCACTTCACCTTCCTTTCCAATCAGGACCAACTGAATACAGAACTAACATGAACACTAAAATGCACTAAAATGTTGTAACTATCATCAGAGCCTTAAAAGTGAGTGACCGTCTTAATCAGGCCAGGTATTTCTTCTTACTTCATCAATTATTTTTCTATTTTCTTACTCTTTACGTGGGTGCCCATGGTCAATCACAAACCCCACCGTACACACTCATTCCTGGTCTTAATAAAAGCTTTTTTCTATGTGACCCGTCATGTGATCAATGTGTGCAATTTCTTGTCCCATTTTTTTAATATTACCAAACCCATTTATCCTTGGTGCTTGTACTTATAGGTTATTTTGATGATTGATTTTATAATGCAAAAGAAAATTGAATTAACATAGAAACACAAAAATTGTACCCTCCTCAATTTATTCCCACAATATAGGCATCTATAAAAAGTCACAGGTACAGTATAAGGGGATGCCTAATTTATCAAACAATAGAACTGATGTTTACCAACATTACTTATTTTCATTTGCCACCATGTGTCGTACTGCAGGACTAGGACAGTTGACATGTATCAGGCAAATAGAAACAGGTTTTAATTTCAGCAAACACAAATACTCTAGGTCAGACAAATTATGTAGCAAGGAAAACCCGATTAGCACAAGATGTAAACACACCTTACGCACAAAAGAAAATTTAAGCCTTAGCCAACGATGACTCATCATGTTGGTCAGAGTATCACTTTTCCCAACTGTTCCCCCTGGAGTCACAAAATGCTACACCGGCTGCTAAAAGGTGCATGTGACCAAGCCATAAGACTATCAGGTCACTCCTTTACAGTCACTTATCAACCTTGAGATAAGTGGATTAAAAATGTCAGCCAAAAACAAAAGGCAGAATGTTATGCATTAGGATGCAGAACAAACCAGGAAACAAGATGTGATTATAGTCAGGTTAGACTGTAAAAATGATGACCAAGGACAAGACTCCAAAAGAAAAGATAGGGCATGTAGTGAAGAAGAGACTGGAAATTATGGATGTAGACAGTTGCAGAGACACTGCAGAGGGAACAAAACATGATGTAAATAAGGGAAGGAAACAGTCTGATGTTATTACCCAGGACAAAACAGCCAACAGAAGATAACAATAGGTTGGGAACTTTCTCTTTCAGATCCCTGTTCTCCTAGACGTCACAATTACAACATTATCATATATTGTCCTTAAAAGTATGTTTATAGCAGTACGGAGTAACTCCAGCCTCAGAAGGAAATAACATAACATTGTCTCCATGTCCTCCTGTATCACTGTGCTGCAGCTCTGAGCTGGCAGTTGGTTGGGCTATGGTGGGAGTTTTGTGACCACTTGACCTCTCTGTTGCACAACACACACCTCCAGGTCCAACCTTGGCGGGTTTTTTACGTATGTGTGGTGATTGAGCGAGTGGGCGTGAGTACGTTTGCTTCCTCCCAAACAGTGAGTTATTCTGGTAGCTGGGGGCTGCCTGGATGAGTGGTCAGTTTTTTTTTATCTGCTAATGCAGCAAGGCACCACAGAATCAAAAAATGTCACTCTGATATGACATGGTATAAACTTACTAATGGTACTAATAGATGCTCCAGGTCATATGTGTCAAACTCAAGGCCCGGGGGCTATTTTTCTATTTTGTGTGGCCCACCGAAGCTTAAAAAGCATTTAGTGAAGTCCATGCAGTTTCAGCAGAATTACACGGGTTTTTTTTTTTTTTTACAATTGCAATGAACAATATTTGTAGCTTGAATAAATAATAATCAATTGCAGAAACATGTTTAAGTCTGTTATGAAGTAGTTACATCTATACCAGCGATCCCCAACCTTTTTTGTTCCAAGGACTGGTCTGCCAGTACCACCGTTTTTTAAATATTGCCAGATTGTCTTTAAATAAAGAAAGTAAATGGATATGACTGGATTTTCCTTGAAAAAAGTACATTAGTAAAAATTAAGTACATTTTTTACTGTGTCCTACTGCCCGGTACCAAATGACCTATGGACTGGTATTGGTCCGCGGACCGGGGTTTGGGGACCCCTGAGCTATACAGTTATCCAGCTACAACCGGCCCTTCAAGGAGAACTGTATTGCTGATGTGGCCCCCGGGGGAAAATGAGTTTGACACCCCTGCTCCAGGTGTTCAGGTCTTTGAGCTTGGACACAATTCTGAACTCAGAGTTTATCCTCAGGTGTGAGATCCCAGGTGTTTCAGGAGGGGCAATAGACAACATCTTTGACCCTCTGCAGTCTGACGATTATTTTTTGTTTATGGCCAATTCATAGCCATGTTTATTATAAATATAGCTATTCATAGGCAAACATGAAACTACTTTCCTAACTTCACAACGTTTCATATTTTGTTTTTATCACTGATTGGAATGACTATCTTTTCCCCACATGGATCTTTATCTATTAGTTGTATTTCATCTTTGGCATATATCTCGTAATGCCTGTACTACTAAGCCAGAGTTTTTCACTCCTGGCATAACGACCTGATGTTGGGTCGTCTGAAATTCAAATGGGGTCCTACTGATGATTAAAAAAATCCACACACACTTCTTTCCCAAATCTGACAACTCTGAATTTGCAACACAGTATAACAAACATGATCTAATACTAACTAAGAAAATTACTAATTCTAATTCTGGCTAATTGAAGGTGCATGAGTATTTATGACAATTTATTGTTGAAGAGGAGTTCAGACATTTTAAGGGCATATGACCCTATTATATGCTATAAGGGTGGAGGTTTGCACTAGAAAGAAGAGGAATGAAGGTCAGTCGCAGCAAGAGGAGATATATGGATGCAGTGAGGGAGGACATTGGAGTCAGAGAAGATACAGAGAACAGGGAGAGATGGAAATCATGATTCGCTGTGGCAACCCCTGATTTGAATAGAAGAAATAAACAAAACAGATTTATTGTTCGTCCCCCCCTTTTCTTAATTACAATCAAACACATAGAAATGTTATTTAATTTAAATGTAGCCTGTGGCAATAGATTCTCAAAGAAGTTTTTACACCTTTTCTTCACACCACAGACATGTTACTACTGTGTAGGTTAAATTAAGAAAGTAATTCTCTGCTGATTGGGTCTCAAGGGCAGGCAGCTGGATGTGGTTATGTAACATGGAAATGCCCTGGTCTGTGTTGCTCTGACATAAGGGATCAGTGGGCCTGGCTAATGTTTGTCAAACCGTGCTGAAGAGCAACAGACACAGGGTAACAGAACCTGGTCACATGCTGTTTGAGCGTTAGGAAGAAAAACACTGCAGGCGTGGCATGAACCCACTCAGCAACAAGTTATACTGATTCAGTGTGGCTGTAGTTCAGTGTGTCAGCAGATAAGTATGAACAGTCTAGACCTGCAGCTATAGGTTTGGGTGCTTTTGGCTCGACTCGTTTTTCACTAAATACAGTTTGTGTATATATGTATATACGTTTATGTGTGTGTTTTCCTACTGGTCTGAGTACCAGTGTTAACTGTTTGCACATGAAGCCAATTTTATTTGATTTAAAAGTGTAGCTCTGAAGAAGAACAGCTTTTTCATCTACAACTGACCTCTCAGAAATAAACACTTCTGTCAGCAAAAACACCTCTGCTTTATTTTTAAAAAGCACATCTTGGTTGGGTTTCAACCAAAATCTTCCCAGTAAAGGTGGGAGTATAGCGGTGGGGGGGCGCTTATTTCAGGGTTAAAAAAATGCTTAATTTTGAAGATTTTTAAGCCATATTTTATGATAAACTTTCAATAACTTGTTACTGACGTAAAGTTACATACTGTATTTTAATTATTTACTTATTTACTTTACTTATTTTATAAAAAAATATTATTTTGCCCTACTTGCAGTGCAATCAAAAATGTAAATTGTATTCTATGTCAGGGTGGCCTGAATGTGCACAGAAAAGCAGGTGCACTGGAACAAAATAAAAGGCAACAACATGTGTCATTTCATGGAGGAATATTGAATTTGACTATGAGAGAAATCTTAATCTACAGCTTTTTACATCAGCCAGCTAGCAGTGGCCATGGCTAAAAAAAAACAACTTAGGTGAAGTTTATACAAAAAAGTGTTTTTTTTTCTGAGCTTTGGAATCATTACTTTTGGATTTTCAGGAATACTTTGAGTACACCTGTTTACTCTGAAAAAGGTAAGATGTGCAGAAACTTGTTGCATAACACTGATGGAATGGTGCTGTTCTTTACAGTCTGGCATGTTTTCCTCTTACAGTGAACTGTAACCTACTAAGAAAAAAATTACAACTAGGTCAGTGTGTTGCTCTTTGCTGAAGCAGCTGTCAATCAGCCTCTCTCTAACCCTCTAACCTCAAAGCATTAACTCCCTGACAACTGGTTAGAAGAATTACGAGGGAAAAGGTGTGGCAGGGGCTGAATGAAAACAAGTGCTCGTGCACTCTGAAGTTCGTTAAGTTTTTACGACAATTGAAGAACGAAAGTAGCAGACAAAATTATAAGGGACAATGGGCGAGGCGGCCCTTTCAGTGTGTGACCATGACCTTCTATTGTCTGCTTTTCTATCAATCATCAAACCAGAAAATGGCTCAAGTGTTGTCAAGCATAATACAACAGGCAGTTGGTTATATACTCAACACATGAATGCACACAAACATGTCACACAGGACTGTGTGACATACATTATTCAGATGCCCATGGAGCTGCTACTTTAGATCAGCTAACAGAGGCACTGTGGAAGTCAGAGCAGCCCCAGAAAGTAAAAGAATTAAACTGGTGTCTTTGATCTCTGACAAACTGAGGAGCAGCAGCCTTAAAGCTGTACGTGTAGCTTTAGAGCACATGCTGTATGTTCACCTGAAGCTCTACATAAAGGTGTTGTGAGAGTTATTGAAACCAGATGACCTTGGTTAAGCACCACAGGACAAGTGAGTCACCTGACACAACCATGACACCATGTTTGTGTCCTTAGTCCTAGAAGAAGGTGCAAAAACAAAGCTTCTGTTGACACCAGTGAACTCACAGATTATTCACATGTCCATTTTGTGCACCATGTTGCTCTAATAAGAGTCTTATATTGTTGGTAAATATTTGGGACATTCATTCATATAGGCGCTTTGGCCCCACCTCCTGGTTAAGTTTGAATCCCAGTTAGGGCGGTTGGTTCCTTCCAGTGGACTCACCACCCGCAGGAAGGTTCAGGGGGGATGGTGCGGTGCAATGTGATTTGGGAGGCGACTGCTGCCCCCACGGCCCGGTAATGGATAAGCAGATGAAAATGGATGGATGGATGGATTCATTCAAATATCTTGGTCCTATTTTTGTGGCTATACATTTTGTAATGTGAGAGCCAAATGATGATGAGAAATATGAGACGCAACAGTTATGTAACCTTTTGCTTTGCAAAATTCTTTAAGTATCCAAACCAATCTTGGATACTGTCCCAGCAGCTGAACAGGTCTAGCACCCTGGCTGCCCACCGAGCGTGGAATAGCCATTTCCAACATTAGCAACATTAGCTTTATGTTGTTGAGAATAAACATCCGGTTCAGATGTTTGTTGAGGGTGTGTGTTCACATGTTTAGTTCAGTTAAAACATTTACAACTAACATATTGTTTTGTATGGGGTTACACAGTATTTATTAGCACCCAAGCCTTTTCCAACATGTTGAAGTAATGTTTATTTCATAAACAGTACAGGTGTAACACTTGCAATTTTATCAATTTTCAAGATATAAATGAATGGTAAAATGATATCTCTCTTTAACAATGAAATTATGTGGATACACACATCCAGTCCAACTCACATAATTTACACTCTGACACTTCCATGGCAACAGTGGGGAAATGGGATTTCTGTGGTGTGAGCTGCTTTTCATATGAACTATCTTATATACACATACACACACACGCAGCACACACAACACATACATAACACAAATGCACTGACATACCTGTTCTTCTCCATTTCATTATGCGAAGACCTGCAAAGAGACAAAAAACATATTAAGTTGTGATTGACTAGAGAAGAGAGGGAGAGGGAGAGGGAGAGGAGGGGGGGTTCTGCATGGGTGTACATAGGCAGGCAAAATAGAAAACCAAAAAATAGATTCTGTAAATCTAAGTGTATTCTAATGCCTCAAGCCTGTTCCTGAGCAAAAACATTCCTAGAATTTTGTTTTTGAGGGCAGACATTCAGGTTCTGCATGATGAAGCCACCAGTAAACATAGTTACAGTTACCAGGAACAATAGGCAAGAGCAGGAGTAGACAGATTGTGCTCCTTCGTGTTGCCTGATTAGTACAGAGCAGGGTGGGGGAAGGCACACTGCTGAAGGTAAACTGAGAGATGGGAGCGTGGCTCCTGCACTGCAGTGTCAAGTAGAGTGCACATACACACACATGCACACACACGGAGAGGGAGGGCAGGGTATTGGGTCGAGTGTATCTTTTGAATGGAATGTGCCTCCATGACCTGGCTGAAAAAGTAGGTACTGTAGGTTTCGTGAGGTGGGTGGTGTCAGAAAGAAGAGTAGAGGAAGAACCTCTTCTACTCTAAAATCTCCTCTACCTTCACCTGACCCCCACAGCTCTTCTGGTCCTTCCACCCCTCATCCCAAAATAGTCTTTGCACCTTCAGCTCTGTTAGGTCTGAAGCTCTCACCATCTCATAACCAAGATTGTGCGGTACAAAAGCACACAAACACACAGAGACACAAACTACCCTCTTTATATTCACTTGAACAGTGGCAATATCATTCTTCACAAACCCATTATCATCAGGCCAATCCTAATCTCATGTTTAATATATTACAATTAGATATAAACTGTAGAGAGAAACATTTTAATAAGAAATAAAACCCAGCTGCTACATGTATGCTGGTGGTCTCTTTAAACCTGTTCACTTATGTATGTTGTTTTTTTTGTGTGATTAAATGAATGGAAAACTCTCCTGTGTCTCTTGCCCAATTCTGTCATGGTTTTTATGAGACATATTAACAAAAAGGGCTTCTTCACTTATGTTCTCTGGCTACTGATGGGCATTAACAAGTTAAAGGTAAACATTAAACATATTCTATAATTCTTCACATCCATCCAAATATGGTGTTTGTGAGTGAACTTTTAAACTAGAGAGTAAGTTTCCCCATCTACCATAACTGTACAGCATTGATCTCCCTCCAGTCTGTTCTTCAGTCGGTCTGTCAGTCTGTGTGTGTGTGTGTGTGTGTGTGTGTGTGGGGGGGGGGGGGGGTTATCATGTTTCGGCTGTCCTTTTTAGTTGAAAACACGCACGCACACATGTACGCACTCTACCCATCTCCCTTTTCCTTGGCTTGGTTCAGACAGTGTGCATTCCTATGCAGGGCAGACGGCCACTAGTGACATAACACCACGAGAAGGGAAACCAAATTTCAGACACAGGGACACCTCCCTGATTATGCTCAGCCTGCTCTGCTAAAGCCAAAGCTGGTTTTGCACCATGTGGTCCAGTCCAGTTTGGTTTCCCAATATAGAACAGTAAATCCTGTTCTGGCTTGTTTTGACAATATGGAGGACAAATAATGTTGGCTGCTTCAGCTATACACAACATTACATTAGAAACAAAGCAAAAACAAATCTGCAACGTGTTTTGCTCAACAATTTAGGTTTGTGCTATTTCTTGTTAGTTTAGTTGCTGTACTAACATTAACATTGAAATAAAAACAAACACAAAACTGCATTGTGTAAACAATTATGCACAAAAGTATCAATGATGTAATTGACAATTTGTTAAAATCTATATAAAATAATGTATGACTTCCTCTATCATTGTATGACTATATTAAACAGTAATCTCCACAAACAGTAAAAGCCACATTGAATGAAGCCTTCATGCATGGTAGGAGTAAAACTTAGGCAATATAGGCAATATAACACACGTTACTCTATAAGTTGATTTTATTAATGTAATTTTAAAAATATTGTTTGAAGATAATGTTTTTCTTTGTGGAGTTGCACATTTGCATGCATTCTGGTCACCGACTCCAGGTAATACACCAAAAATAGGCTAAATAGACTTTAGATCATAACTCTTATCAAATGACAATAAAAACCGAAATCTAGATAATGTTATCAAATCAGCTGCTTGTGTGACCTGTCATCAGCCAGACTGATCTGTCTGCTGGTGTAGTGGCGTGATGCATTCAGTACTAACAATGTGTGTGGGAGCCAATTTAAAAGAATGAGAAACTAAAAAGACATGATATCATAAATGTATCTCTGCACAGAAAAAAGCTGATGTGTGTGTGTCTAATTTCCGATAATGTAATCTATGGTACTCTTCCTAGGCATGAAACCATACTGTTGTTCACAAATCTCCACTTCCTGCCTCAACCTGGCTTCAACTACTCTTTCTCAAATCTTCATGGTATGGCTCATCAACTTTATCCCTCTGTAGTTGTTACTAGAGTTGTCACAATACCAAAATGAGTAACCACGAGACTATACCAGACAAAGTATCACGGTTCCAGGTGATTCGCATATTTGATTTGGCTAAAAGTTTTACGCCGGATGCCCTTCCTGACGCAACCCTCACCATTTATCCGGGCTTGGGACCGGCACTATAAAAAATTAAAATTAAAGACACTGCTAAATAATTAACCATCATTAATAGAATGTGTGATTAAGTAACCAAAGTGTTTTATATATCAGTTCGGGAGTCACCACTTTCTAATAAACTCTCTTTATATACACCTGCAGAGCAAATGAAACACTTGATCATTGAGCTGACAATAAACTTATTGAGCGGTACATAAATTATATCCGTGTGAATACATTGAGTACTTTTGGGATGGCGCGAGTAACTTTAGATATATGGATAATAAAGCTGATGTTCAGTGATTTATGAGTAGTGACATGCCTATACATGAACCATATACACGCCCAGTTGCATTCTTCACCTCAAGTGCTCTATACATTGAATGTGTCTTCATGGTATGTGGAAGGGGGTTCAGGATAGACACACAGCAAAAACAGTTTGTAAACAATTTTATCTGGAATGCAGTTGATATGTTGGAAACATTTCTGTACAGACCTGCTTGAAGCCAAAAAGATAAGCACGTCATCATAGTAGATAAGTGCTCGTAGCGCTTCAAATGGAGTAAAAACAAACAATAGATGAGCTAATAGTGGGTATTTGCCATTGGATTCTTTAAAGGGATTTATTCATTCAAATCATGAGTGAGGAGAAGTAGGTTAAGTACAATGGTTCAAATACCTATGAAAATAAGCAAGCAGAGTTGTTATGGCAGCCTTTTAGTACATATGTGAGTGTGTATATCCTTAGGTTATCTAAGGTAGTAAGGCTATATATAAACCTTTTCAATCTACATTTGAGTCCTGCAGGCACATTCTTACACATCAGATTTGGCAGAAGACGGCATGTGTTGAGCAAGATAGGTGGATGGTGACAGCTGTTGGTACTACAGTAGCTTTAATAGTGACATACCAAAAAGAGATTCCAATTGGTTTACTACAGTTTACTGAAGAAGCCAATGAACCTTATTTGAACCTTGCTGCCATTGTCTACTGCGTTCCAACTTACTATAGTGTTTATGGTAATATATGACCAGTTTTAACCAACTGTTTTCCACACTGGTCCAAACTAATTTTGACATTTCTGTAGGAGTAAAGTAGGTTTCATCTTATCTACTTTGTTCTTCTTCATTAATTTTTTTAAAAGGAAGTACAAGTACATTTTCTTAGTCTTAGTCTTTCTTTTGTGTCTTTAACAACTCGTCATTTAGTGTAGTGTTCAACTTAGAGTTACATGTTTACAAAGGCTACACCAGAAATTCCTGAATAGCAACATGATACGAACAACAAGTCACTCCTCCCAGTACGTTTAACGCTGGGGAGTGGTTGAATATATCCAAAACAATAGACCACACATATGCAGTGGACCAAGCACTTTGTTGCAAATGTTTGGCTTTGGAAGTAGAACTCCATCCAAGTCAATGTGAAGTAAATGTGTTATTCTTATGGTCACAGCTTTTCTGACACAGTCTGATAATTATTCAATTGCATTGGGAATAATGCTTATTTATGTATGTTTAAAATACATTTTACTTTGTTTCTCGGTGAAATTCACTAGAGAGATAAATCCTTGAAATGAGGTAGGCCAGTGAAAGTCAAACAATTAGAACCAGGCTAGCATTACCAAATGGGGGCAAAGTTTAAGTTAATTTTTCTCGTCCTTTCATTTAACCCTTTGCCATTCAAACTAGAGTATATTTGTAAATTCAACATGGAAAAAAATATTCATATAACTAATGAGTTGTCATACTGTTATTTTGCTTTGGTCACTGGGAAACATTTCTAATGCTTGGAAATATTAGTGGAATCTACTACTTTTTACCAATTAATTACAAACAGGATTTGCTGTTGGTATAACTGCTAACCATTAATACTTTATGGTTGATTATTATTTTCATGAAAGGTGAGGATAGTTAACTTTATTCTATCTATGTGAAAACTCTAATTGGGGTGCCTAGCATGGGACTGATATCTTATCTTCAAACAAAGCTTTACTTTTCAGAGCACTTTTAGTTGGGTATCATTTTCAAAGTAATGAGCAGGGATGACAAAAAAACCAAAAACAACAAAAAAAAACAAAAACACAGCAGTCTGGACTTCTGACACCTGATAGGTCGACTCTGTAGATTAACAGTTGTGACACATTTATGTGATTGTACCTGCTGCAGTCTGAACATAAATTAAGATTTATTGGACCATGTTGTATTTCTTCCAGATTTACTTTTAATCTTTGTTTAAAGTGTTTGGGGTGAACATCTTGTTGAGGAATACTCAAATTACTAGTTGAGTTTCACTACAGCAGTACGGTAGAAAGTCACATAAATGCCTCAATATGACTGATTTATGCTCTTCGCATTGCCAGATGAATGTGCAAGCATGGAGTGAAGACCTGCCCCCTCAGAAAAATGTGTTATACTGTCACCTTGACTGACCCAGTCTGCTGGTCTTTGCTGCTGTCAGTCATGCTTTATAGAAGACAACGAGGAGACAGAAAACATGACCTTGCACACACGTAGGCATGATGCCACTGACTGATGTTAGTTAGTCATTAAGAATTAAGAGAAAACTGGGTGAGATGTATTAACAAAGAAGTGACCTATTTCCCTTGTACAATTGTCTCTTAAGATCTCAACGTTGTGTGAAGAACTGATGTGGTCCGTGACCAAGCTAGTTTTAGACTGCCCTCTAAATGCAAATGTTTGTATTGAACAACGGGAAAGGGATTCATGTGACAAACAAGGCAAAAAAACACAAACTCTCTAAGGATGTTGGCATATATATATATACAGTTTGTATATATATTGCTCGAGAAACACAATAACGCATTGCTAAAAATACCATTGTAGAACATTTAGCATGCCATGAGCTAAACATTAATGAAATTTAATGACAAAAATTTTAATGTCAAACCAAAATAAAATATAAACATAAAAAGGCAAAACCTCAGGCAATTTAAATTGATAGAGAAAAGAATATACTTAACGATATTTAACGATCACCATTCACATTTGTAAATAATTAAAAGGTTATTATCTGATATTGTTATTACAAGGATATTCCTCTTATGTGTATTTTGGATGGAGGTGGATTTTATTTTTACCTGCTACTTGTATTTTTTTTGCTTTTGCTTTTCCTTTTCAAGCTCTCCCTCTCTCGACTGCTGACAAAAGGTGGCATGGAGGCATAGCCATGCTCAGCTTCTGCAAGAAAATAAACAACGTGGTCACATGTCCTGATATCAGTCTCTGAAAAATACAGTGATACAGCAGCACTGTGGAAAAAGGCACCAAAACAGTAATGGAAAGACTTAAACATGTGCTACATTTGATTTGTATTCTTCATGCATCTGGTAGCAGTATTTTGAGATGTGTAATGGATGGATTTCATGCAGTATATTTTACTCTATTTTCTTCCTCCCAGTCTGCACAATGATGTCATCTTGAACTGAAATAAACCCTACTAGTGAACCACAACAGAGGGAAAGGAGGGGCCTCCATAAAAACAATGTCTCCAAGCACATTTAAATGCATCTGCCACATATACATCTTTGCTTTTTTTTTTAAACCAAAATGCACATAGATATTAATTCACATATACATGACAGTAGAAAAACAATAATACATCACATCTTTTGATTCAACTCTGTTTTGCAAACACTGTATGATATAAAGGTTTTGAATGCACTTCTGGTAGATTGTGTGTTCAAATGACGGGAATTTTACAGATCCACAATGACAGGTGCATGTCTAGAATATGTGGAGAATAAATGTCGCTGCCATTTTTCCACAAACAGTATTGGAAAGGGGGGATTGAGTATAGTGTTAAACAATGTAATGACACTTTACCTCGTTCCCTGCGATCAAGAAACTCGGCTGCTTCGATCAACATCTGCACCATTCCGACCGCCGCCATTTTCCGCAATATAACACTGATAAAATAACAATCCGGTGATAAGGGAATTCCGTGGCTGCACACGCACACACACACACTTACACACACACGACTGGCTTCAGGTCCAAGCGTTGGCTCAGCTCTGAGTTTAAGTGTCTAATGTTTGTTTAACAAAATTAAATTTGGTAAGTCGTTAAGAGTTTTTAACACGGGCAATATATAAATCAAGTGCCCCGTGAACGCAGCACCAGCCACAGAGAGAAGCCTTAGTGGTTGTCAGGGGTTTATGTTAGCCTGGCAAATGCTAACACTTGTCCAACAACTGTAGGTTAGTTTGTCCCTTTAAAATAACGAAGAAAATTACTTTAAATTAATAAAGCTAAATAATTCGTCCCGTTTGTTTAAAGCAGCTTTTCAAAAACGAAAAACATTGGTCGAAAAATTTGGCGTAATTGGTAAAAAATGAAAAGAAGCGAGATTCTCAATTATAATTTGTTTGTCTAAAAGTGGCTTAATTATCAATTTAAAAGAGTAAAATGTATTTTCCTGGCTCGCTTCTTTTGTATAAAGGTCGAGAGTCGAGGAGGTTCCTGTCTTGTTCAGCTGTCAGAGTCGCCCTGTCTCGAAATGCATTAAAAAAGCTAGCTGCCTTTAAAAGTTCACTTCGACGAATTCATCCACCCAAAGCGACCCAGGGTTCAGTGTGGCTCGGCTAGTTTTGTGCTGGTTTATCCCTGGTTTCGCGTGACACGTCACTGAGGGAGTGCAAGCTGCGACTAGCATCAGCTGACAAGCAGTGGGTGTTTATTAAACTGCCTCCAAAACACAGCCTTGTTGATCTGGACGACGGCTAGCTTACTATACTCTTCTCCGCTGCCAATATCAGCCGTGTGCCGCTACCTGATTGGATACTGGACATCACAAATCATCTCAAAGGACTATTGGCTAATCTAGCCGTCAATCACCATTGGTAGGCGCTCTTGTCTGCCACCGGGAATCAGTGACGGCCATTTTGGTTCTAATTCATCACTACGTTCAATCACAGCGCCGACCCCAAATGGAAGTAGTTGCAATACTAACCATGCTTGCTCTGGGATTGGTTGTTGTCTGATAATCTTCTTTCTAATTGGCCGTTTTGCCCACGAGCTGGAGGCTGCACCTCCTACTGACAGGACATGCCTCCTTGCCATGCTGCTTCACGGTGGAAGTATACTATTGGCTTCTGTGTTGTTTGTTTCGCTTCCTCATCGATGTTTGGTCCGATTCACATGCTCGTTTCCTATTGGTCAGCCTCACTACACCTGCGCACTAACCACAGTAATGTGGAAACCATTTTTAAATGTTTAATACGTTCCCATTTTGTTGTTATGATTTAAAACGTAATGACAGAACAAAGATAAATATAACTGGGCCTCATTAAATCGAAAAAGAACATTTCTTTTAGGTTTAAAGTCCTTAACAGAGTTGCATTATAATTAGATTACAACTCGTTCTTTATTTTCCATCAGTGTTGAATAACAATGAAACAAAAGTAAAACCTGTTGCACATACATCTTAGAACTAAACAAAAATCAAGTGCATTATTTTTGAAAATTATTTTATTTCAAGTACAACATCATCTATTACAACAAGATAAAGATATCATGCTGGACTAATTTCAACACTTGTGACTAATTGCAAGCAGTATAGTATACATTTATGTATTTTCATGTAAAAATGTAAATATGAAGAGGGAAAAAAAAAAAAAACACACTAGAAGGATTACCAGGACCAACTGTGAGGGAGGAAATACTTCAGTGTTATATTGTTTCACGCAATGAAGTCCAACGGTCTGTTGAATCCACCTTTTCTGTTCATGTATTGCCTACAAAAAAATAAATATATAAAAGAGAAATTACATCAGTGTTACCCTCGCAACAATTTCAGATTACATCATCGTGCACCAATGGGACAGCTGGGATCTCAGCATAGAAAAACCTGCAGAGGTGATTGGTTAAAAAACAGTGAGGGAGCACAGAGTGAGGGGGTGGAAAGGTTTGACGTTTAACTTCGCCATATGACCATCATCTGGGTTTCAGACAATGCCCTTGTTAAAAATCAGCTGCTTGACATACCTGTATTTTCTCTTCATCGTCACATTGACTGCGTATGCATTCACTGAACCATCAGTTTTCTTGCCCTGTTAACAAAAATATCAGATATCTCATGTCTCAATAAACATTTATGCATGTTTTAGCATTATGCTAATGAAAAAAAAGAGCATTTACATTTCCCCTGCTTTTTCAAAAGTGGTGATTTTAGAACTTATTTTACCAAGCATATTAGTCCTTGAGTCATTTTAATATTGACCTTAGAAAATATTAAAATATATATACTTTTTTGCATCCACTTTTGCATTGATAACCTTAAACCACAAATGTCTATGTTTGAAGAGCGCTGCTAACCAAATAAAATAGTGCTAGCAGAATAAGCTTTAAAAAAAAAAAATTAAGAAAAAAATGTGTTTCCCACAAGCTCTAAGAAATCCATGCCTTGTGGAAGCACAAAAAAAATGCCAAAAAATGTAATGCAATGACTTTTTGAAGAAGCATAAACTGAAAACTCAGTAAAAATGTTGTCATAGAGATCAACCCTTGAATTGATACCTATGCAGGGGTCATATTTGTTAATTGGAAAATTAACATAGTGAATACATTATCATGTAATAAATACAGAGATATAAATCATATTTTAGCTAGTGCACTCCTAAACCATTAAAAAGTACAACAATAAAGTGCACCTCCTTGTGGCTATATTGCACAGGACAGCCATTTACTTATTCTCACCTTTGTGGTGTCAAAAGAACCGAATCCCATTAGTTTCATCATCGCAATTTCCTCCTCTGTTTTGCCTGCCATGTCTTCAGCTGTAAAAAAGAAAAAAAAGGTTTTTAGTCATAAAAATTATAGTGGTTGGCAGCTGAACCTGTGTGTAACTTCAACATTTTTAACCTGAAATTTGCACTGTCTTTGCATGTTTGTCTTTTGACTCTTTACGGTCATCATCACGTTTGTCTTTCTGTCTTACTGGAGAGAGGGAGGTGGAGCGATGACGTCTTGCAGGAGACCTGCAAAGGAAACACACAAATGGCTGCAGGACGACTTATCACGACTAATGAGAGTAACTAAAGCCCTATATGTTGTAATTAGATTGGTCATCCTTTTAGTGAAGGCTGAATAAAAATAATTGCATGACTACTAACATTTGAGGGAAGCATAAAATTTGATTAAACAGCAATCAACGAATTGCTGCGACAACAAATCCTAAAATTCACATTATTAAAACCCACACTTTTTTACAGAGTCATTGTTATGTGACAGATTCAAATATAATGCACTTATAAATGGGCAGAGTTAGACACATGGTGTCCAGTAATTCACCCGTCTATCTCTATAGTTGCATTAAAACAGAGTGGATGCAACAGCTTCAACAAAGATTTGAAAACAACTCTTGTTCTACAACCCACTTACAGGATGAACAGCAATGACTAAATTCCAACAAAGCTATTAAGATACATTGTGAGTTATACTATTGCACAATGTTCTTGGCATTACTAATAATTCCATCATTTAGATTAGTCACATAGGACACAAAAAATATCTGAAACACATACATCTACCTGCAAATGGGAGTTAGGAACTTCAATTAATCTTGATAAATTATAACTAATATTATATTAGTATTACAATTACACTATTCACTGACAGCAACCAATGATTAATTATTTGGAAAATATTCACTTGCTGCCCTACTTAATTAAACAAAGGTCAACTTCAGTTGAAGACTATACATTTATCTTGGCTAAATTCAAGGTATGTGAAAAACCAAAATAGACACATTCTACAACAAACAAGCACCAGTAGGATAACTCACCTTGAACGTCTCTTGTGAGGGGACCGTGAGCGACTTCGGCGTCTGTCTCTGTCCCTGTCTCGAGAACGAGAGCGATCTCTCTCTCTTCTCCTGCGGTCACGCTCCCGGGAGGTGGAGCGGGATCGTCTCCTCTCTGCAGCAAAGGAAACACATTATAGGTTAAGTTATTTATCACGTCCGTAGGCCATTTAGTACCAGGGCGCAGTGGGACACTGAAATAATGTGCTTCGGTTTTATTAATTTACATAATTAAAAAAGAATCCTGTCATATCCTGTTACTTTTTTCATTAAAGGTAATCTGGCAATATTTCAAAGACTCCGATAGTAACAGAATAAAGTCTAAAAGATGTTTTATTTAGAAAATATAATGATTATTCGCAACAATGGCACAGTATTACCGCTCCACAGTAAGGGGCTGATACCGGCAGACCGGTCCTTGATACAAAAAAGGTTGTGAACCGCTTTATTGATCTACTTGAGAACATTTAAATAAATATGGATTCTGTTCCAAAAAGTTACATATCATATACAGGGGATGGATATATATATAGTGGCGCTTTGGCCCAGAGGCAATGTCTCTGTCATTGGTGTGGAACCCCAGGGTTCACCTCCTGGGCAAGTTCGAATCCCGGTTAGGGTGGTTGGTACCTTCCAGTGGACTCACCACCCACAGGAAGGTTTAGGTACGGTGCAATGTGATTTGGGTGGTGACTGCTGCCCCCGCGACCCGGTAACGGATAAGCGGATGAAAATGAATGAATGAATGAATGAAAGGATATATATATATATGGTTGTTGGTGCCAGAAGGGCTGGTCTGAGTATTTCAGAAACTGCTGATCTACTGGGATTTTCACGCACAACCATCTCTAGGGTTTACAGAGAATAGTCCGAAAAAGAAAAAATATCCAGTGAGCGGCAGTTCTGTGGGCGGAAATGCCTTGTTGATGCCAGAGGTACCATCCGAATGTCGTAGCAGAAATCGAGACTCATCAGACCAGGCAACGTTTTTCCAATCTTCTATTATCCAATTTCGATGAGCTTGTGCAAATTGTAGCCTCAGTTTCCTGTTCTTAGCTGAAAGGAGTGGCACCCGGTGTGGTCTTCTGCTGCTGTAGCCCATCTGCCTCAAAGTTCGACGTACTGTGCGTTCAGAGATGCTCTTCTGCCTACCTTGGTTGTAACGGGTGGTTATTTGAGTCACTGTTGCCTTTCTATCAGCTCGAACCAGTCTGGCCATTCTCCTCTGACCTCTGGCATCAACAAGGCATTTCC
>NC_024328.1:1784045-1788429 GCF_000523025.1 Cynoglossus semilaevis | reverse complement strand
GTACCTAATATAGTGGCAGGTGAGTGTGTGTGTGAGTGTGTGTGAGTGTGTGTGTGTGTGTATATATATATATATATATATATCGCAAAACACATACTTTTACATCATGTTGCAGTTTATATATGAACTGCAACATGATGTGAAAGTATGTGTTTTGCGATTAAATGTTTATGGACCTTTTAATTTCAGGAGGGAGTAATTTGACAATTACTATTTTCAAACATTCGATGTTTTAAACGGTCCTGAGTGGAGAGGCTAACGTTAGCTACGCACAGCGTGCTGTTATTGAACGAATACGCTACTAAGACGTCCAATTGGTATTGTTCAGCATCAAAAGCAAAAATAAAACATGATTAGGCACACAATTTTATATTCTAGTTTGTTTAACGGCGAATAAACACAATTATTCTAGCTCGGCTAAAGCAACGCTGGCTTGGCACAATCTACCAGGCTTCTTACCTCGTCTTGGTGGAGTTCTGCTCCTGCTCCTGCCCATGTTTACGGAATATTAAATTATACTACTGAAGTTCAATTCGATAAGAAGTGGGTCAAACAAATTGTGAGAGCCTAATCGAATTAAAAAGACTCCCAGCTCAGACGTTTTAGGTGCCTTATAAGGACCCTTCAATGCAGAAGTGTTTTCCAATATGGCCACAAAACCAACTTCCGGTCTATGTATGTTGAAGCGCCCCTAGTGAGCGGGAGGTAAAACTTCGCGGTAATTCCTTGCTTTGTGGTTTTTAGTGGTTTGCTGTGTTAACAGTGATGTTTATTTTATAATGTTTTTTAAATTCCACCGTTGCTTTCTTGAAAAAAACTCAATGCAATTCAAATAATGGATAAACAGCTACCCTAAACCCATATTGTATTTTGAGATTGTGATTAGGTCTCAGTTGTTTTCTATAAATGGTTTACAGTCACAGCTGAAAAATTCCCCTTTTCAAAAATGGTATAATATACAAAAACACAAAGACCAAATGTTCTCAAAGTATCATTTATTGTGTCTGTATCTTAACATTTAGACCAAGGGGTCAATTATAGAATCGAAGCAGCAGTTGACGTTAATGTTTGTCAGTGGAATCTATATCGCAATTACATAAACCACCAAACCATTGTATTTAAAATCAAACCTGATCTTTAATGTGTTATTCATGGTAACAAGGCAACACTCAGCTATACATTCTAACATAAAACAATTAAGAAATAAACACCATGTAATACATCACACACCAGAATTTTGTTACAGCTTTTGGTTTCTACAGAAAATAATTCATCCATTGGTAATATTTGTATGTGTACATTCAAAAGAAAACAAGGAAAAAGTGGAATGTCTAGTACCTTCAGTATCTTTTATAACAGAGTTTCAAGCAACAAAATTTTAATTCTGTTTTAATTTTTTTTTTTTTAGTAGTAGTAATGTTGGCATTCATAGCGGCTTGTGTTTTGTTGCGAGCCAGTGTTTTGTTCTTTTCATTTTGTTCTTTTGGGTTCAACATACTAAATGTATGAGATGTTCACTAAACCATGTAGCATTCAGAGGAGCACAACCAGTAGCAATCAGCATTGTTCCACATATACAGCACCTGTGCTCACGTAGCACATCTGCAACATCTACTTGAAAACTACAACCAAAGTATGAAGATTAAATCTGATGGACCACAAATGCAATGTACTACAATGTCAATGTACACATGTCTAAGTTCCTATAATTCATTGTATATACATAGAAAAGTGGGTGCATAATTCATGAAGACTTTACATGGTCAACACATACTCAACACTTGTGGAGAAAGGAAAGAGTTGCGAGCGTTACTGTAAGTGCACAGGTCACAGTCCTGATCGCCGTCTTCAAAACAGATGCACGTCAACATCTATGCAGTGTGACACTGATAACAGCAGGTTGGATTAAGAGACGGGTGACAACTGTGTATGTGTGTTGTTGACGACAAATATTTGCATTTTTTTTAAGTGAAATGGTTTTAATTTTTTTAGTATCAGGTTCTCTTCAATGAATTCAAAGGATGTTCCTGCTTTCCCTAGAAAGCTGTGTAACTATATCTGACTTGGGTGAAATGTTTTAGATGATTAACAGCAAAAATACAACTACTGAGTAGCAAAGCATTTGAGTATCAGTTCGTTAAAGTTACTGTGAGTGTGACACATAGGTCAGGTACCTATGGAGAGATCTGATCAGGTTGACTTCACAGCAGTGTCTTATCTGGGTATGCGTGTGTGTGTCTGTGTACGTTTAGGCCTCAGCTTTCTCCTTCTGCTTCTTGCTCTTTTTCAGGAACGATGGCGGCTTGAACTTCTTTTTCTTCTTGGATGGGGACTTGGAGGGAGAGCCCTCTGGAGTGCCACCTTGAGGTTTGACTGGGGGAGCAGCGGGGCTGGAGGATGTGTCATTAGTGGACAGGGCCTTCATGCCTTTCTCCAGTTCCTCCGTTGTCTGCTTCTCCTCCTCACCTCCAATCTGGATGGCAGGAGAGTCAGTGTTTGCCTCCTCTGCTCAGATAGAAGAGAAAGAAATCAAATAAGAAATATCTTTCTTGTCACATTTTAGCCAAAAACAATGGGAACAGAAAAGCTTCATGCTGCATGTGAAATAAGGTAAGAAATCAGTTGTGTACCGTTAGGCCAACAAAGCCTTCTCTGCTGTCATAAACACAACTACTACACAACTAGCGACTTATTGTTATTAATATATTTGCCACATAAAATATTACAAAGTAACCTGTTCTATTTCATTCATTTTCACTTTCAGCTTTTCTCTGGTAACACTGCTTACAGTCGAGTATACTGGAGTTTTTGTTTTTTTTTATCCAATCATATTTCAGCCCTAAGGCCTTCAGAAACAATAGTGTTGGAGCTAGGAGCCTAAAATGAATGGCAATGAGATTGTTTCTTTAAACAATTAGATTATCAGTTTACATCAGGCTGGCTTCTAGCTGGCCCAGTGTTACTTTGGCAGTTTGAGTTCGTTTGATCAGAGAAAGCACAGCTGAAAATCAATGACGAAGTAACACATTCATGTTGAAGCATTAGACAGGAGTGACAGATTTCAGTGACCCTGGATGATGCTGCTGCTGCTGCTGTTGCTACTGATGCTGCTGGTCACATAGTCAGGCAAGCAAAGCTGATGCTAAAAGCTCTGCTAAGCCTCACCTGAGAGAGGAGACTGATGGGGTGGAGCAAGGACCTTTGTGGGGGAGACAACAGGGGGAGACACCTTCTCATTTGCCTCCACCACCATCTTCTCCTGCTCCTCCTCTTCCTCTTCTTCCTCCTCCCCTTCTTGCATAAATACACAGACAGACAGACACACGCACACACACACAAAACCATACAACACAACATGGCGAAGGACGGTGAAGCTTTATGTGTGGAGTAGGTTAGAATTGTGAGACAGAGAGAAGCAAATATTTTACACACAACAGTCAGATGTTAAACTGAAATGTTGTGATATAGATATCAAGATCTCGTACACTAAGGAGAACAGTAGAAAACTAAGAATATTTTCAGGGTGTGAACTTTAAAGGACAACAAGCAGACTGAAGACTGACAGCTCAAACACATCACAGTGAAACAGAACATCATTGATTGGCTGACTTTTTCAAAATTCCCATTTGTCCCGTTTGACATGAATAAAAAGAACCCCAGGAAACAAAATGAACCCTACCTGTACCATCTGTCCCTCCATCCTGCTTCCTCTGAACCTCCTTCTTGTACTCCTCTAGTGCTTGGTCTGTCAGATCACTGAATGGGTTTGGAGGTTCTGGTTCAGAGGGGAGGCTGAGTGGACTGACTGGAGACTGGAGAAGACAAATCATAGCTGTGAAACATGCAGGACATGCAGAGGAGATCATGAAGACATAATGTGTCATGAGTTTACCGGAGGACTGTTCTCTGTGATGACACTGGCCAGAACTTGAGACTGTGGCCCTGCTGTCTTCATGTCCTGACGATTCTGCTGTCTGATCTAAGGTGAGATTCACTCTTTGGTTCATAACAGAATGTAGACAGCGGAGATCTACATCACAAATCCTGCAGCAGTGGAAGCATATTACCTTGTTTCTTGTCTCCACCACCTCCTGAGGGTTGGTGAAAAGAGGAACAAACTGGTTTGAGGCTTCTATCTTGATGGAGGTGCCTCCGGCCTGCGTCACTTCTGCTGACTTCAACCACTGAGGATGAGGAACACGTCAAAACAGCATCCTCACAAAGACAAGTCAGAGACATTGTTGACCACAACGCTTCTACATTCACATTTGTTTCAGGGATTTTTTCATGTCTTTGTTGATAAGTCTCTTGACATTGTTGTTTTGCTTTGACACTAGAGGGCAGTAGTTTAACTGCAGTTATTGTCGTAACACAGGGGCTTTAC
>NC_024328.1:1783775-1784022 GCF_000523025.1 Cynoglossus semilaevis | reverse complement strand
GAAAGAGTGAAAGGGGGAGGGAACAGAATGAGAGAGAGAGAAACAGGCTCCTCCCAATTACAAATGACAACCAGTTAGATGATGCTGTTCTGTAAGTGTGGGCTGTTATTTTTTCTGCAGCAGGAGTGTCCACACTTTTGTTGCTTGAAAGCTACTCTTCAAATAACCAAGCTATAGCGATCTACCTAGATTGAAGACATTAAATTTATATTTCACACATATAAAACTGTACTGTGTATATATATAT
>NC_024328.1:1750263-1783768 GCF_000523025.1 Cynoglossus semilaevis | reverse complement strand
ATATATATATATATATATATATATATATGTTCTATTGTGTAGAAAAAAAGGTCTCACAGTGCTGCGCTGGTTTCCAGGACTAGCCTGCTCCTGGTTGACTTTTTGGTAGCTGTTGGGGGTGTTGAGCCATCGGGTTCTCTCCTGCTGCTGACGCTGGGCAAAAGGGTGCTGTCTGAGCGCTGGATGCACTCCGTCGTCATCGAACTGGTGGAAAACTGTGACGGTTGCAGGCACCTCCACCTCTCGCCGCATCCGCGTCCGCTCCAGTAGCAAAGGGAACCGGTAGGCATAGCCAGTACGGTAGCCCTGAAGAAACAAGATGGAAACAGTTACTGATATATACTGTATACAGTAAACTCCAGAGAGTCTGACTCAAAGAGATTTCTGTAAAGGCATTTGTTTGCCAAAGTATTTTGTTTGGATTTTCCAAACAGAATCTCAGTTCATGTTAATGTTGCAGGTAAACAATGTTAGTTATATATGAGATCGTCCATCCATCCATCCATCCATCCATTTTCATCTGCTTATTCGTTACCGGACCATGGGGGCAGCAGTCTCCATGACCGCTACCCAAATCACACTGCACCGTACCAACCCCCCCTAAACCTTCCTGCAGGTGGTGAGTCCACTGGAAGGTACCAACTGCCTTATCTGGGATTCGAACTTGCCCAGGAGGTGAACCCTGAGGTTCCACACCAATGACAGAGACGTTGCCTCATGGCCAAAGTGCCACTAATGGGAACATTGTTAAAACATATTTGACAAACAATGCTAATAAATAACACAAAACCATAAATCAGTGGTTCCATAGTTCATACTAGTAGTTAGCACTCTCTGCCTTAGACTCAGAAGGTCAGGGTTCAAGCCCCAAAGGAACCACATACTAAATGGCGCCTCCTGTGGAAGCCTATGTGGGTTGCAAAGACTCACATTGTGAATTAACCCACTGTGGGACAAATAACAGATATGTAATTTTTTTTCTCTACTCCACTCTCAAGCCTATAATCATTTTTAATTGCCAATCTTCTGTATTATGTTTTTTTAAATCCAAAAACACAAACAACCTTTGGTCCTTTGTCCCTTTTAATGCGTTTGTGTCAGTAAGATAATTTCAGATAACAGCTGTTTGCACTCTTGTTTCACCACACAGCCCCTTCAAAGCTTGTACTTTTGCCAATTTGCTCATTCATAATGCTGTTGCTTTTCAATAAATACCTTGCAATCTGCAAACCACAGAAAAGCTTTCGTGTTTTTATTGTGAAAGAGTAACAGGAAATTGATTGCCATTTTCACCATAGCACTTAAAGCTGCATTACTATGACATTATAGAGCAGTGTAGTAGTGTGTATGTTGGGTAGGGCTTCATTTATAAGCAAAAGCACTCCAACCAATGTGTTTTGTTTGCATAAGTAGTTAGTATATTAGCTGTTTCCTACCAGATTATCCAAAGTTCGCATTAGGGCTTCAAACTCATGCTCCCCAACACGGCTCTTTTGCAAAGGTCCAAAAGTGGAGCCGGCCCAGCCAACAGTACCAGCGGAGATGGGTTTATGGATGGTCCGGTCCAACAAAATGAGGTTACTTTCACCTCCAGCAGAACACAAAGCTGTAACCTAAAAAATAATGTTTTAGCAAAAGTATAATTTCTCCAGTGTGTGTGTGTATGTGTGTGTGTGTGTGTGTGTGTGTGCATGACAGAGAGACCTGTATCTGGCAGGCAGCCTGGATGTGGTAGATGGTGTAGAAAGCCTCCTCCACAGAATCCCCCAGAGCCACAATACCATGATTCCTCAGCACCAGAACCTGAGACACACACACATGCAACATCATTACCAGAATGACCTGAGAGCATCCTTACTTAGTCTGATAATTAATTCACTTCTACTTTGCATAATCTCTTTCTGCTGAACAATTAAAACCCTCCAGTACCAGGACCTTCTGTCCAGGTCTCATGGTAATAGTTATGGAACGGCTCACCTTACACGTAGGTCCCAGACTCTTCTGCAGCTCCACTCTGTCCTCCTCCTCCTCCATCACTCCATTGTAGTCATAATAGGCCACGTCACCAACAAGCAAAGCCTCATGGGAAAGTGGCAGAAGGCCACACTTCATAGCTGAAACCTGAAGATTATTTTGTGTGAATTAACAAGCAGGTTGTGACAAAACAAAAACAATTTCATCATCTGCTAGAATCAGAAATGAAAGCAGTTAAAGATGCCTGTGTGTAGATCCAGCCTGTGGGCTAACTTACTGCTGCTGTGGCTGGAGTGTGAAGGTGAAGAAGACACCGAACGTCCGGCCTGGCGGAGTAGATGGCTGAGTGCAGGCCAAACTTTTCTGGGTCCAAGCCCAGGTTGGTGCTGCCCTTCTCCACCACTTCCCCCAGGATGTTCACCTTCACCTGGGAAAAAAACACCATCACATAATTATGGGCGTCTTAAGTGTTAAGAATGGATGTAACTGTAACAAGACTAATTCATCAAAAGGGAAAATGTGAGTTTTGTAACTGCTACATTAAATTCAGTAATTTGACACAAAGTTTGACCTGAAATATTTTCTGTTTAATATTATATATACATATTTGTATTAGTCCCTTATTTGTCCCACAATACTGACCAATGCTGCGACAGGAGGCGCCATTAAGTATGTGGTTCCTCTGTGTGTAAGCCTGATGTGTAAACCATGTCTGATAATGACAACTCTATGGAACCACTATAACTGCTACACTACGGAGCCATACACACACACACACACATATATATACACATATAAATATAATGTATATACTGTGTATACATATATATATATATATATAGTATATACACACACACACAAACATATAACATATATAATATTTGTATTTTTGAATGTTACTTTATGATATATACATGCACTGCAAAAATGTGCTCAATAGCACTTGCATAGAGATGAGATGAGTTCTTCTTACCAGACTGGATCCAGTCACTTCACTATAGGCCAGACCATCTGGAAGAACCAGGAAATGTTCCTGTTCTTTACTGACACGAAGCTGCTCATGGGAGAGGAAAGAAAACCCAGTAGAAATTCAATATAAATACATGACTGTGCTGGGTCTGCAAAACAGCACAGATTCCTGACCTAATCTTAATAAATATAAGATAGAAGCCTCTATGTTTCTAGTTTTCTGTACAGTACTTGGAATTTATTTAACTGTTATGAAGCTTGATGAGGTGATTTCTATAAATGCACACAGAGCAAATGCTAGTCTCCTCAGTATCTATGATTTAAGTAAAATACATGTGAAATGGCTTAAAACAAAACCAAGGTTGACCTTTTTGCTTGGCTCAAACAATACGTAAAAAGCACAGTTAAGCCAAGGCTGGCACATATGTGGATATGTTTTTTGCAGTGCCATCTTGACGACTATGATCATTGGTCGGACCACCCAGCACTGGTCAATGATTTCTGATTACTTCACTATGGTGATGAAAAAATATAAAACTCTTGAGTAAAGAAAGGCTCTCACAGTTAGGCAGGTGTGGCTAATCCCAGCCCAGCCGTAAAGGTCAAACAGACGATGAGTGCTGGCCAGTTTGCAGCGCATCAACCTCTCACCCTTTACCAAACTGCCTGGCTCCCAGCTGTGCAGGTCATTGATCGGCATCACCATCATCATGTCTGAGAGAGAGAGGAGGGAGAAACAGCACAGAAGATGATCAAGCAACATTTATTGACAGACAATGATAAATGAATGGAGTTTGGCATTTTTACGTACTGGATGGAGAGACCGGCAGAGCAGCTGGAGAACCATGTGAGGCCATAAAGTCAGCGAGCTGCTTTAGTGCCCATAGGTTAGAGGAGCTGCCGCCCTTTTTCATCTGCTCCTGGATAAGCACATCCAGCTCCTCTTTGAAGGACTGGTCCCACCGGTTACCACAAAGTGAATGCATTAAATCACATGAGCGTGTGGTACATAGACAACACACACTACATAAAGCAAAAAGCAAAGTGGGTAGGTAGGTAGGTAGGTAGGTAGGTAGATACTGTAGATACGTAGATAGATAGATAGATAGATAGATAGATAGATAGAT
The DNA here is from genome assembly GCF_000523025.1 of Cynoglossus semilaevis. NCBI lineage: Eukaryota > Metazoa > Chordata > Actinopteri > Pleuronectiformes > Cynoglossidae > Cynoglossus > Cynoglossus semilaevis. The sequence continues at coordinate 1,779,698 of NC_024328.1, read as the reverse complement.
AGATAGATAGATAGATAGATAGATAGATAGATAGATAGATAGATAGATATGGAAATTAAGGATAGTATCGCTATCAATAGTATGAAAAAGTTGTATCAAGCCATCCCCGGTAATGAATATACACATACAGTATTTCCTAGTTATATTTATATTTTATATATCTATAAACAAATATAAACTCTTAATACTTAATAAGAGGGTACTGTTGGTAAGTAGATCCACCAACACCAGTTCATTTATACTCCTGCACTACTGTGATGAGTTATCATATTTCTATCTACTCAGTTTTCCCTTCCTTCACTGCACCACACCCACATGCAGAATATGCAGCACGCGACTGTAGCCCAATTTCTCCAGATGATTTATACTTCTGTGAGAAGATAATCAAATCTAGAGCGAGGAGTCAGTGGGTACAACCTATGGGCCAGATCCAGTCAAGGTAGGCTGTATCCAGCTTCAAACATCGTCAGAGAAAAATCAATGCAAGCAGCTGTATAAATCATGGACGTCCATGCTGTCTTTGGACGTATATGGAATAACGGATATCGATTACGAGATGAGTTTCTGCTGCTGCTGCTTTACATTAAAAGCAATTAACTGGAGAAATACAGTTTTATTGGTTGGAAATGACAGATGGGGTCACACTAGAGTGACTTCCCATCCAATATTTTTAAATAAAGAAATTTTCTTTTAAAAAGGAAAACATACAGTGCTTCTTTTATTCAAGATTTCTCTTATCTAAATTTCAACCTTTTGTGTCAATTGTACCATATTTTAATTTTGTGACCATAAGTCAGTCATAAGTCATAAGTAAGCACTTTTTTTTAATCCTTTGACTGGGTTTTTGCGACTTATACTCAGGAGCGACATATATATTAAAATATATAATTTCACAAATTATATATTTTATACTATATAAATTATACTCTGAAGCAACTTATAGTCTGCCAAATACAGTAGCCATTTACTCCTGGTACACCTAGCCACCTAGCTTTCACTTGACTTCTAATGTTTTGACCATTGTTTAGTTATCTTGTGTGAAAGACATCTTATAAAATATATTATTATTTATTTTCATGTGAAATTTTAAATGTTATATGACATGACAAGTTGACAGCCTTGGTACAGAGGGGAAAATGTCAAAAACACAAATATTTTCACATGAAAAAAATGAATGTCAAACGAACCGGACTGTGGAGAAGGCTGGAAATACGTTTCTTATGCTGTGGTCCAGAGTCTGGTGTTGAGTGCTGAGGGGACTGAAGACCCTCTGGGACCCCATCACTGGGGCTCCGCTGCACCGGGGTGCCTTTAGGTGTGGGGGACTTACTCATCTTTTGTTTGTGTGACAACCAGATGTTGGTCAAGAAAACTGTAAAATTAAAAAAAAAATTAATTAGTCAGATGCTGTATGAGGTGAGCCAGTTCCAAGTTCCATAATAAGGCAGGCAGATTTCAGTTGGGTCGTTCTGTTCAGGTTCTGGTCAAGACTATGTACTACTACTTGGCAGTGTTGTATTAGTAGAGTCTAGGCCTGGTGATTTAACTTAGATTGGGCTTCTTGAAGACTCAGGAGCCCACCCTGTGGACCAAACCTTTTTTTACTTTGACATAAAATTTTTTTTTTTTTAAATGCACTCATGGTGCCCACACATACTCTGAAATAAAATCTAATTTACAAAACTGTGAGTGAGTGACATAAAATACTTGATTTCCCTTTTGGAGAATTACAGTCACAGTCAAACCTTTTTAAAAGTAAAATTATTTTATTGACCATATCAAATTGAGTCATCCAGCAAAATAAAATAACAAATGATACAATATGTAAAATAATATAATAATGTTCATTTTACATCTTAAAGATTATGCATTACCAGGGATATGGGTAGTGTTTCAATAGGATTACTTTAAATGCTTTCTTACATACAGTCTTATTCCGTTTAAATTCAGATGATTTGTATCAGATGATTGATTTGTATCCATGAGTAAAAAGTGCAGAAAACAGCCAGCATGCCAAGACAACCAGAAAGTTCATCTGCAGTTGTGAAAGAATCATGGACGATAATTATTTTTTACTATCCGAAATATATCACAGGTCGCAGCACAAGGGCTGGTAATCTTTAAAATGTAGGTCAACATAAATTACATTTTTTTGTGTGGACATGTCTTATATTATCATAGGTTAAAAACAAACTAATCAAAAGCACTGACCAAAAAACACAACACAAAAAACACCTTAATATCATCTACTGTGTCTGTCATTTCAAACACTGACATTTTTCTCCATCTTTCAGAGGTTTAAAGGAGAAAATCAATAGCACTCTAATATCTATCCATTAAATATGAAGCTACAGTCAGGAAATGGTTAGCTTAGCTCAGCAGCTTGTCTGGATGCTGTGTAGGTAACAATATCCATCTATCAGCTCCCCCAACACGCAGCCTCTATTTCATTTTATATACATGCAAAAACAAAGGAATTCATGAGGAAATCTGTCTTAAGTCAATCTAATCAGAATCCATGTGAGAAGATCCGGATGGATGCCAATATGCAACACAACAAGCACATGTATTTCTTTTGGGGTAACTTAAATAAGTGCAAAGATGATCAGTGATGCACCAATATGCCCGTCAAACATTTGCAGCTGTGATATTTCACCCATCTCAGCAGCAACGCCTAATGCCAGTCTACGAAACAATTTTGACTAGCAAGAAGCTGCACGAGTCCATAAGCCCTTTTTTAAAGATGACAAAATGCCTATATCTGGTCCTGATCAGAGCCACAACACCACACAGTGGATAACATAAGTGGTATATCCTGGACTGATAAAAGGCCTGACTTGTTGACAGGCCTGAAAACACCTTGAGGACCAGACAAAAGAAATAAAAATCAAATTTTTGTGAAATATTATTATTTGATGGTTATATAGTCAGAGACTGGATTGGACGCCTGATTCAATCCGTGGGCTGCCAGTTGATGATCACTGATTTAAACTTTTAAATATAATTTTCATTTTATAGATCGTTGTTAACATTAGACCAGTGCTTAAGTGACTGGATGGCACCTTAACCACAATGGATCAAATCTAGATGTTCAGAGCTTAAATATAACAACAATGTAAGTGAATGGTCAAACAGGAGAAACAGAGTCAGAATCCTCCACAGCCTCCTCAGCCTGCACAGGCCAGAAGTATTTCTCTTACAGAGCGGAAAAAAGTGATCAAATATTAAAAGACATTTATGGCTTTAATCAATAAACTGTGTGCAATTCAACCCCCCAGGCTTTTGTATCAAACATGAAGATGTAAACGGAGATCTTTAACTGACACGTTTAAGAATGAGGAGTAGAACTTTTCTATGCATGAACATTAAGCCTCTCGTTATTGTTATGGATTTTCAAAGGGCAGCGTCAACATTAGAAATGATAAAACCTACCCTGACATTAAGGATGCTGATTCCTCAGGGCACCGTCCAGTGGTAATGCAGAGCAACAACAAATGCAATGAAACATTAGCAATAAAAGCTGCTGCTAACAGGCGGGAGAGAAGCGTCAGCACCACTGACAGGAAGTTCAGCTGGTGATACCACTCAGTGATTGAAGAACCAGTGAAGAGTTACCGTCAGGATGCTCAGATGGCTACGCCCCACATGAAGGGAACCAAGCTCAGAGTCTGCTGCAGGGAGCAGATAAGGTCCTAAACGCACCACACCCTCCATTTTCTCCTCCCCCTCCTCCACTTCCCCTCCTCCTCTTAACGTGCCACATATGACATAAATTTCACAAGGTTTGTACCATCAGTGTCACTGTAAACTGGGTCAAAGCCTGGCTCGAGGGCTAGTTTAAGGTCCGATAAAGGGTTTGATGAACCGTGACTTCTTTTCTGTAATTATGATTTTTTTTTCTCTACGAGATCTTAGTTTTTCTGTTCTATTAGATTTTTGGGTGGCCAAACAAGGTATATTGATCTTTAAAATGTGGTCCCACTGTGTTTGCACAACTCTGCTGCAAGAAACTCTTCATTCCAGATTTTGATTTTATTGTATCAGTGAGTTATTCACAGTGGATTTCCCTAAATAATCTAATAATGCAAATGTGTAGAAACAGAAGAGCAGTTTAAAAAAACGAACATTTGGAGACAATGATGAGATAGCAGGTAGTTATAAAACACATTCAATTTGGGTAACTACATTTGATTTAAAGTGAGATTTCACTTAAAAGTCACTTGTTCTGATTTTTCTTTTTTAAACCAGACTACTGTAATTAATAGTTCACTGGGACTGTCTGAAGTACAGTAAAAGGAAAGACATAAACACAACAAAACAAATAATTCTGGTGAAAAGTGCATTTTGCAAGGAAAAAAACATACATTAGTGACTAATCATTTTACAGGACTATTTACCCAGGTGAACCATAATTTTGGAATATTAAAGGATGAACCCCTCCACTGCTGACAAACAGTATCAGGTAAAGCAGTATTATTCATTTCTTTTAATTTAAGGCTGTTTTTACCACATATGAATAAATAGGAGCAGAAAAAATCCAGACTTCTCTTTTCTCTTTTGTTGCTCTTGACTTCCAAGAATATGACGCTATTTATATATTATACTATTTCCTTACAAACACATATATATTATTACGATTTTAGTACTAATACATTTTTCATCTGTCTTTCTCTCTTTTTTTTAAATAGAATAATCAGTGTATATTGCTTCTCTCCCTTTCTCTCTCCCGGGGGTTTAATGGGGCTCAGCTGCTGACGGGCAGCAGACAGAAAGCCTCTCTCTGCCTCCAGGGAGGGACTTAATGACTCGGGGAGACATTGGAGACTGGCTGCTGGCCCACCTTTGCTGCTTCCTCCCCTTATTGTGAGCAGCTATTCTGACGGTTACTGTCCTCTTTATTCCTGAAATTCATTTTCCTCCCAGATGAAAATCCTGACAGGCAGAGAAGCTTAAGAACAGCTGACAGTCAAATGATTGGTACCCAATATCTAAAATGTCAGGTTTGGAAGGAGTTTCTGGAAAGTGTCTTTGAGTCCACCTCAGACACCATAGGCTGTGAAACAAAAGACGGCCAAAGATTTGGCCTATGTACACCGGGAGACAAATCAGAGTGACACTCACTGAGAATAAAACTGTTATGGACAGATAATTTAGCATTCAATATTAGATACTTTTTTCAGATTCAGAAAAAATACATTTCTATAAAAGCTACAGTTGCAATTTCTCAAACTTCCTAAATTGGTTTTCACAGCAGAAAAACTGATGAAAGTGTACTGGACCTTAGTAGACAATGCAGACAATGACAAGCATTTAAGAAACAGTCAATGCAGTTGCAGTCTATACCTAATCATCAGGAGATTTAATACTAGATTTATGGACTACAATAGTATATCTTTGTAAACATTGTATTATTTAGAAGCTACCAGGATTTTTTAAACTTTCAAAAATCTGAGAATGCCTAAATTATCAGTATTTTGATTTGTTTTTTTTTTTCTGCAAGGCATTTTATTCTTGGATTACAAAATTCAATCTGGCAGATGTTTATGTGAATGGCCCCGGTCTCAATAAACTGAATAATACAACTCTCATTAAAGGACACGAGCAGATCAATGGAGAAAAAGCATTAAGCATTTCAAAATTGGATCTAAAAAACAGCCACAGTGCACATAACTCTGGGGTTTGTTGTTGTGGTTTTAGGACGTCTGTGTCAGTGTCTGAGCACTGACATCCAGCAGCCGTGGTTACCTAGGTAACCTTAAATTGATTTTCTTTGGCTTTCAGTCATATAAGCTGGTCAGTGCATCCTGACCTACTTAAGAACTAGTTTTTAAAGTAATAAGCACACTCACAAACAAGTAGCTCATCCGTCCATCCATCTGCAACTTATTTTGCTCATTTAATATGAAAATAATAAATACTGTTTTATAGTTTTACAGTTAATTTGTAGATAGATGACACCACTATTTACTGCCATATACCTAAAAGATTAAACCAGACCGTAATGCAAAAGTCCACTCAGCCAACTTCAATCTGTCACTAACAGTGTAAGGTGTTTCTGTAGAGACCTCTGAGGCATTCAGTTAGATCAACGGCTGACTCAGGTTCACTGTCGCAAGACAAACCTGTAATTGAAATGTGAATATAAATAATTTTCCTGTTTAACATATTGATGGAAATTTAAGATTACATTTATATAAAAACAACACGTTAGACCAGCACAGTTAACTGGACTTCACTGCACTGAAAATTGCGTTTAACGTTAAGTGATCATGGCTTCTTAAATGATACATTTCCTGATAACAGGACATGGTCGATTAAATGTACCACATGGCACAGAAACGTTTCATTTCTACCTTTTTATTACTACGACTGAGCCCCATTCAAAATTCAGTGGCAGCCATTGTCCTCCGTTGCATCGTAACAAAAACATCTCAAACCTCCCTCTGCTGAGTCACCCAGAGGACAGAGATTTATTGATAGGAACGTATGTAACAAATTACACCTATCAATATGACTCCACGGCTTAGTATCAGAAAGCAAAAAATAAAAAAATTGCCCAGTGTTTATGTGATATGTTTTTGTTTTCTCCCAGCATCCTCCACCCGCTCGGACCATGGCTGCCTAGCAACACACAGAGAAATACACACACACGCGCGCACACACACACTGCAGCATCAGCACCAGCCAGGGATCCGCAAATGGCCACCTGCAAAAAGCACAGCCGCGACGACGCAGTAACGATAAGCGCATGGATCTGCTCTCGCAGGAGACGCAAATGTGGCGAAGTATTTTCCAAACGATTGCGGGACTTCACACGGTGCCAGAACAGCTAACGTAGTGCCGTGAAAGAGCAGTAAGAAATATGGCTTTGACTGGAACATAAACGAAACACACACACACACAAAAGCCTCTGGGCCTTCATCTGCAGACACACACAATTTATCTGTCCACACTACAGCTGTGGAGCTAAAGCCGAACCAAGCGTCATCCCTGTTCTTCTGAAATTCATATTCACACATATATTTAACATTCGCATTCAGAGTGTTCGCAGTAGACAACAGACACACTGATCCACAGGGATGATGCAGCACTACTCCCCGTCCTCTGCCCACAAACACACCCCATCATAAACACGACCAGAGGCAGTCACTGCACTCACCTCAGAGCATCCTCAGTACCGTGTAGTGTGCGCGGGCGCGGCTCTGCTGCTGCACCTACAGCCCAGGGCGGATGTGTTCAATCACAGCAGCTGCGGTGGCTCTCTGGAGGCTGCCGCTGCCGCCACGCCCCACCCGGGGGGCGTCGGTCTTTCGTCTGTGTCAAACACACACTGCCTCCAGGAGCCTCATGCTCAGCTGATTCTAGCACATCGGACCCTGATGCTGCTCTGTGAGCCTGGACCTGCCCACTGCCACGCCTGTCCTCAGCCTGGCACCACCAAGACCCGCTCCACCTCACGCTAAGGGCGGGCATACACTGTACGATTTTTAATATATGTACGGACAAAGCTCACGATTTATGTACTCACGCTGTACGGCCTGTCCTGTCTATTGACAGCTGTCAATAAAGATTTATGTCAAAGCTCCGACGCCGGTTATTCAAAAATAAAAAAGGCTGCCGTTATGATTGCTGCGATACTGTGCGCTGAAAATTCAAAAAAGAAGAGGCGCCGGCGCATCTGGAGTCGGAGATGGCTCAATAAACGTGGACAATACGTTTATTGTTTATTTATTGTTTAATACGTTTATTGTGGACAGTGCAAAAACGGGCTAAAATCGTACAGTGTATGCCCGCCCTAATGTACCGTTAATAATTCATTTGAATAATATGGGTTAGTTAAGTTAAATATGTCAAATGTTTAGTGTGTTTGGTTAACTGGGACCAGCTAACGGCAGAAACCTGATATATCCAGTTAAAAAGGCTCCACCATCGGTTGGTTATTTGATAACATTCATGTGTAAACTTTCACAAATTGGAAGAGGTAATTTATTAGTGACTATATTTATTACAAACATAAAACCTCATACTGTATACCGTGTGTATGGATATAATTCGTGCTGGACATTTGTTGACAACAAAAAAACCATCAATAAATATAATAAATTAGGGGCCCGTAAGAAATGTCCAGAGCTTCTGTGAATGTGGCTTAAAAATTAAAATAAAAGCACGTCCACATTAACTGACTCAAACAATAATTAGTATAGTTAGTAATAATAATTAGTAATAATTAGAAATAAAGAAGAGAGAAATAAAATGTATTTCTATAAGATTAAAGTCTTCACAGGATCTGGCCTGAAGTGAAAAGAGAATACAAAAAAAATACAGCATTGTACTTCAATTGGCAATTTCAGCGTTGGTATGTCTCACTAATAATTTAATAATACTTTTTTATCTTCATTTATACAGATGGAAATAAATCTGCTTCACTCAAATTATCACCATGAATACTCCGAATACTGCAAAACTTACACGTCTTTATAATACTCCAAAGAGTTGACATGGGATTAAACAAAGTACAGTACCCTGCTGCGCTACCAACAGGGGAAAAGGAGACACTTACGATATTAAACCAGAAGACGGCAGTGTAACACTTTTTAAATAACTGTGACGAAATCTTATTCGCCACCGTGCGGCAGTTTTTGTTCAGTTTCACTAAAGTGTGGAATAGGCAGGTGGGTACGGAAGCGTATTGCTGCCACACTGAGAAGAAAAAAATTTATAAATAAAATAGATTTTACCAGTCCATATGTTTCTAACATCATTATCAGGGCTTCTGCGTTAACTTTAAAAAAAAAATCTTACCAGGTTTCCAGCTTGAAAACCATTTGCATTTTACACCTCTCAGCAGGGAGGAGACATCTGTGGTATTAAAAGAAACCAGACTGCAATCTCACTTTTTTATTTTTTGTTGTATAAGAAGTCTATGAGCAGGTTACCTCTAACCTTTAATCCAAATGTTTAACTGTCAGTCATCATTTGATGGCATGTGTTCAGCTGTTATGAGCTTTGTGAACTGGGTGATGAGACCATTGCAACGGTGAAAGCGGCCTTGATTTAACCACTTCACATACAATTATCCAATCAGACAAGCAGCCGATCCTCAGGATCTGTTCATGTCAAGGCTACACAACCCTCACGCCTCTTGCTGATTGGCAGTTAGAAGTGGATGATTCTGGTACATTGTCCAATCATCTGTTATTGGAATTGACGCTTAGGCTCAATGTTAGTGGCCACAAACTGATTTCCACCAATTAAACAGATGTGATGAGCACCTTTGATAAAACCAAGTATTTAAAAAAAAATTCAAATTAAAATGATCAATTCTCATTTTCAAGTGTCAACAATAATTCAATTTGTTTTACACTAATTAAGACATCTGGAGGATGAAGGATATAATCTGAAAAATCCTAGTGATGGAGCTATTTATATATATACAGTACATATAAATAAATGATAATTTATTATATGATAAATGATAAGTGTAGTTCTCCGACAATTCATCAATTGTTTGCAGAAGTTCACACGATCATAGTCTTCTTCTTTACAACACAAGGTTGGCTTTTAAATTGTGGAATTATACTATAACGACAAAAACACACAAATTTCCCACCACCTGACTGGCAGCTGCAATTCAACACCATCTCTCACACTGTGACCAATTGTATTCAACCACTATCTAGGTTTATAATCACATGTGATTATAACTTACAGTAACCCGGGAATTTTTTATCAAGAACACATGATTCATCTTAAGGAATAGTTACCAAAATGTTAAATCACAGAAATATTAACCATGACAATAGAGAAGAATGTTTTATTGTAGTTTGATCAGGAGCCACTTAGATGACCTCATACGCAGGCATCACACAGTACTGTAACACCAGTCTGGTCATTTCTCCATCCTCTGTGACTGGGCCAGGAGATAACATGAATCCGTCATCCATGCACTCATCTGATGTGTTAAGTATCTGTCGAGGAGGAAAGTTTTAAATGTCAGACAATTTGTTATCCTGAGAGTTACTTATCATTGCACACCTGAAGCTTCAAAATGAAGAGCTGGACCATCATACTGATATAAGCAAATGCTCCCATTTGTTAGATTAGGCTTAAATCATATGCAACCAGGTAAATGTACAATAATACAGTAGGTATTTAATGTGTTTGCTACTAGCTGCTGGAATGATTAAAAATATATATATAATTATACGATTTCCATTAGACAGCAAAGACCAGCACTCTAATGAATCTAATAATGTCATTTCAGTTGCACTTTCTTCCTGTGTTTGTTTGTTTCCTGTGTTTCCTACAACATTTTGGAGCGAGAAAAAAAGTATGTGTGTAGTAGGTCAGGCTTTAGCAAAGGCTCTGGGAATAAAAACAGAATTTAATGAAATGCCCCCCATTTTTAGAACATGGGCTTTCAATATAACATCACAAAAAGGAATGAAAGAAAAAAGAAATGAACCCAAGGCACTCTTTGTTTCCATTAATCACATACCCTAATTGACCTTATAAAAAGCAGAGTCTGACACATTTTTGGAAGCTGTTTCCCTTTAGACTCTGATAGTTGTTCAAAGATTAGACACAGCAGGTTATTTTGCCTACTTGTTTTTGTGAACATTGCAGAGAAACACTTAGGGATGCCTTGTTCAAGGCTTGGTAAACTCTGCCTTTAGATTTAGTTCTGTCGAATCACTTGTAATACAAGTACAGTAGAGAAAAACAAATGGCACATCATCCAGTCTCCATAGGTCGTTCCCTAGGCCTTCAGTCTGACCATAAGTGATTGCCCTATTTAGGAAACCAGTCCCACTTCTGTCATGCTGTGAAAAATAACTCTAATGATACATTGTGTAGTTGCAGAGCTGTGTTTGGGGTAAAACAAACACGAGATACTTGGGTCCTGGTGACATCACCACTTACATCATCAGTATCTTGAAAAACTGCAGCAAGCAATCGGGTATATTGCTTGTGGCAGATGTTAATGTGTCTACTTCAATGGGCTTCCTGTCACGTCTCATAAGTGGCACCATTCGCTTCAGACGGGAGAACATTATGTTCAAGTTACGAATCTGCACATGAAAATAGGTTAAATGGCAGATGCCATAATGAAGCAAGTTTTATTTTAGCAACACTGACTGTCACTCACTGTCTGTGAGACTATGACACATACCTCACATCTATAAAACCATATCAAACAGAAAGTTTGTTTAGGGTTGAAAATCTTTAAAAATGTTGAAAAGGTTTGCATTCTACAATTAGTTCAAAACATTTTAGAGGACTTCCCCTTATGCCACCATTAGATTAAATTTAGCAATTACACTGTTTCCTTCTCAGCTGGGCGTATCAGTCATGCAGTGTTCAATAATGACAGACTGCAATGTAGCTGTGAATTTTAACAATCAAATTTGCTACTGGCAGTAAGCATTCACAGCTCCACAGTCACGGATGATTAATTGTAGCCAAGGTAGGAAATGGTGCAGAAATGGAGGAGTACTTGTGTCAAGTACCTCATTAAAAGGTTCAATTTCTGATTATTTTTGGAGTTACTAGAAGGAAAAAATAAAGGAAGGTGAACTCCTTGTCATTGTCCAGCACACCACTGCACACAATCAAATGTGACTGCTGCTTTTAACCCATCATCAAAGTGAACAGTGGTAACCTGGCGGCTGGTGGACTTGGCAAGGCAGCTGCAGAGTGGGGCAATGTGAATAGACTCTCACAAAAGCTTCTATGCTAATTATCAAGCACAATGGAGTGTTAGAGACTGAAAAGCTAGAGTCAAAGGCAGGTTTAGGAACCAGCATTGTTGTGTTTCACAACCACTTAATATGGGTTAACTGGACAGATATATACAAGTTTGCCAATAAAGAATTCAACACCAATTTATATAATTATGCAAGAAAGTGGGTCAGTAGAAAAATAATTGCAAACAAATGTGCCCATGTGTGAGGACCTCACCTCACTTTGATAACTCAACTGGTAACACTGCCACAATACCACAAAAATGGTCACTTCTCTTTAGGACATCACAGCTGCCCACAGAGTTGAAAACCCTGACAACCATCTACTACTACTCTACTATGGTCCAATCATAGTCTTGTGTGTTTATGGTTATCTGAAAGAAACAAAAATCTTGAACTAGAATCATACTTTTATTTTTTCACTATTGTGTACATGAGTGTGATTCCTCATTTATAATAAATTATGTTAAATTATGAATGATGTTATTAATATTGAGAATAAACCCACCAAGCTAGGGTGTCACCCTGGCGGTGTTCACAAATACCTTACATGCAGGAATTCACAAAAATCTCTAGGATGGGTGGGATGCATCATCAGTGACGTTCCTGTAGTCATCTGGGGTTTCGTGCTGGCTCTGTAGTCCACGGGCTTGCCCTCTTGATCCAAAGCCATTGAATGGCTTTTTCAGCTCCGGTAACTCACAGCCCTGCCAAAGTTTTACAAATAGAACGGCCAGCAAACCCCCTGCAGCCCACCTCAATTAGTTTGCAGCGAGCCCGCCAGCTCAGGCTTCTGCACTCCTCCACCAGGTCCTGGGACTTTGCCATCTTCCTCTCATGCGCCTCTTCCATATGCTCCTCCCACGGTACAGTCAACGCCCACATACTTACCTGCTGGGTGATGTCTGAGTATATTATGAGGTCTGGGCACAGTCTGGTCTAGGTGATGTGCTCCGGGACCTTTAACTGTTATCCAAGGTCCACTATCAGCTGCCAATCTGGGGCTGAGGTCAGCCACCCCGTGTTCCTTTGTGGGGAGGAATGGGGCTTTTTTCCAGCCTAACGGAAGGGGATGGAAGTCTTTCTGGGTCGATGTTTACTGGATGGCTGAGGCGACTGCTTCGGCCAGTGGTAGCGACCATCAACCAAGGCTTTGGGGCAGCTGCTAAAGAGGTGTTGCAGGGATCCTCTTCCTGCACACAGTGAGCAGGCTGGTGTCTCGCTCTTACCACAGGTGGATAGGTTTGCTGGAGTTTCTCCAAACTCTTCACTGGCATTTCAGACAGCACTGGAATTATGGTCTCTGAGATCTTGAACTGGAACTTGTCCAAGACCTTTCCCTTCTTCAAGACCAAGGATCTCCATCTGCTACCAGGGACAGAGGATGTTGTTATGGTCAGGTCATCCATGTAGGCTCTGATCAGTGGAGCACTCCAGATTTGGTTTGAGGCCCGGGACACTCCACCTCCATGGATTGCACCAACCAAAAAGTGTTACCGAAATGGTGCAAGCAGTAATGATTCCTTTCTCGAGCCTGTGCCATTTGGATGTAATGGTCCTGGAGGACACTCTCATCTGGAAGTTGTTGTAGTAATCCAAGATGAGCTGGTTGATCTTATTGGGGACATGGTGTCTGCGAAGAGTCTCCTCAACCAGTTTGTGCGGTATGGACCCTTAAGCATTTGCGAGGTCTAGCCACACAACTACCAGGTTGCCCTTACCTTCCTTTGCTTTCCTCAGGAGCTGTGTGACAACACCTGTGTGCTCCAAGCAGCTGGGTGTACCTGAGATCCCGCCTGTGTTGATGTAATTGTTCCTTAAGCAGAATATTGACAACTTTTGCTGCAGAACGCTGAAGAGAATCTTTCCCTGGTTGGCTACTCTCCCTTACTGACAACTCTCAGGATCTTCCACAGTTGTTGGCAGAGTCCCGGACAGTGTTTGTAAACGCTGTATGGAACTCTGCTTGGTCCAGGAGCAGAGGCTGATCTTGCTGCCTTGATAAGTGCATGGACCTCTCCCAACTTGCTTCCTTGACATCCTTAAATGTTAATGAACCACTGCATACTCCTCAGGTTCTTGAGAGAGAGTCAGCCGCCTGTAAAAGTTTGTTTTTGTTGTTTGTTTTGTGTGAATGCGCAGTTAGGTAGAGAGAACCACTATGGCAGCAATGGTACCAAAACAGAAGAAACTCCAGAACAAAGTCCAAGAATTAACCTGCATGTTTCACGGTGGTTAGCAACTGAATGTGTTACTCTGTGTGTTACTTTCCAAATGTTTACATATTACAGCTTGTGAGCAATTGAGCTAAGTTCCACAGGTTTTACATGAACATCGAGGTAAGGTCGCTGTTATTAAGACTCTCCTGTTGCTGAAGGAACAGACCACGCCGCGCCTTCACTGTAGCCAATCAGAGCCGTTAACAGGACGTGACGTCAGTGAACGGCCTTGTCAAGGAAGCTGGAAGTTTTTGCTCCTTACGACATCCCTGTTCTATCGATTGTAAAGTGCGAATTGTGGACAGGAAATTTTACTTTTAAAGAATTTGATATTTTAACACACCTTTTTTGTTTGTTTTTTCAACGTTGAGTTAAACGTAAAAGAAAAGCAGCGACAGGACAAAAGTTACAGGAAGTAAAGTCGTCAAACATCAGTCAGTATCATGTTAGCCTCCACAATGCCGGACAATATCTGCGGTGAACTCCACGATGAACAGGCCAATGAAGTGAGTACTGTTAAAAAACAGACGCCGAGTAAAACTGCGCCAAGGCTGTGTTAGAGACATGAAATGTATTCGTAACTATAATGCGTGTGTATAAAAAAAACACTTGGAGTAGTAGGAGCCCCCGCCCTCTAACCTGGGACAAGGAGGACGTTCATGTTAACACGTCAACTGTCAGTTTTGTAACTAGCATAAACGCACATCTAACAAATACAAAGACATCCCTTTACATTAGTTCGATTGTATCCTTTTAAAAGGGCAACATTTGTAAATTGAAAACGTTTGTAACATTTTGAAGAGATTATTTTCATCATTAATTCTGTTTGTACATGTAATACATAAAATCAGCCAGTCATTGTATTAGAGTATAACTGTGAAGTAATTATTTGTTTTAGTTTTTTGCTCCGTTCAGTCTAATAGCATAAGAGAAACAGAACACAGATAATGGCACATAATCTTCTTTTTCTTTCGACTTTGTCCCTTTTTTCAGGGGTTGCCACAGCGAATCATTATTTTACTCTTCCTGTTCTCTGCATCTTCTACTCTGACTCCAACTATCTGCATGTCCTCCCTCACTGCATCCATATATCTCCTCTTTTGCCTTCCTCTTTGTCTCCTACCTGGTAGCTCCATATCTAACATTCTTCTACCAATGCTATTAATTCTATCAATTGTAATTAATTAATTGTGTTATAATGTAATATCAATGACCACTGTCCCTCCTCTGCACATGTCCAAACCATCTCAATCTGGCTTCTCTAGCCTTTTCTCCAAACCTTCCTGTCTGTGTTGTCCCTCTAATGACCTCATTCCTGTCCATTCTTGTCACTCCTAAAGAGAATCTTAGCATCTTTAACTCTGCCACCTCCAGCTCCTCCTCCTGTCTTCTGCCTATTGCTACTGTCTTTAAACCATACATCATGGCTGGTCTCACCACCGTCCTGTAAACCTTTCCAACACTTCTATTCTTCCTCTTTTCTCTTTTTGTCTGAATCAATCGCCCTCTTCTTCTTTGTCTCTGACCAACAGTAGTCCAATTTCCACCAGTACCCTCTAGGTCAACAGCACTGTTGGTGGTCGTTGTTAACCCGGGCCTCAACCGATCCAGTATGGAAATCGTTTTAGTGATTCGCATATTTGATTTGGCAAAAAGTGTTACACCGGATGCCCTTCCTGACGTAACCCTTACCATTTATCTGGGCTCGGGACCGGCACTATAGTATCACTATAGTAGCACTGGCTTGTGTATCCTAGTGTACCCCAGTGGCTGGTTTATAATGGCATGTAATACATATGACAATATGACATAAGACAATCTGATGTGGTGAAGTGACATTTGGTGGTGTGTCTTGACAGAGGGGGTCCATTTTTAAAACACGGTGCTTGAAATTAACCTTTAGCAAATGGGAGATGCTGATTGTCTACTATAGTGTTCTACAAGACCTCTCACCACCTGTTCTTTTATATTGACCAAAACACATATTTTCTGTGAAAATTAGCATATTAATGAAAATAGTTGATATCAAAACTTTTGCATTACAGAATGTTGAGTATGTATAAATTAATTGCTTAGCTGTGCATTTTGGGTATTCCCATGGTAATAACAATAATATTTTAGGGACATGATACCATTAAGAATGCACAGCAATGTAGGAAGAGCCTGTTTTCAGGTGTACCTGTCAGATAACCAATGCCTGTATCTAAAACTGTCAGCTACACATGGTGTAAGTGAGAGCTTAACCATGGTTTTTCAAAAATTTCAATGCTTTGAGATTTATACTAGCATTGCATTTTCATATGAGTAATAACATATATTATGTTATAATATAATTAATATATGTTAAAATATTTTAAAAAAATGTAATTTGTTAGTCCCATTACATTTAGCCCACTGTTGAGATACGATAGCTTGGATACGTTTTTCCATTGATCTGACACTCAGCACTGAATTCACGTTTTTTTCAAAGGTAACTGTAGTATATAGGTCAGGTGTCACTACCTTTTTTGAGAGCTACTTCAAGGGTACTTAGTAACACAATGGTGACATAGGTGATTGTCCGTTGTTTCTTAAACTCAGTGACATGCAGTTAGGTTCATGACTAGGCAGAGAGACTCCTTTGGAATGGGATGAACAAATATCGGAATCCAAAATAGATGCTTGTATTTTAAATGACTCATACCTATATGCTGTCTCGTCACAGCCAGAAAGGAAACCAACCATTGTGAACGTGATGAATACATAATTGACTCCTGGCATAGATGCTCTCTTACCGCCCTTCCAAACACTGGTCTTCCTGGGTTTCATTTCCCTTAGTGTGCACCTCATTTCATAGTGCGTCTCATTCATGCCTCATTTTCTGCTCAAGCCGCTACTGTGCAGGGTCCAAGCTGAGGCTGCCTAAGGTTCTTTCTAATCAAAGTACAAAAAAAAGGTGGAAATTTGAAATAAAACAAGCTTCCTTTTAAGTGAACTGCATTATGGTAGTTGTTATAAATGACCTCAGCTGCATTTACTAAAAAAATGTATTTTTTATTTAATTAAAACATGACTTTCTTATAGGCTTATAGCTTCTGGGTAGATGGTTGCTATGCTACTTTGGCAGTATATCCTGATTTGACAAAACAGTGGCCTGGAGCCAAAGAACCTGTTGCTCCCCACTGATAGTGGAGTCTACAGGTAACGCAATCAGCAGGTTTTTGTAGTGGTGGTAACAGGAATCTAGACTAACCTGTCGTAGTATCAGTCCCTGATAAAGGAAAATATACAAAATACACACAAATAACAGTACAGCCTTGGTAACCTTCCTTTTGTCTGGCAACAATAAGCTGAATAAACTCCTTTCTCACACGTACAATGACTTGAAATAGTACATTGAAGGTGCCAAATATGTACTGAACTCACAAACATTATCTTTAAAGACTGAAAGGGTAATTAAAGCAGAACAATGTTTAATAAGGAGGCGTGGCTAAAGACTAGACATTTGGAGTATAAAGAAGAACTTCATTTTGTTGGATTTTTGACTTGCCTGTTCACTAGGACTAAACAATGACTACTATGTACAATACAGTGCTTCTCACCAAATGTCAGTAGTGCAAAAAGTTGCCAGGTGTTGTTGGTGGAGGTTTTGATACCAGTAGTTGATAATGTCTTTGTGCTAATACTGGTTTCTGTAAAGTCTTCCTATCAGAATTCATACACTCATTTGTTTGCTTTTGTTTGCAAAAATGAATTAATCTTCATTCACACATTCATTGTATAACTTTTTATGTTTATGTCCTGAAAAGGTCATTTATGAGCTTATTTTTCTCATTTGTAGTGAAACACAACATTGAACTGTGTGTTCATTTTATACCAAGGATATACTTTAAAAAATATATATTTTTTGGGATGTTTATATTATCACAAAGCTTTTTGTATCACAATAGCTTTTTTTTCTATTTTTTCAAACTTTCATCACTAAGTAAGAATCTGGCACAAAAAGAACTTCTGAAGGTTTTTCATGAATTTGGAGTGTAAAAGCTCAGTTAAAACATACGTAAGGAAATCTAAAGAACTAATGTCCAAATACTTTATTTCTAGGTGGACAAATATCTAACCCCCCTGAAATTGTCAGATAGAACTCTGATGGAGCTGTCCATAAGATTTCGACGTGAGATGGACAAAGGGTTGTGCAGGGACACAAACCCCACAGCTGCGGTCAAAATGCTGCCCACGTTTGTGCGCTCAACTCCCGATGGAACAGGTAGTACAACATACAATACACAATTAATATTTATTTGTACTAAATTTCGTCAAATTTGCTGATACAAATCTCTACTGTTACATCCTTTCCTGGGAGTTATCCTTATACTATCTATAGTCAGTCCCTACAGGATTCTGCATCACTTTTTTGTGATTATTGATTATTTTGCCTCAAAAAGTCTATATATATAGTTTTTTTTTAACAAAAGCAGACAAAATCTGTTCTCTGACTAATTTTGTGACGTCCTCTTTTAGCAATTAACTTTGAGCACAGTAACCATGCAATGCTGTTACATCCTTAACACCAGGTTACTGAAATTGAAACAGATGGTTCTACATTTGTAATTTCTGGAGGAAAAAGAGAGAGAGAAAAAATAATAAAATAAATAATATAATGAATAATGAATATTTACATGTTAATTGACTTTGTCTATGACTAATATGATAAAGCCTTACAGTCCATTAAAATGGACAAATATGACTAAGATTTATTATAAACCACTAAGTCTAAGGTCCCATAAGGTCTATAAAATAAACAAAAAAAGATTGTCACTTCAGAGATGCCCTCAGTGTTGAACCTTGAATACGGTAATAAAATGTCTTGCAGAGGAAGGTGAATTTCTGGCCCTTGACCTTGGAGGATCCAATTTCCGAGTCCTCTTAGTGAAAGTCAAGGCTAACGGCAAGCAAAAAGTGGAGATGGAAAATCAAATTTATGACATTCCTGAACATATAATGAGAGGCAGTGGGACAGAGGTAAGAAGCCCTCTAGTTGATCAGTCTGTTATTAAGTCCAATTTTTATGTGTCATTTGTGTGTGTGAAAAACCTCTACTGTACTGTAAGTAGCTTTTTCTGTAAAAACAAATAGGTTGACATGAAATACATAGATTTATAAAAAAGTAAAAATAAGTAAATATGTTGCCAATGCTCTAAATAATACTTTCACGCGGAGGTCGCTGATGAAATTTTAGATGTGTTGAGAAAAAAATCAAATGTATTTACCTTTACCTGAGTGCATCTTAACGTCACATTTTCTCACTTCCAGTTTTTTGATCACGTGGTCGATTGTCTCTCAAATTTCATGGAGAAAAGGGGAATTAAAGACAAGAAACTCCCTTTAGGCTTCACTTTCTCTTTCCCGTGTCAGCAGACCAAGATAGATGAGGTAATTGTTGATGAAAATTATTTGGATTGATAGGAACTCATTTACATTTAGTACCTCATTCCTTTCACCAAGCACCTTAAACCGATCTGTAGTAAATGATCCTTAGTAGAGAAACCTTGGAGAGTTCTGACTAAACCAAAGTAACAATTGTTATGTTTTTGCTGTGCTATTTGCAGAGTGTTTTGATATCATGGACCAAAGGCTTCAGGGCCAGTGGAGTGGAGGGTAAAGATGTTGTTAGTCTTCTGAGAAAATCCATCAAAAAAAGAGGGGTAATTATACAACACCTGCCTAATACACAAAATGACCTACTGTTTGATAACGTTTATAACAATTATTTTATTCAAAAGGTTTTGAGTTACAAAAGTTCTAGCTTTTTGTTTACAGTCGATGTAGGCCTGGGACTGGAACAAATTTTGCCTGACGATATATTGTCCCACAATGATTGCAGATAAACGTTACAATTGTCAACATTATTTTGATACTTAACCACTCATGTAATGATAACTTAGAATATATCATATTGCATAAAAGAGTTAAGCCCAGTAATTTGAAAGCAGACCATATTTAAAGTGATTGTGATCAACAGAAGTGTCAATAAAACACACATTTGACATTTTTGTTTTTTTCTCTTGAATTTAGTGGACCATGTTATGACAGAATTATGCGCTATTATTGTGCTATTATCCACCATGTATTTTTAAACTCCAAACTCCTTCAAGCTGAAACTTGTTCTCCAGACAGGTATGTGCAGTAAAGCAAGTAGGAGTGTGTAATTCATCAAATTTGGATTAGAATCTCGATTTTAACAATCAATCACAAGAATAACACAACCGAAACAAAAGCAAGTGTATTGTTGTAGCGGTGCTTTTGAATTGGTGAATTTGGCATACACAGGGTTGTGATGTACCCAATATTTTCATTGCTAAGATGCCCCTAATAAGAGATGACGCCTCTCTCGCCCTCACAAAAGTTACAAGTAACGGAAGCAATGCCGTCTATATCAAAATTAAGTTATAGGAGAGACACCAGGAGCAGGTAAACAACACTGCGATCTAAATGCTTTTTTAGAAATTATTTCCAGTAGAAGTAATTTTAATGTCTCAACTTATTTACATTTACTTTAGGACTTTGACATTGATGTGGTGGCAGTAGTCAATGACACTGTGGGGACTATGGTGACCTGTGGCTACGATGATCACCTCTGTGAAATTGGCCTCATTGTGGGTAAGTCAAATACAGTAGTGTAGCTCAAATTTTTTCAGTGATTGATGTAAATGTAATATAATCAAACTGAGAAAGCATTATTAGCATTTATTAAAATTTTCAATTCAATATTCAGGAAAACCAGGCAGGCTGCAATTGTTGACTGCATATTTGAAGCAAAATGCCATCTCAAAGCATGTTTCAGCATAGTTCTGGTGAAATATCAAGCTGTTTTTAAGCCAACACAGCTATTATATGTGAGGCACATTTCATCTAAATGTCTACATTCATGTTTAACTTTTTCAGGTTATTTCTTACTTCTGTTTAACTGTCTGAAAATGCTTTCATTTCAGTATAAGCATTCAGAGTTCATTCAGGTCACTTACACGTGGGTCTTCTTATTTACTGATAGACACTCATTGTATTCTAATTTTAAAGGACAGACAAGGTTTTTTTCCCTTACCATTATATCTGCAATGTTTACTCTGTTGTTAATATTCCATTTTAAGTAATAAAGTAGTAGCAGTATATTGCCTCTAGATAGTTGTAGTGTTTGCCAAACAAGTTAATTAAGGTATAGTTAACATGTTAATAGGACACAAACATGTTTGAAATGGTCAAAACCAACATATGGCAGTATAAGCTAGGATTCGCAGATAGTGATGTCGGTGTTGGTATTGAGACCAATACTTTATTCCAATACTTGTATTCATACTCTCAAAAAATGGAGACTCAAAGGTCATTCATTTAACTGATAAATGTACCGGTATTGTTTTGCATCCATTTATAATGTTTAACTTATATTTTGCTGTAAATTGCTTAGTTGTTGATATGCTGTCAATTCTCTAGGGACGGGGACCAATGCCTGCTACATGGAACAGATGAGGAACCTGGAGGTGCTGGAGGGAGATGAAGGACGTATGTGTGTAAATACAGAGTGGGGAGCTTTTGGAGATGATGGCAGCTTGGAGGACCTGCGTACTGACTATGACAGGGAAATAGATGCTGGCTCTCTTAACCCTGGAAAACAGCTGTGAGTTTCTGTCTTAATGGGAAACATTCATTCATTATTTTAGAAAGAAAAAAAAAAGACGTTCAAAAATGTTGGTTACTTTGATTTTTTTGATTAATATTATACCTCCAGAATGGGGCCGGGGAGTTGTTTTTCACCTGGAAAACCACTGCCACTTCAGAAACACTGAAATTATAGACACAAAACACATCCCTCACTGCTTATGTAGCTAATGACTATCTGGATCACTGAAAAATAAAAGATAACTTTTTTTCAAAGGATAACTTTATTTATAGTTTGGTATTTTAAAAGGACACATTTGCATAATTTACTCAGTTGCCCTGATCACATTAAGGAAACTTCTGCAGGGCCTTCCTGGAAAATTGTGTTTTGGTTTTTAGGTATAGGTCAGCAAATAGTGGATATTTTTGGAATAAACAGTCCTTTTTATTGGCAGGTTTGAGAAGATGATCAGTGGCATGTACCTGGGGGAACTAGTCCGTCTCATCCTGGTGAGGATGGCTAAAGAGCAGCTGCTCTTCAGGGGCCAGACCCCAGCAAAACTCCTCACCACAGAGAGCTTCAGCGTCAGAAACATCTACGCCATTGAAAATGACAAGTTAGTTTACTGTTGCTCAACTCAAAAACATTTACAAGATCAGTGTAATGTTTTTCAAAAGCTGTCTGATGTTTTCAGCAAAAGAAAGTAAATGTGTATTTGAACCTCATTAGTCTGCCATCTTATCCTCAAAGGTGTGCAAGAAAATAAGATGAAAGCTGTTTAAATGAACTTTGACAGACTACAAATCTTGAGTTTTCCTTACTTGTACAAATAAATTAGTTTATCTATTTGAAGTAACATTAAGTTGTTTGCCTGTGCTCATTTCACAGACTAATTATACTGATGGTTTGTTAACAAGTGCATTTTAATTAAAATTTATGCAAAGCAGTGAACTAACAAGTAGGACCAAAGTAAATTTTAATGTACATTTTGAGGTCAATGAATTTAATGTAATGTTGTCTTTACATTAAGTTGCCTAACCACCAACATCTATGAAAATACCACAAAGTTTTAGGTAACATTTGTAACCCAACAGAAAAGAAGAAGGTCTGGCCTGTGCTGAGAAAGTTTTACGGGACCTGGGTCTGGACCCATCTGTGGAGGACTGCTTAGCCACTCAGAGGGTGTGTCAAATAGTATCGACACGGGCTGCTCACCTGTGTGCTGCCACCCTGGTGGCCATACTGCGGCAAATTCGGGATAACAAAGCGGCCGAGAAATTGCGTACAACCATCGGAGTGGATGGCTCTGTTTATAAAAATCATCCACAGTAAGTCATCCTTTTAATGAACTGGACATCTTTTTGTTATTGTAGTCTAGTATGCATCTGTGTGATACATACAAGAATAGAAAATTAGTATGCATTTAAAAATCATTTTCAGCTTGTGCTTTTATTAAGGTTGCAACATAACACACATAATGGGTCTTCACACTGGATGTCCTCCAAACATTCCACTGGGATTCTATGTGGAATAGAACTCATAATCTTCTGTGTAGCAGATGGGAATCATACCACTGCACCACTGTAGATCTTGTGTAAATGAATGCCTATATGTATATTTTTTAAATATACCTACTAATGTTTATTCATCTCTTGAGAGAGCTCCAACTGGGTTTCTTGCTTGGAAAATAAACTTCTGTCAGTTTCTGTTTAGACATCTGGGATGAGCGTTGTTGATTTGTCTCAACAGATAGTAGCAGATTAAAAATCATGAAGGAACTTCCTCAGAAAAACAAACTAAAAAGTCATGATAGATGATAGATAGATGAAAGACTTAGAATTGTGGAGATAATCACCAGAATACAGAATTGTGTAGATAACAAATCACAGTGACCCAAATGTAAAACAAAAGCTCTGATATAATAAATTGTAGTAAATTATAAATGATATAAATCTTGTGAAATAAAAGAAGAAGTATTTTAAAGAAGATAAAAAGAATAAATCCAACCCCAAATCATAACTAAATGACTCCCCATTAAATACTGACTTTTGTCCATTGAAAAATATAAAAGGAAATTGTGCTTTTGTTGCACAGGTTTCCCAGGAGGCTTCACAAGATGGTACGTCGACTTGTACCTGACTGCGATGTACGGTTCTTGCTGTCCCAAGACGGCAGTGGAAAAGGATCAGCCATGGTGACAGCAGTAGCCTATCGTTTGGCAGCTCAGATAGCTGAGCGTCACCGTGTGCTTGACACCTTGCGTCTGACCCGTGAGCAGCTGCTGGAGGTGAAAACAAGGATGAGCGAGGCGATGCTGCAAGGCTTGTCTAAACAAACCCATGGACAGGCAAGTGTCAAGATGCTCCCTACCTACGTCAGATCAACACCAGATGGAACAGGTAACTCTGAAGAAGGAAAATGATGTTTTCCAGTTGTCTTGTAAATGTACATAATACTTAATATTCTTGTCCTTGTTGCACTCCTCAGAGCATGGCGACTACCTGGCTTTGGATCTTGGAGGTTCAAGCTTTCGGGTGTTGCTGGTTCAAATGCAACATGAGAAAAGACACAGTGTGGACATGCACCAAAAGATCTACACCATTCCACAGGAGATAATGCAAGGCACAGGAGAAGAGGTGAAACTGCAAAGGGTTAAATTGCAGTGTCCATACTGTCTCCTGCCTCAGGGTCCACTTCTGCCCTGTGTATCCCATATATCTGGCCTGTGACTAGATTTAATTTATAATTAAAATTTCCTCTTGCAATTTTAGGCACTTAAGTATTATACAGTATGTAAAAAAACCAAACCACTTGTTCTAAATTGTATTATATATTTTTTTGATGATGCTGGTAGTAGTATCCCTCATATTATTTTGAACCTAACCCCCCTGATTTACAGCATCTGTAAAGATGAAAACATTTGAGTCCATATCTTTGGAGATATATTATACATCATATACTTAGACTTACATTATATTTTATCATTTTTCCAATTTTATCTTTTTTATTTTATAATTTCCACATGAATATTAATGCTTAAATGCTAGTAATTTGTGTGGTATATTTATATGCGGTTTAAGCCTTAACAGCACACCAAAATAATCTGTGTCAGGCTCATACTGTGATGAGATATTAGTTTTCCTTTTCTTCCCAAATAATATTATTAATTTTGGAAGGCCCGATCATCTAGAAAATTAATGAACATTTAATGTCATGGTTTTATTTGCATTGAGAGTTCTTCAATAGTTTTATTTCAATGTCAGCTACTTTGTGTATTCTCTTGCATTCCTTTGCTGGACTTTAATAGGTATATCTAGTTTGATGCAATCGGTATAAGTATAGTATAAGTTATGTAAGCAAAGAAACCTACAATTAAAAATGTTGTAGACCTACAGTATATTCACAACAGGTGATCTTAGTTTATTCTTGTAATGTATAGTGTTAATATTATTTTTGTTTCAAAAACTAACAATTAACATTATAAAATAACTTTTTGAACTTATTTCCTAGCTTTTCAGCCACATTGTGCACTGTATCTCGGATTTTTTGGAATACATGGGCATGACTGGTGCTTCCTTACCTCTGGGATTTACATTCTCCTTCCCTTGTCGCCAGAGCAAACTAGACCAGGTATAGTTCAGAAAATACATTTCGTTGTACTGAAATGTGTGGTGAAAGTAACTGTGTGTCTTGCTGTTTATGAAAATGTCAATAAGGACCTGCACAAACTGACTGAATGCCCATTGATTTGTCCAGGGCATTCTTCTGAAATGGACAAAGGGTTTCAAGGCCAGTGACTGTGAAGGCCAAGACATTGTTATGTTACTTAAGGAAGCAGTGCGTCGTATCAGGGTCAGTAATATCACCTTTTGAATGCTCTAAGAAGTTGATGGAAATGGATTGTAGACTGTTGACTTGCACTTAGTGATTAATATAAATGCCTTTAATGTGCCATTAGTGGCTGTGTGACTTTTCTGAAGCTAGAACGTCAAAGTCTGAGATTGATACAGTATGACATTTGCACAGAGCTGTTGACCTTGCAAGAAAGTAGAATATTCACTCACTTCACTTACTCAAGATCTCCTCATTCTTACCATATATGGCTTTGTTTATACCCTGGTCATGGAATCATCACCAAAGGCTTAAGATTTTGTTTGTATTTGTTCTTATTTTTATTTGGCTTTATGCAGTTTGGTTTGCAAAACAATCTTAAAAACATCTACTACATTTTGCTAAAACAGTACAACCATTTTAAGGACACATGCTTATGTTAAAATAATACACATAAAATCACTTGGAATATAAAGCAAATATTGGCTGTCCTTCCAAAAACCAGTTCTTCTCTGATGGAGATGATGATGACATGACAGCATTTCTGAGTCAGTTGTGCTGTTCCATCACATACATATGTTAATGCCTGCAGGAACAGCAGTGAAAAACAAGAAATGATTATTCAAATGATACAGACAATTATTCCAGAGGTATGTTCCTCTGAACACCTCATGGTTAATTAGCAAGTTGCTTTTCTTCTTAGGCCTGCATTTAATTAGCTTTGATGAAAGGGGATAGGTGGGTGTTAAGAATTTTTTAAAAGGTTACAATTCTGAGACCTAACATCTTGATAAGGCATTCTCTTGACTTTGTCAATCCCTGGATTTATATGTTGTTAAAAAATATCTAACATATCACATTTCTCTGAATGCAGGGTTTTCACTTAAATTTTGTGGCTGTGGTGAATGACACTGTGGGAACCATGATGACCTGTGCCCATGAGGATCCTGAATGTGAGGTGGGACTGATTGTAGGTAAGTCTCTTTAAAGTTTAAACCAACTGGGTTTTTGCTTGACTTTTATAAAGACCATGAGATGTAATTCATGCCTAACTCTCCCAGGCACAGGGACCAATGCCTGCTACATGGAGGAGATGCACAACATTGAGCTAGTAGAAGGAAACGAAGGTCGCATGTGTGTCAACATGGAGTGGGGGGCCTTTGGTGAAAATGGGGAACTTGAAGACTTTTGCACACAGTTTGATCACATGGTGGACGAGAGCTCCAACTATCCTGGAAAACAGAGGTATGAAATTTATTTTTGGTTTTATGGCAGTTGCTTTGGAACAGGTTTTAAATTCAGTGAAAGACACATATTTTATATGTTACAAAATATGGGTGTTTCTATAGGGTCCAGTTGGTGCAAAAACTGTGTGAATGCTCTCCAAACCTTGTTTTGTGTGTTTTTTAATTTGCTTTGTTTCTACATTTTAGGCTTTAACTCAGTGGTTCCCTTCCTTTTTTGGTCTCTGGTGACCCCAGAGACATTTTTTAGTTTGTTATACTGTGTCATACAGGGTAGTCAGATTAGTGCACAAAATAACAGTTTATTTTGGTAGTATAAATGGTAGTTACGTGGAGCCTGGGGTTGGTCAAGTAGGTTGCTATTGCAACAGTCAGTGAACATAACATTGTCAAAATCAATTCCTTACATTGATTCATTTAATTACATCTACTTTCATATTCATCTGGAAGCATTGAAAAAATTGTGTATGACAAATATCTCAAGATAAATGTCACCATGGGAATATCGGTTGACATTGTCCCCACTAATGGTTACATATTGTTTTTCAGCCTATTTTACTAACAAATACAAAGAACTAAATTAGTCAGCAGCAGAACACACCATATATGTCAAGAAACACTTGAATTATGTATGTTACTACAGTGAATTCCATTTCATTACAATTAATTTACAAAGAACAAAAAGGAAATGAGCTGCAGCTTTGTGACCATTGACAGCAGGGTATTAGTTCGGTCCCAACTGCTTGTGTGACCCACTTTCACTCTAGAGAGGCAACACACACACACACACATTGCTTACCCTAATAAAAATAATGTCAACTTTACATGCGTGAGAATGTAAGCCTCATTTTGGCTTTTCAACAAAAGATGTAATCTAATTCAAATGGTCACAAATTAGGTTGTAATGACCTCTAATTACATGTTAAAGAAAGCTTTAAATAAATAATGACAAAATGAAGCAACATTTGATTTAAAAAAATAAATAATCATAGATAAAAATGTCAGTTTTAGGATTAAATGCCTTTGCTAATTTCTGTTGCTTGAGTGTAAATTTGGAAAAAAAGGAAAAGCAAAGAAGTCATTGTTCTGTACAACAACAAGTGTGCCTTGTTAGAATCGTTAATATTAATATTTCTGCCGTGCAAATGTAGTCCTTTTAAAATTTTTCAACTGTTTGACATTACCAGGTTGACAGTTTTTTTCTGTCTTTTTTTCTGCCAGATATGAAAAGATGATCAGCGGCATGTACCTGGGTGAGATTGTGAGAAATGTGCTCATTGATTTTACTGCTAAGGGCCTGCTATTCAGAGGGAAAATGTCTGAGCGTCTCAAGACCCGGGGCATCTTTGAGACAAAGTTCCTGTCCCAGATTGAAAGGTTTGTGCTGCTTACACACTCCACTGTATTGGGCCATTCTTCAAAGATAAACATCCTTAGCTCGTGAGAATCATATACAGTTAGAAGTACAGATAGCGCAAATAGAGAACCACCCATCCACGGGCCAGTGACTGTAAACGGCAGGGTTTTTAACACGACCATCCAGTTAAGACACACCTTGTTGGTTTTGCAGCCAATCATTTTGAAATGGATTCTGTTTTTGGAGAACAGAAGAGTAGGTTCAAACTCACAAGAACATAACAATATGCCAATGAATTTCCAATCTGGCTGTATGTAATATGTATCTGTAAGGTTAACTATTCCATCCATCCAAATAGCTGTTGCAGATGTAGCTTAACTGCTATTTCAAATCCAAAAGTTGAGACTTTTTTTCCAAATAAATCTGCCATTGGTGCTCAGCAAAGTACAAAGATTGCACCTGACTTTATTTAATTTTGTAACTGTTCATATTTTATTTAAAAAACAGGGGGCATGATTTGTTACTTCTCAAAATCACTACAAAAATGATATGAACTGCAAATATTTTTCTTTTGTTATGCTAATCTACTGAACAAGGTTTTGGTTGCTCAGGAACTTGTTTTCTTTTAATAATTCAGTCCAGTCACCAAGTATTTCAAACAAAGTACTTGATGACTGTAATGTTGTGTATGTATATATACAGTGGGTACGGAAAGTGTTCAGACCCCTTTAAATTTGTCACTCTTTGTTTCATTGCAGCCATTTGCTAAAATAAAAAAAATTCATTTTATTTCTCATTAATGTACACTCAGCACCCCATCTTGACAGAAAAAAACAGAAATGTTTGCAAATTTATTAAAAAAGAAAAACTGAAATATCACATAGTCATAAGTATTCAGACCCTTTGCTGTGACACTCATATTTAACTCACATGCTGTCCATTTCTTCTGATCCTCCTTGAGATGGTTCTACTCCTTCATTGGAGTCCAGCTGTGTTTAATTAAACTGATTGGACTTGGTTAGGAAAGTCACACATCTGTCTATATAAGACCTTACAGCTCACAGTGCATGTCAGAGCAAATGAGAATCATGAGGTCGAAGAAACTGCCCAAGGAGCTCAGAGACAGAATTGTGGCAAGGCACAGATCTGGCCAAGGTTACAAAAGAATTTCTGCAGCACTCAAGGTTCCTAAGAGCACAGTGGCCTCCATAATCCTTAAATGGAAGAAGTTTGGGACGACCAGAACTCTTCCTAGACCTGGTCGTCCAGCCAAACTGAGCAATCCTGGGAGAAGAGCCTTGGTGAGAGAGGTAAAGAAGAACCCAAAGATCACTGTGGCTGAGCTCCACAGATGCAGTGGGGAGATGGGAGAAAGTTCCACAAAGTCAACCATCACTGCAGCCCTCC
>NC_024328.1:1745510-1750072 GCF_000523025.1 Cynoglossus semilaevis | reverse complement strand
CAAGTACAGAGATATCCTGGAAGAAAACCTCTTCCAGAGTGCTCAGGACCTCAGACTGGGTTGAAGGTTCACCTTCCAACAAGACAATGACCCTAAGCACACAGCTAAAATAACAAAGGAGTGCCTTTGGAACAACTCTGTGACCATTCTTGACTGGCCCAGCCAGAGCCCTGACCTAACCCCAAATGAGCATCTCTGGAGAGACCTGAAAATGGCTGTCCACCAACATTCACCATCCAACCTGACGGAACTGGAGGGGATCGGCAAGGAAGAATGGTAGAGGATCCCCAAATCCAGGTGTGAAAAACTTGTTGCATCATTCCCAAGAAGACTCATGGCTGTACTAGCTAAAAGGGTGCTTCTACTCAATACTGAGCAAAGGGTCTGAATACTTATGACCATGTGATATTTCAGGTTTTCTTTTTTAATACATTTGCAAAAAAATCTACATTTCTGTTTTTTCTGTGAAGATGGGGTGCTGAGTGTACATTAATGAGAAATAAAATGAACTTTTTTGATTTTAGCAAATGGCTGCAATGAACGAAAGAGTGAAAAATTTAAAGGGTTCTGAATACTTTCTGTACTCACTGTGTGTGTATATATATATATATATATATAGTGACTGTGATCTATACTGTAACTGTTATCATCATCATTATGTAATAGTGGTTATACAGTGATCATGTTAAAGATTTTATTATCATATCACACGGTTCTTTACATAAAACCCATGTCATTATTTCCATAACAAGGAAAAATGTGAAAACCGTGTTGATCTCAACAATGCTGGCTTTAATTGTAGATTCTTTTGTGCTGTACTTTATAGATGCTTTTCACAGTCTCTTTCCAGTTGTGGGTTCTGACCGTGTCAAGACACAGCATGAAAACATTATAATGAAGGAAAAAAAAAAAAAAGAAACTTTTCACATTTTTCCCTCAAGACAGGAGACCAAGAGACTTGGTTTATGGTATTGGAAATATGTTTCTTTAATAATGGTATTTATAATATGATATTCAATATGTTTAAACAGAGTAAAGTGACATCTGTCAAAGAGAAAGGACTTGTTTGCCCCCCCTTTGTTATTAACTGTTTCTCCTAATTGCCCTAATAACATGTCTGAGTTAATTAATTCCCCCACTGTATCATTAGCCTTTTTTAATACTTTGAATACTCACAGTGCGCTATGAAAAGGGTGTGAAGATACATTTATATTAAACATTATAAATATGTTATATCTTTTTATTATTATTATTATTTTGTTATGAATTATTAAAACGTAATGGACTAGGGGTCATCACAGGGGAAATAGACAACTCTCCAAGTCTCTGCTCACTTATCTTTATCTTGTCTTTATCTTCTAATAAGCTTTTACATGAGCTTTTACATGGTGAGCTCACACCAGAAATTGCCTTAACATTCATTCGCAGTATATTGTTGATGAATTGTGGTGTGCAGTTGTACACACCAGTGTTGCTTTTGTTGATAAGTGATCTAAGTGTGTGCGGGGAGGGAGAAAGGGTGATGCTCTATTATATTTCTATAATTGTTATTAAAACATACCTGCAGGTGTAACTGTAGTACCAACATTTTCTTAATGGGATCAATAAAATCTGACATCATTGAAACATCTGAATCAGATGTTTAAATGTAAAAGCTGGTGAGCCGCAGCGCAGGAGCTCTGATCTTCTGTCATATTTACTGGAAAATGAAAGGGGGTGGAGATTATATGGGAAGTGGTCTACATTACTGCAGAAACAAACAACACTGGAATTATTCAGTTATTCTGGTTTCCCTAATTGTTGTTTTCTTTTTGGAACATTCATGTTGCTAAATTGTTTTAGAAACCTGACATATTTTTATATTTTTGGTACAGTGCTAACCCTTGTTGAACTCCCTGTGTCCCACAGAGACCGTTTGGCCATGCGTCAGGTGCGCTCCATTTTGCAGCATCTCGGTCTTACCACCTCCACCTGCGATGACAGTGTCATCGTGAAGGAGGTGTGCAGCGTGGTGGCACGTCGTGCAGCGCAGCTCTGTGGCGCCGGTCTAGCCGCAGTGGTCGACAAGATACGACAAAATCGGAACTTGAATCAGTTCTCCGTTACCGTGGGGGTGGACGGAACACTTTACAAGACACATCCACAGTGAGTAAACTTACTGTATGTATGGACATCACATGACAGGTATTCTTGGAAGTGTGGAAATGTTTGTCTCAAACAAAATAAACCATTTTTTGGAGATTTCATTTCTTGTTAAGGTCTTAAACAAATTTAAATGACCAACAACAGATAACACCTATCTAAATTTCAGTGCCTTCTCCCCACATGGGGCTAGTGGGGGTACTGCAGCGAGGGTTACAATATTGTGTGGTTTCTCCTTTAATTCTTTCTCTTCTTTTAGTTTTAGTGAACACAGCAACGTCACTGTCATTTAACTCTGCAGCTCCCACTTTGTGATCACTAAGGAAAAATTGGCACTAATCTGCAGCACCGAATGGATCTTGAGCAAATATACTTGAATGTATCTTTCATATTTGTTGGCTTGCAACATGAGAACAACCCTATACTGGTTTTTATTTTTATCCTCTCCTCTGGTTTAAGTGTACTGGGAAACAGGTGCCTTGGCAACCACAGTAATAACTGATTTGTTTCAAGGGGAAAAAAATGATTTATCCAAGCAGGTGCTTGTTCACATTTCTACTCTATATGATGGGTTTGTTAAAAAACATGGGGGGTACTGTACTTAACACTTAACTCCCTTTTTCTCCTCTGCTCTTTATCACTTTTTAAGCTTCTCCAACGTCATAAGAGAAACAGTAGAAGATCTGGCACCACAGTGTCAGGTGACTTTCTACAAGTCAGAGGATGGAAGCGGGAAGGGAGCAGCTCTGATCACAGCTGTAGCCTGCAGGGTCCAGAACGCAGGTGACCTTTAAGAACACTGTCGAAGGCTGTCGGTAGTTATTTATTACCAATAGTACACACATAGATTTTCTCTGCTAAAATAGACACATGCAATTTAACTGGACATGTTCTTAAAGAAGTAGTTACAAATCAGATTTTAATTACACTCCATCTGAAGCTTCAGATGCATTTGAAGGCTTGTTTTTGTTAGAATGTTTGACACAAAACTGAATATTTTTGTATTTTAGGCCCAGACATGTAATTGTAATGTCAGTTTTTCTGTTAGTTACACCTTCTGCGAAATATGACTGTTACAAGATGAATGCTTTTTTAAAGATTAGCATGTTAGATGTTTTTGAATATATACTGTGATTGAAGTTAAATGTACATAGGAAATTAACGTGGCCACCAAAGTAAAAAAGCACAATGGATTCAATGTGTTCTGTTAATTTATGAAGTCTTGGGTGTTTGCGGTGTTTTATGGAAATAAAGCCCCACATTGTGCAAGTCCCACACTATCATTAAGTTCAGTCGTTGCATTATCAGCCTTTCAGTGCTATTTTTTAAATTTAATATACAAATTGTAATACAAGTTTTTGGGGTATTTACATGAACATTTGAACCTAAGCTGCAGCTTTATTTATGCGAAATACGAAAATAATGCCATAGAACATTTTTCCTTTAAGGTTTTTGATTTGGCAAATCATGATTTCTTTCAAAAGTTATATTTTGCTCCTTGGTCAGGTACTGTGGTAAAGTAGAAAACCCTTGTCTTGCACTCAAGATTAAATAGTTTCACATTTTTAGATTCACACCCCTCACCTCTCCTCTTCCCCCATCTATATACCGTGATTATGAACTTAAATTGAATCAAAGGTGAATTATATATGTAGTGTCTAATACAGTCATAAATATTGTAGCGTTTCTTCTTGTGTTAATACGATGTACAGTATGTAGCGTAAGCCTATAAAAACATCTGCTGAAGGATGTGTTTAGTGTTAATTTCCAATGTAAAACAAAGACAGATTACACAAGACCACATAAGGAAACAATACTCTTAATTTTGACATGCGGTAACCAACAACCATGATGTGTGGTGTTGCTATGGTACTGGAGATACTTTTCTTTTCTACATTGACGTGAAGGACCATTAAAGAGAAGGTAGTAAATTACATGGCCAAGAAAATCAAGCTGGGAAGGATGTGCAGCAGGTGAGGTTGATTAAAGACAGAAATAGGAATGTAATCACAAGTGAGGAAAGTGTGCTGAGAAGATGGAAGGAATACTTTGAGGAGTTGTTGAATGAGAAGAAAAAGAGGAACTTAGTAAAAGGGAACTTAGGAATGAGCAACCAGAGACTAGTAGGAAGAATGTAGATCAGGTTAGAAAGGATGAAGTTAGAAAAGCCCTGAAGAGGATGAAGAGTGGAAAGTCAGTTGGCCCTGATGACATACCAGTGGAAGTATGGAAGTGTTTAGGAGAAGTGACGGTAGATTTCCTGACTGGGTTGTTTAACAGAATTTTAGAGACTGACAAAATGCCTGATGAGTGGAGGAAAAGTGTTCTGGTGCCAATTCATAAGAAGGGTGATGTACAGAGTTGTAACAACTACAGAGGGATAAAGTTGATGAGCCATACGATGAACATTTGGGAAAGAG
>NC_024328.1:1710660-1744797 GCF_000523025.1 Cynoglossus semilaevis | reverse complement strand
CTAGAGAAGCCAGATTGAGATGGTTTGGACATGTGCAGAGGAGGGACAGTGGATACATTGGTAGAAGAATGTTAGAGATGGAGCTACCAGGTAGGAGACAAAGAGGAAGATGTTAGATTTATTCTAACATCCCTAGTTTGAAGCAAACCTTTTAGCTTCGGCGTTGGTCTTTCATCGCTTACCCATCACTTCGGACAAGCCGAAAAGAAAAGAAGTAGAAGACGAAGTTGGTCTTCCATCACTTATCACCTTCTGTTTGCACCGGAAGTCCAGTTTTGAGAAATGTTTTAGTCTTGAAATACAATCCACAGTCAGTCGGATCAGGCAGAGCGTAAAAAACTCTGTTCTTGACCTATTACTGGCTCTAGCTTGGCGCAGACTTTCAGTTGTCTGTTGAAGTCAGTTGGAGAGCATCTGTCAGTTCACGTACGACCCCTTGAGGTGAGGCAGAGTACTGCCTGCCTCCCCTCCTGACCTTTCTCTGCACTTTCTTGTACGATCAGCAGGAGCAACTCTCTCACACATACATTAAAGACAAAGACATACACAGAGTGTAGAGAGTCATGCTGTAGAACAAATATTTCTGTAAAATTCATATTGACGATCAGTTGAGGAACAGAAACAGGCACGCGTCATGTGACCCTATTGGATCGCGCCATTAGAAGTGAGGCACAGCTCGCCACTGCCTCACCCGGGAGTTCTGCCCTGTATTTGATTGCAAAATTTTAAAAATTGGCGATTTTTATTTAATAAATTGTCAAAAATTAATCATACTAAAAATCCATCTTTAACACAGATCAGTGGAAAATATTTATTTATTTTATGTACTTTTTTATCATGATGGCAGGTGAGGCACTGCCTTCCCTGACCGCACATCAATGCCCCATATGCGCAGTAGGTAACAGGTGCATATTACTGTGTTAATGGGGTTGAAAAATCTACAAGATTACTAAACCCACGGAGGAGGTTATTATGTTTTGAATATTTTCAATAGAAATAGTGTTAAAATAACATGTATAACATGTCTGCAACAAAGAGTGTTCGGGTACCATAGGGAATTTGAGAATCTGACAATAAAAACACTGAATCAGAGCATTTGGACCAGGGCTGTTTTGACAGGATTTAAAAATTGCTGTGATGTTTAATCCTGAGGGTATAACAAAAAGGGTTATAATGTGTCATCTTTAACATAAAGCAATAGAAACCTTGTTTTCACAGTTTGAAAGTCCAAAAAAAAGACTGTGATATATATTACAGTGCACTTATATTCTAAATTTTACAATCAATGTTTCAATTAAGTTCAAAATTGAAATATAAGATTCTATGTTGGGTTCATATACTGTATTTGTACATCCAGTGCCTCTCTGCTGTTTATGTATACTGTATGCAGGAAAGAGATTTGTTTCAGTTTATTCAAGGAGCATTTTTATTAAATATATCAGACAGTTCTAGTTATTTTTTTATATACGTTTTGATATTATGCAGAGTGACCTCTGTTAGAGAAGGTATGTGTGAGATTTGGCATGTGTCTGGAACTTGCTTTAGGGGAAACCCCAAGTACATCATAGAAAAATATATATAAATATACATATATACTGTATATATTTCACCATTTAGCTAAAAATGTTAAGAAAACTCATCCTGGGTAAATTTATCCTATTATTTACGATTTATTTTATTTTTTATTTCTCATTTTGAGCTGTGCACATACTGTTGGATAAAATTAGAAGTGGTATAAAAATTTGCCCAACATATTGATCAATTGTGATTAATAATGGTGCTTTTAATATTGATAAAACATATTATGCATCCATAGTGTTATCCAAAGCCTGAAGAATTAAGGCCACTCTTTTTTAGTTTTCTTTTTAGAAACCATCTCTTTGGAGTTGTGCGAGACTCTTAGGCTGTAAAAAATGGTACTTTACTCACGTTTAGAGAAGACATTGTCGTTATAACAGTTTCATCTGATACTTTTATTTTGTGGAAATCAACAAGTAAATAAAAATTATAAGTTTACATCAAGGGGGATCTTTTTATTTTAAACGTTAAGGAACGCATAATCCTGAATAATGGGTTTAATGTCTGTGTAGGTTCTAAGTCTTCCAGGTCATTTAATCCAAAAATAGTTACATGGAGTGCAACTGGAAGAATTAGGTTAAACGGTTAGCCTTCATGGAGAAATATTCTCCACCACTGCACACAACCAAATGTGACCTCTGCTTTTAACCCATCACCAAAGTGAACAGTGTGCAGCTTTAAGGACCAGGGAGCAGTGTGTGGGGACAGTGCCATGCTCAGAGCACCTCGTGGTAACTTGGCAGCTGGGGGACTCGAACCTGAAACACAGGAGCCTATATGCATGTGTTCAGCATCTACACCGCTTGCGATTTCCTGAGGAATGTGAGTTCTTTTAAGCAAGAATCCAATTCCTTACATTCTCTTCAGCAGCTTTGTCCATGAGCCACACTGAACACAAATAGCCAGGCCTCAGAATTGCATGTTTATTGGGTAACAACATACAAGGTAAAAGCAAAAAGGCATACAAAACAAAGCAGACCATACATTTGTGTTGTGTCACCAATCCAAAAAAACAGAGAAACAATTAATTGACATTTATGATCAACGTGAACGATGATGAAACAACAATCACCATGTGCGTCGCTACAAAATGCAGTACAACAAAGAGGGCTGCTTTTTTAATTTCATTTGTCTACACCTGAATTATTAACAGCGCGTCAAAGTAGTGTCTGATACTGATACTAACCCATGAGTCCACTATATAGCGCGTTCTGTATAATCCTTTATATAGGCAATAGGGAATAAGAGGGATGTCAGAAACAGCAGGTGTCTTGGAAATCACCAAATCAATTTGTCACTACTGGCCTTAGGTGGTACTGCACTAGGCACCAATCCCATTATTTTTTATCCTCGTGCCATAAAATTATTGTTTAAATGTCTAAAGTATTAATGAAAATAGTAAACAAATGTCATATAATTTAATTCAAAATTTGATCAGCAGAAACATAATTAAATTAGAATTTGTTGAATTGAACCAAATGACTGCTTTGGTGATTGTAGTTTTATGAAAATGTTGAGATCTACAGCCTGATTTTCTTATTCACTTTCTGCGGACTACACTAAGAAGAACTTTACAAGGTAAAGTCAATCAACAGAAAAAACAATGTTGAGACTAAATTAATTGACAAATATAGAGTCAAAGTCTACCAAATACAGTAAAGTAACAGTCACACATAGAGCTAATCCATCGATCGATGCAGTGCACAGCAAAACAGGTGAGCTTTTCTCTCCTGAGACATTAGCACTGATCCGTCACTGAAGTAACAGTATATATATACACAAACGGGTCACAGTAAAAAGTTCACCAGGTACAACACTTTGCCAGCTTTGAGACATGTCAATGTCATGTCAATAGAACACACAAATATTCACAATAGACTTAAATACACCTGTGGAAACGGAATCTTCTGTTTATATTTAGCTGGTTGATACATTGGTTGTGCTTTCTGTGGTATCATCTGTGCAAACGGAAAAAAAAAAAATTAAACCACGGTACATTTTATTTATTTCAAAATGACAAAAATAAAGCAAGGAAAGGCAAAATAAAATCAGTGTAAATCACAATTAATTATTATTGAGTAAAACGTCTAAACATCTAAAATTAATAGAATAAAAACGTAAGCTTATAAGAAACAAATTCGTAACATCACGAGTTTATGGTTAACACTGTGTGCTTTTCACTTCTCCCAAAATACAGTACATTACCTAAACGTATGACTTTAATCTCTTAAACTTACAACGTCATTCTCACTAACATAACTTTGTTCTTGAAAACATTTTTTTTCCTAGAGTGGCCCATCTTCTGGACTTTTTTTGTATCCTCAGTCTGGCCCTAATATTAACTCTTTGTTCATCCTGTTATATGTTTATATTTACATAACTATACAAGAACAGCTAGTATTTCTGCCTGTCAAACTTGTGCATCACTAATTAGAACTGGGTACCCTTTAACACTGTTTCCCTGTAACGTTTGATAAAGATTTAAATATCTAGATATCAATGTATTGAACAAATGTTTCTTTAGATTATGTGACAGTGCTGCAGGCACAAGATGTCCATTGATGGAATTGTTGCCATGGATTTGCTGCTGGTGTGTGACATCATCAAGGCTTCTGTTGTTGATAATGTGATTCTTCCTCCTCTGAGATATTATTGTTTTTACACTGTGCCTGTTAAATGACATTTCTGTCCCAATGTAAAAGAGTTCTTAATCTTTTAAACATCTGAACAATAAGATTTTTGTTTTTTGGGAGGGGGGTTTGGGGGGTTTCTAAAATTCTGTAGCTGTTTTTTTTTCTTCTTTGATCAGTGCAAAATGTGAAATATAAATTGGAAAGTGGTTCAGTGGGTGGAGACGTGTCATGAATGATGTCTGCTGTAAGGGTTGCTTATTGATAATTGATAATTTTCTTTTCTTTTCTTCTTTTCTCATTGAAAAGCTCACAGAAACAGGCTACGTTTGGTGCCTACTGGTTATCTTTAATGACTGGAAACAAGTTCACTCACAATGCCATTTACACATGACTGCCCATCCAGGCACATTTATAATCCCATGATTTGGCTGCAGATGGTGGGAGGCTCCAGCAAGGAAATGAGAGAAAAGTCACAACCAGAGGATCCACACTTATAGATATGGAAAAATGGGAACCAAGCCTGACAACCTGGCCTCGCCACAGTAGAGAGGGAGTCAAGGCAAATACATATAATAGTCCACACTGTTATAGAAGTAAAAATCACTAACGATTCATTCAGTAGGAGCATACCTGAGTATGTGGGTTCTGTAGAGATCAGTGCCCACAGCAGGATTAGCAAAGACTTTTACCAAACTGCTTCAAGTACAAACATATATTCTATGTACAGTAGGTTCAAATAAGAAAAAACACACGCACAAACAAGCAGCAGGCTTTCAGTTTAGAAAATCAATGTTTAACATCAACACACTGATTACACAAGACTGTTAACAAAATACTTAAAAAGGAATGTTCCAATTACACAATACTCGTGTTTCGATGCCACCGTTTTATTTACATGTATGCATTTAGCAGACGCTTTTATTCGAAGCGACTTACAAAGGAGGATTAACAATCAAGCATGTGGTTCCTGTGGGAATCAAATCCACACGGACATTAATCGCCATTTCTCAAACACAGGTGTTGAATGATCACGTTGAGAATCACATTAAACAATAAAGAAACAACAAATGAAAAAAAAAACAACAACTAATCACTCTGCCACTGTAAACACTGTTCTTTTGCTTGAAATACAACATGTTTACATTTGGGTGTGCATTACTTCTTATAGACTTTCAATAGAGTAAACCTGAACAAGTGGGTTGGGTTAGGTAGGAGATCAACCAGTAGAATGTTGTTGTTCTTTATTTGAATATTTAACAACAAAAAATAAATTAGCATTTCTGTTAGCTCTCTTTCACCGTATGCCCATCAAATTTATTACATTTGATTCTGTCTAAAATAACTCTTGTTGTCTTTTAGTACGAACTAAATGTCAACCCCACCCTGTGAAACAGTGTCAAATTGTTGCATGTGGCTTTTTGTTCTGAAAATGGTCTATGCAAAAACATCTCATTTAAGTGCACTATAGATTACCTGGTATAAAGTACAACACTATGGTTCTACCAAATTCTCTTGAACTAGAAGTGGAGTTTCAGTTTTCCCACGCCTGATGCACCGACACAGCCAGTGAGCCGACCCTCTCTGATTCTGCAGAGCTATTCTTGGGCAATGATGCCATTTCCATGACTTGGTTTGAAGGACATCTCTGTGTGAGGACCATGGGGTTGCCCACTGGTGCACTTCTGTTGTTATTAGCCGTGTCTTTGAGCTCGTTGTCATTATGAACACGATTGGTCAGCCTTACAACAAAAGGGTGGTGATGCACAGTTGTCTCTCCTAAGCTGCAACACAATTGCTGGGACTTGCACACTGCCTTGAAGCCTCGCCTGAAGTTTTCATTGTAGTAGCCATAAATAATGGGGTTGATGCTTGAGTTGGAGAAAGCCAGCCAGTGAGCAAAGGGAAACATGTAACTGGTCAGAAGATCAAGCTGGTCCATGTCCCAGCCTGCGTAGTCAGTTATCATCATTAATGTCCAGAGGGGCAACCAGGACAACATGAAAAGCAGAGCCACCAGAGTGAGCATTTTTATGGCCTTGATCTTCTTCTGCGATATCATTGGCTGAGGGGCTCTTCTACCCACCGCCACAGTGGCGTTATCCAACTGCGGCTCTCTGTTTGGCACCACAGAAGTACACAGTTTGATGCCAATGCATCCGTACATGACAGTGATGAGGGTCAGTGGCACCAGGTAGATGTGAGCGAACAGAACTGCAGTGTAGATCTTTCTCATCTGGGGCTTGTCAAAGTTCTCGTAGCACATGTAAACAGGGAGCGTGTGGTTGAAGTCATCATCGTAGACAATGTAATGGGAAGGAAATTTTTTCACAGTGAGAGCCATAACAGCAGGACACATCATCGCTACTGCTAACACCCAGATAAAGAAGATGGCTAGTTTGGCCACGAGTACAGTTGCTTTGGGTTGCAGAGGATACATGATGCTGCGAAATCTGATGTATAAACACCAAAAAAACAAAAAAAACAAAAACAAAAAAAAAACATTAAACCAATTTTTATAGCTATATATTTAACTTTTATAGCTAATATTCAAAATATTCTGTTTCTGAAAAAAGGTTTGTCTGAGGTTACAACTCATATTCAGTGCTAAATGTGTTGACACATACTGATGTTGGCTACAGGAAATTCCACATACAGTATAGAGTAAGGTTTCCCAAGTCACATACTGTATGTTATGGCACATCACTAAACAAAAATCTCCTGGAAAGTAAATGTAATGAAATTATTTTCCAGTTTTAATTTACGTAATTAATCGGAAACCTACAGGCCCGTTTAATTGAACAGAATACTGCGTTACTCATAAGAATAGAAGGAAGATACACTCGAAGATCTTCTCCAACAGCTTTGAGACTCTCTCTTTTTCCTTTTTTTTAGAATTGTCTGCAGCCACCTAGTGAGTTAGTTTTGCACTACATTGAACAAAGACAAATTATTAGTAGTAAAAAAGAATATTTTTATGAAATTAAGTGAAACTTTATAATGACAGGCTTAACAATACCATGGCACAGAGATTTGGAATCACTGGGATTGAGAAACATGAGAGACCTTTAAAAATGAGGTCTAGGACTAGAAAATAAACTTTTCTTTTTTTTAAAGAAGGAACATATATTTTCTACAAAATAATAACATATATCTAAGAAAATTAACTATTATTATTAATTAATATTTTTTTATAAGAAATTACATTTGTTTTTTCGAGACTATGGCACTGTCTATTTACTCATGTTGCTACATCTTGTGTGTAAATTCAGAGGACTACCATGTAAAACCCAGCAGAACAATAACAGTATTCTTGTAGGGATTCACTGAAGGCTCTTCAACGCATATTTAGTATTTTCACAAATCCAGTCAATGTAAACACCCAGCTTCTCCCAGATGTTCATGTACTCCTGGAGTACACGGACATATATGGAAAGCAGCTCTCTGACGCCTGTGAATAAATATTAAAGGCTTGTGTGTACTCACCGTTCCACAGCAATGGCCACCAAGGTGAAGACCGAGGCAGACACAGACACGCCTTGAACAAATCCACTCATCTTGCAGACAGTGTTAGAAAAGGACCAGCCTGTAGACAAGAAAAACATTTTTTTTAAGGCACTCACTTTTGTAGATAGATTGATGATAATGCAAGAAAATGACTATTAAGTCATTTTCTTGGGCAGCAATAAGGGTAAGAGCAAACATCAGACCTTCAAATAAGCTTTCATGGTCCAGTTTTCAGCATACCTGCACAATGATGGCAAACAGACTCTTCCTGGGTTAAAAAAAAATTCAACCAACAGCACAGCCTCACCTGTGATGAGGTTGTCCACCAGTGTGGTAGGGATGCAGAAGATGCCCACCAGGAGGTCACTAATGGCCAGGTTTAGGATGAAGAGGTTTGTGACTGTGCGCATACGATGGTTTTCCAGTACAATCAAACAAACCAGGATGTTCCCAACCATACACAGCAGGAAGATGAAGAAATAAGCCAAGATGTAACTTGCGGCCACGTACAGAGAGTGCTGATAGTAGGGAGAAAATGTAACGTTGGTGACGTTGGTGACAATGTCAGTGCTGATGTTTTTTTTATGTGCTGCAGCTGTGGCAGAGCCCTCAAACTCCATTTCCTGCCCCATCATTCCATCCAGTAACTCCATTGTTGATCTGAAGCAGAGCTATGAAACACACAGGACAAGATTGTACAGAGTTAGGTTGAAACTGATGAATGCACAAT
Organism: Cynoglossus semilaevis; assembly: GCF_000523025.1. Lineage (NCBI taxonomy): Eukaryota > Metazoa > Chordata > Actinopteri > Pleuronectiformes > Cynoglossidae > Cynoglossus > Cynoglossus semilaevis. The sequence continues at coordinate 1,736,352 of NC_024328.1, read as the reverse complement.
TTGATAGGCTGGATTTTTTTTCTTTTTTTGTGTAGTGTCTGAATATCCATGTTCAACTTAAACATGTAGTGCTTCAAGTTCTCTGCTTGGGTTGGGTTTGTTCGGTTTCTGATCCCTCTACGTCAGGGGATGTCAAATATAAGGCCTGCAGTCCAAAACAGGCCCACTGGGGCATTCATTCATTCTGGCCTGCTTGATGATTGTTGAAAGTGCACGAATATAAAGTGTTTGTCAAATTAAAATGTTTTGCCAAATTATATTTAATTAAATATGAATATTCAACTTATTTGCATGAAAATAAAGGACAAAAACATGGATACTGTTATTTATAGGTTATTATGTTTTGTCCAACCCACTTGACATGTAATCAGGCTGTAGGTGGCCCCTCAACCGAAATAATAACCAAATTATTTTATTAGCTGTGTATTTCTTCTTTATGTCCTTTTTTGTGTTGGACTTGATGTTTTTGTAAAGCTCTTGGAAGTCAGAGACCCCAAGGTCTTGGGAAGATAGGATGATGGTGCCTTACTGCGTTTGGCAAGAGAGGTTTATATACATGAACGATACGGAGATTCCTTCACCATTTATTTTCACACCATCACCAACATTTTGGAGCCACGGACAGACAGAACACTTGAACAATGACATGTCTTGTAAGAGTTTAAATATGTTGAAGTATCAATAATCCCGGCTGAAGTTGGACAACTTTAAGGAAGATGAACATTAGCATTGTATTATGTAAAATTAGTCTATGAAGATTTTCAGTCATGCAGATAATGGTCAAGGTCGAAATGTTCGGTTAGGCAACCGGATGTGAATTTTCTAAAAGAAGATGTTTCACCTCTCATCCAAGAGGCTTCTTCAGTTCTAACTTGTTTCTTGGACAAGCTGGACAATGTGGTTTATGCCATTTGCAGTGAGGAGTGTATGGACCTGTACATTGGGGAGTCTAAACAACCGCTACACAAGGCTGTTCACATACACCTCAAGGACAAAACCCACTCCTTTGAGGACAACAACGTACACATTTTGGCCATGGAAGACAGATGGTTTGAGAGAAGGGTAAAAGAAGCCATTTTTGTCAACCTGGAAAAACCATCACTCAACAGAGGAGGTGGACTCAAACACAACCCACATACAAAGCACTCTTAGGGACAAGAGATTCACCTCATTTTCACATAACAAAGAGGCAGGTGACCAAAACCGTTCTGATGAGGACCACAACGACCCATCAGACTCTTAACGACTGTTTACACTTTCACAGTTGACCCCAGGTCCCCACCCAACAGGGTGGACCAAAAGTAACTAGAGTATATATTTGCTCTACTCACCACCAGTTAGAACTGAAGAAGCCTCTTGGATCAGAGGTGAAATTTCTTCTTTTAGAAAATTCACGTCCAGTTGCAGGACTTTTCAACTATGTGAAATGAGTTTTCGCATATAAACCGAAGCAAGCAGCTGCATTTAAAAGATTTACCATTAACCCCATTCACAATAACATCAACTGTGAATAACATCCAGACAGAACAATCTGTTGTTCTCTGGTCTCCAGGTGAAATATAATAAGAAAAGAAAATAAGAAAGAACGTTTGTTATAGGAGAGGTATGGACTCAGATGGATAATTAGCCTGCACATACTGTATGTCACTGCCTGTGACATGGAGCTTCATTATAGTTTTCAAAGAATTCACTAACAATCTGCCATCATCAGACTCCTCAAATAAGACCTACAGAGTACTTGTCATGTATTCCTATCTATCTATCTATCTATTTATCTATCTATCTATCTGTCTATCTATCTATCTATCTATACATCTATCTATCTATCTATCTATTTATCTATCTATCTATCTATCTGTCTATCTATCTATCTATACATCTATCTATCTATCTATCTGTCTATCTATCTATCTATCTATTAATCTTTCTACCATCCATCTATCTACATATACACCCTGCATCTATCTATCTATCTATCTATCTATCTATCTATCTATCTATCTATCTATCTATCTATCTATCTATCTATCTATCTATACATCTATCTATCTATCTATCTATCTATCTATCTATCTATCTATCTATCTATCTATCTATCTATCTATCTATCCATCTATCCATCTATCCATCTATCCATCTATCTTATTCATCAAGAGGAACTACTGGACTAGTGACGTATGTAAGGGAGTTGGTCAAAAATGCCAAATCCCTACACAGTGCAATTACCTTCAAGCTTCTTTGTAAAGCTGTGATTTTCCTCATCTCCTCCCCATGGCTCCATGACTATAATTGGTGCATATAATGCCTAAAGTATTGTATTATTTTTATGTTTAGAAAACTATATTATTTCAATATTACATTAATAAAACATGACATGATCCATCTGTATTTATCTGCTAAATAAAAACACAACATGTCAATTCAACACCTACTGAGGAAGATATTCTTGTGTCTTTCTTTAATTCCTGTATATGCAGGTCATGTTTACTTAGTAAGTAAAATGTAATTTAATGATAATGAAGTAGAAGATCATTATATTTCTTTACATGTACTATTTGGGGCATGTTTTCTAAGGTAAACTGAGTGAGTGTCGTGGCTGGGGGAAAAGAGCATATATATGTCACTGCAGTGTGAGTGTGCTGCAAATTATTCCCACCGAAAAAAAAAAAACCCGAAGGGGTTGGCATTTACATATCTACATCTATGAGCCCATATGCCATAGTAGAGGAGCCTGGCGTTTTTCTATGAACAAAATGAATGAATGGTATGAGAACCCACCTAATGCATTTTTTATGTTTTGTTCTATTTTTTACTTTTATAATTAATGAAAAAAAGGTCCCCATACCAAGGTACGTACCGAACCATAAATTGTGTATACAGTTACACCCCTTATGTACTGTATATATATATGTATATGTATATACATATATATATATATTATGGCATGCCGTTCATGAAATTAATCTTTGAATATATATACAAAAAGTCTGAACATATATATACAGAAAGTCTGACTATATATAGAAAAATCCTGAATATATACACAGACATCTAAACTCTTTTGACCACAGTGCCTCAGAGCTACACCTGCTACCTACACCGGTAGACTTTTACATACACCCTAAAGTATAATCTGACATTTTCCAAATGTCAAAATAAAATCCTGCTGCAACCGGTCCAACTCTGTTACATTTCTGTGCTTTCAATCTGTTGATCTGCACCGTCCCTAGTTTCTCCCTTTACAAAGAAACTGTCAGCTTCTTCAAAAACAGCAGCTTCATTTGTTTCAAAAATAAAAGCCCTGTTGACTTTTACTGTGTGGAATATATTTTCCAGTCTTACAGAGAGATGATTAGCCAGTGATGCATTGTTACCAGTCTTACAATGACTGATGGAAATAAGAGAGATTGTCTAAAGGTTTATTATTATTATTATTATTATTATTATTATTATTATTATTTATTAGTTTATTATTATACCATTTTATATATATATATATATATATATATATATATATCCAAGCAACAAGACCCGTAGGGATTGGTAGAGTTGATCAGGCCAGCCAACTGTTGTTTTCTCTTTTTCTTTATGTTGTGGCAATCATAATAGGAGCTGATGCTTTACACAACTTACTTATAGCGCTGGTATTGACCTTTTTTCTCATCCTGGCGGAGCATAATAGTTCATGCCATGATCCCTTGTTATCTTGGATGTCTTTATTCTACTCTTGTGTGATAGCCATAAGGTGAGAGAGAAGGACTAAAAACCTGGGGCACTAGGTGTAATGAGTGAGTCTGATGAACAGCTGAGCACAGAGACCAGGTGAGCCTGACAAACATGGTACAGACAGCAGAGAACTACAGACAAGTTTGTGAGTAATCTTTCATAATCAATAATTATACTTTTTTGTACCAAAGAGCACTCTTTGAATATACTGTCATTAGAAAAAAATGTGAATCAGCAAAAATCTGTATCAGTAATTCACAACAACAACAACAACAAAAATCAGAAATCATAATTGGATGCATTTTTTCTTTTGTTTTCTTTACCTGAGAACTCATTATACAGTTTGTAAATGGACCATGTTGCCTTATTTAAACCGATGCGCTTTCTCATTTGTTTCTAAAGACATTTTTCCTGCATGTGAACACACTGTTTCACACTGACACCTCGCACCTTAAGGCTTAATGTCAAGACAGATTCTTGTTCACTCAGGAGAATTATCCCTCCCTCAGGATGCAACAAATGTCAGACACCATAAGACATTTATAGATCAAGTTACCAACCGACTGCCTAAAGCAGGAGATTTTAAATAATTATATACTGTATAAACGGCCTTTTAAAAAACTATAATATAAATAAAAACAGTTCCACAATTGAGTACCAGCCTTAACCTTAGTCTACAACAGACTATCCTACTACTGGTACAAGGACCACTATAAAGCAGTCACAACAGGACCTTTGTCCTAGAGAATGCACCGCCTTAAAAGGTCTTATAAAAAGATATCACAGATTCCCAAGGTCAACTATACAAAATAGAAAAACCACAAACAACTTGAAATCTCCAACAGTTTGCGGGGTTTACAGTATACAGAGAGGCAGCAAATACCTGATGAAAACCCACGCCCATGAACTCCAGTTAAGACTTTTAATTGAGCATAACTATTAAAATGATTAAATGTTAATAAACATCTTAACTTATATTTTTGAGAATGCGGTAAGTTGTCGAGAAGGTACTAGGTCTCCGCACATCTATGGGCCTTGAGGTTGTCAAGGCTGACATATGGAGAGGCTAGGAGAGATCCTCCTTTAAGCCTCAGACGGTCTCTGTGCGTCATGCTGTCTGTTTAATGATACTTGCGTTGCCTACTTCAAGAAAATGTTCCAAAGTAGGAAAAACCAAACAACCCTGGATGTTTTCTTCAGAGAAGCAATATAATCCTTCTCCTATGCTTAGTGGTAGTCCCTCGCTTGGTTGTATTTCCTTCGCTAGATTTCTCTCTCTCTCTCTCTCTCTCTCTCTTTCTATTATCTAAATCGATTCCTCACTCACAATCCTTCTCTTACGCTTAGTTGCCCAAACACTGTCTCCCTCACTGTCCCTCGCTGGGTTTTTTTTTACCCATTTTTATAAGAATATTATAAAATGTTTTATTAATTATAATTATTTTATATTATCAATATATTTGTTTATATCTATGTTTTTGATATTTAGATGGGGGGGTTAATAGTATATTTGTGGGGGGCTGTAACGAATAAATTGGTTTTTAGTTATTTATAATGTGGAAAATTCAATATAGATACAAGTGGATCGACCCATTAGTGCTTTTGTAGTACGGATTAAAGTCGTATCTACGGGCTCCACTGTACAGATTTCATATGATCTAGTGGGCCAAATATAATTACACTGCAGGCCAAATTTGGCCCTCTGGCCTGAATTTGACCCGTGTCCAAGATGAACACAATATGTTCCACAGAATAATTGATCCAGTATTCCAGTCGTTTAAAGACTTAAGAAACATCAGTCTAACAATATGAATAAAAATAAAAACCTTGTTGCTCCGGCCAAAAACAATTATCTCACAGAAGAGAACAGTGGAACATGACTATATTGTACTTCTCTGATAGTTCCTGTTGCTAGGGGAAAGGTCTTTTTTTGATAACTCTCTCATCCTTGGTAAACCTTATACACGAAATCAGGACCAGCTCACAAAATACGCAATCTGTTCCTTAAACAGATTACAATTTATTTTGTGTTTTTCCGAAGATTCTTACAAACACATGCCTGACATTTAACACACCCACATACATGTAGCATCAGTCTGTGCACATTATTAAAGTCAAGGTTAAGGTCATCATTAAGGTGTAACAAAAATGCCAGCCATTGATTGGATGGCAGCAGTTTATCATACTCAGTTAATGTCTGACTGGACATAAAGTTCACGCTGCACAAACGTAAGTGAAAGGTCCATCATCTAACACGTGTTTCCTGCCCAGCAGATGGTCCTGATCAATGTCCAAGAAAACAGGGAGCGCAGCCAACACTAACCCAGGAAAGACTTCCATCTGGTCTCTTACTTGTCCAATACAATGTGCAACAACCAGCATGTTTGCAGCCCTCTGACATGAGAAGGTCATTTCCACTAAGAATAATTCCTCCCCTGCTGGAGAGCGCTTGTGTATAAGGTGCAAATACAAAATGACATAAATGAAATGCTTTGTACTAAATACATCACTCACAAATTAGCGGTGAAATGCATTTAAGTTGTGCAAAATGGAACAAATACATTGCATTGGTATGTAAAAATATGAATAAAACCTGCAATTGAACCTGTCTATATTCCCTGAAGCCAGGAAGCATCGCTGAATGAAGGTCAAGTGAAGCGAGCATTACTAAAAGTAACAAAAGAAGAAGAATTTTCTGGGGGGTTTTTTTCCGAAATCATTTTCATCTTTTTCTTAAACAATCAATCCAGTATTGGTTGCCAAAGCTTTAAAATAGCAGAGGTTATTGAAGTGTCTTATTGTTCTTTAGTCACAAAATAATTGTGGAAATAAAATATATTTGACCAAATAAAAAACAAAAGACCCTCACACGACCATAGTAACTCTAAATTGTAATTTTGCATTTATTGATGTCAACATAAAAATATCATAAGTTTTTATAATTGAAGTTAAAACATAGTTTAGCATGAAATAGGTGAAAAAAATAAAATATATGTTTTATATATGTTTGTTCTGGACAACAAGGTTAACCAACGGAATATCCGTTTGACACTGTCAAATTTTTTTTTTTTTGGATAATGAACAGTAATTTTCTTTTCTATATATATGAACTTGTGTTTTGATTATAGCTGTTGTCATTTTTATTTTGATTAGACATAGTTTAAGACAATAGAGTTAAGTAGGTCGGATAAATAACTTTATTTTGTATCAGTTAGTGCATTTAAATCCTTTTGTATGGTTACATGGTATTTTAAATGAAAAAAATAATATGAAATCATTTACATGAATACTGTTATCAGCATTTAAGACAGTGATGTATTCAAATTGGGTCATTAATAAATAAAAGATAATAACCTAATTATGTTGGCATGCAATGGAAAGTGAAGTAGCTTGAAACAACACTTTTTTATTACAATAACCTAACTTGTTGGAAGAACTAAAATAAATTGCTGACCTAACTCAAACTTTTAAGGCAGCTCTCTGTTCTTGGTTAAAATTTTAGGTTGAAACAACTGGTTTGAATTAGTTTTTACAGTACAAGACCAAGATAAGAGTCATTCACATGAGGTAAAAATATATCAAGATAACAACGAAACTATAACAACTACAGCCCACAATGTCTAAAATGACTCATGACACATAAAAACACTAAATCATGTCAGACACGAGCCAAAGCACAGTAGAGGAGCGTCCTTAATGACTTGACAATGCTGTAAACCTTGGGTGGCCAATTATTTTGGCTCATTCGTGGTAAGTTTCCACAGTGACCACAATCAGGTCTGAAATGTGACTTGGAGAATGTTCACGTTAACTGATATGAATATAATGTAGCTATAAAGAGACCGAACCGTTGTTCCTATTTTTCAGTACCGAACCTCATGCATCAGCAGTACTATAGCAGAACCATACTGTAATAACAAGAATTTGGCATTTAAGTGAGCTCTAAGAGAGTTACACCTTTTGATGAACTAACCCTGAGGTCGATGCAAAATGTTTGTTTTTTTTTTACCTTACAGTATTTAACCCCTTTTGATTCTTGTTCAGAGCAAATTTAAAGCACAGCAAAAAATTGGGCAGCGGAGGCTTAGTGGTTAAAGAAGCGGACGTGGGTCTGCAAGGTTTTAGGTTCGAATTCATCAGCTGCCAAGTTACCATTGAGGTTATCTGAGCACGGCACTGTCCCCACACACAGCACACTGTGGTGATGGGTTAAAAGCAGAGATCACATTCAATTGTGTGTGCAGTGGAGTCACTAATGCGTCCTAACATGTCTGTCTTTTCTCCTTAGTGATTTTAACTGAAAATTAAGACAGGCAGAGACACTTTTTCAAAACTTTCCTCTCCACATTCAGATTTACTGAAAGCGGCTAGACATTTTTGTCTAGTCGCTTTTCCTCCTAAGGTACAAGAGCTGCTCCAGCTGTTGGAGCAGATGTGAAAAGACTGTAGAAAAACTGTAGAAAAAAGCGAGTCAGTTCTCAGAACTCATGCGGACGCACCGGAGGCTGAAGAGATGGAAAAAAATGACTCACCTCAATTGTTGTGAAATGATTTACCTGCCGTTGTAAAATAAGTCCGGTGCAAGTGTTGGAGGATAAAAGCAGCAGATGAAGTTGCCACAATTTTCTGGATCCTTCTTGATGTTTCTCTACACTTCTGAGAATGGAAACCAGCAGCAGCAGGTGCAACAGCAAGTGTAGCAGCAGTGTCAACAGCAGCAGCAGTAGCCTGCCTCCACCCAGTATAAAAAGGCATAATTTGCCCGATGACAGAATCTCCCGCTCCATCTATCATCACCAGGGACTCACTTAGGGACTATCAATAAGTTACCCACTGCCTGAGAAAAAGAAACTCTTGTAAAAAAAATGACTAAAGTAAAAAATAAAAATAAAAAATGTAATAGAAGTTTACATTAAATAAAATGTGGGAACTAAATTACAGTATGTAATGTCTCTGTCATTGGTGTGGAACCTCAGGGTTCACCTCCTGGGCAAGTTTGAATCCCAGTTAGGGTGGCTGGTACCTTCCAGTGGACTCACCACCTGCAGGAAGGGGGTTGTACGGTGCAGTGTGATTTGGGTGGCGGTCATGGAGACTGCTGCCCCCGCGACCCGGTAACAGATAAGCGGATGAAGCGAAGATGGATGAATGGATGGATAGTAATTTAAATTTAAATGAATGTCAGTAGAAGAAAAAAATCAAGAGAAATAAATAGTTGAGTCCTCATCAACTCCCAGTTGCTGCACCCTTCCTCTGCTCTTTTATTTAGTTTACAAAAGTATCAGATTACATATCATGTAGTGATGTGTCGTTCGCGAGTGATTCGTTCAAAATGAACGAATCTTTCATATGAGTCGTGACTCCCGAGTCATATGAAATATTCGTGACTTGTGACTATCGAGTCATATTAAATATTTATTGATATTGAACTCACGAATCACTCACAAATCACTCACTGCGAACCTATCACACTCTGCGAATAAATCACTCACTGCGAACAAATCACTCCCTGCGAACTAATCTTTCACTGTGAACTCATCTTTCACTACGATCTAATTACTCTGCAAACTAATCACTCTCTATGAACTAATCTTTCATTGCAAACGAATCACTGTGAACTAATCATTCTCTGTGAACTAATCTTTCGCCGTGAACTAATCTTTCGCCGTGAACTAATCTTTCGCTTCGTTCTCGCAGATTCATTTAATTTGTCACGTGACAGAGAGCTCGGGTCTCTTTTGCTCCCATTCATCTTCACATTGTGGTGTTTTTTTCTTGCTTAGCTTCTCACATGGTTTTAATTACTTATGGCATTTTTTGTACTTTGTAGACTTTGTCAGCGGAAGCAAACCATGTTGCCTTCAGTATTTAGTGTCGGAGAACCGCAGCCTTCTTTACAACGCCCACAATAGGGATAAAGCGCCACCTGCTGTGAAACGAATGAAATTAGTTCAAGATTCGTTCACGACTCGTTCATTTTACTGTTCGAGAGTCAAAGATTCGAATCAATAAAAAGAGTCGGTCTTCCCATCACTAATATCATTTGATCGTATGTGAGTATATGAATGGGTATGGAGTAAGAAGGTGGCTGTGAATGTGGGTGTGGCTGTGTCTGGTAATTTCTCCATCAGTCTTGAACACACTAGATTATAACATGAGAAGCAAACAGTTCCTTAAAGCAACAGTACAACATGAAGCAATGATAATAAATTAAATTCTTCCAACATTTCCCTCCTGTTTATCATTGATTAATGCCAAAATCTCTTATCCTGTGTTAAGATGTTGTAAATACATTTATTCAATCTTTACAATATATTCATTATATTAAGTTTCCATATCAATTTATACTGTTATTGAATGCTGTTATTGTGCTGTACTAAAAGGGAAAGTGTTGAAGACAGGTGTGCATGCTGATAGTTTACATCACAGGATGATATGAGCAACCCTGAATGGTACTGACTGTTACACTTGGAGATAGAGAAAGGACACAGAACCGGTCTGAAGTGGTTTCTTTGCCCAAATATGGAGACCATATCCATATATTATTTCAAAAGGTGTCAATCCTGTTTCAGCATTTGATGTGATTCTCATATAAAGTTTTACCATGTCTATGACTTTAGTCCATGATTGTTTTGTTTCTTCCATGCATTTTTTAAGTCTTAATTTCACTGTTCCATTTGTTCTTTCCACAAGCCCCGTACTTTGTGGATGATAAACACAATGTTTCCAGTTCTAAAAACTCCTCTCCTTCGGCCTCTACCACGATTTACATCTCTGTCTCTGTCTCCCTGATAAAACACTTCCTCATTACTTTCTGACTCTAAAAAAAGTACCTGCTGTAGCTTAAGCTTTTTTCTTATTTTTTGCTACTCTCTCAGCGTGATTTGCCCATGTTATAAAATCAGTAAGGGATTGGGTGGGCAAAGAAACATTATTCTTTTCTAACCAACCCTTAGTTTCTGGCAATAACCCTTGCAGTAACGCATTTTTCAGTTGTTGATGATAAGGGCCATTTTGATCTCCATCATCATTTATTCCACTGTTTTGTTTAAACACCATCTCCATTCTTGTGTGATAATCATCAAATAGTTCGTTGTCTCTTTGTCTAGGTTGGCTAATTTTAGTAAAAGTTGCTGTCCTTTTAAATGCAATATTAATTCTATGAAAACCCCCCCGTATTCTATTCTTTTAATTCTGCACTTTCAGGTTGAAGTGGTGTCGGAGGATATCCTGTCATTGGATTCCAATCACCTTTAACTCTAGCCCAGTCTTTACCTATTACTGCCTGAAAAACCTGCTGAATTTCAGCTCCATTCAGGCAGTAAGAATTAATTACCTGTTGCATATCTGCACAACATTGCTCTGGGTCCTGCTTATATGATGCAACGTCTGCGGTTGCTTTCATCACATCATCTTTTGTCCAGGTTCTATTTACTTTTATAGTGAGTGGTGCCTTTGGATCATTTGGATCTCGTGCAGGATCAGCCACTTGTATTATGGGAAAGGCGTCTGCAATGTTATCATCAAAATTTGGTATTTCTGTTGGAGATGGGCTTAAAACACGTCCTAATGATGTGCTCCAGTTTTGGTTCAGTGTTTTCTTTGATCTGGTATTTTCAGCTATTAAATTTGTAGGCTCTTGTTTTGGTTCGTCCACCAGTTTTAAATTTGGATACATAGGTTGGGAGGGAGGGGAGGGATTATCCGAAGGTGGAGTTGCTGTATCAGCACATGTTATATCTCCTTTTATCTCAGCATCATCTAAAAGTGGAGACGTTTTATCAGCACACTCTCGGTTCTTATGTATGTTTGATGCTATTGTTTCATTGTCCTCAGGTCTGACATACATAGTTTTGTTTTTTCTCTCGTTAGATTGTGGATTTTTGTTTTGACGCATTGCTTCTGTTTTTAGTTATTTTAGTTCTATTCCATTTTTTCTTGCACAATCTTGTTTAAGCCAACATTCAGCCGCACTCAGCACAAGCTTCTCTTTTTTTTTATTATTATCTTTTGCCTCTTTTTTATGGCAAGCACAAGGTCTTTGCAGTCTTCTTGGTTCAATTTTCCCTCAAAACCATACTTTTTTCCCCAATTATTTAAATGTTTACAGGACTCTGAATTGTACCTAAACATCCCCTGTTGACATGAGTTCTTCTAGGAACACTTGCACACAGACTATAAAGGAACTCAGTGGTATGTTGTTTTAAATTTGGACGCTTCCTTTAACCCTTCCTGTCTCTTCCTGTAACTGAATCAGAGACAGTGTTGGCATCCACTTACATTTTTCAGCCTCTGGTACATTTTTTTTATTATTCCAAGTAAGTCCCTCTCTCTGTTTTCAGAGATTTCGCAAAAAAATCGAAATGCTGACATCTTTCAATAAAACTTGTGCGCAGACACTCCTTACTGAACCTCTCTCCAGCCCTTCAGTGACTCAAACTGACTTTCTGGGTGGTCGCAATTTTCATTACAGTGTTGGGAGAGCAATCACTCTGCTGCCATAACAACAACATTTTCAAGGAGGTACACAGAGAAAATCAGCAACATAAATTAAACCAGTGACCAGCAGAAGAGGTTCACAGTAAGTGACCTGATCTGCACAGTGAGCACATATGGGCAATAACATGTTCCTTACCTCACTCAGCTCAACCTTTGTTTCCACTTTATCTTTAATCTGTGCCTTTGTTTTTTATGCAGGAATGTACTTTTCTCTTGTGCTTCACTGCTGCGCTGCACTGTGCTGCAGTTGTTTCTCTAACCAGGGACTCTTTAAGAGACTACAGAGAAGTGAGAGTGATGTTTTCTGATTTAAAAAATGCTTCTGTTAAATGGTGCTTAAACCAAGCCATCAGATTATTAGCACTGTGGTGTAACATAATCAGCATCACAATGTGGACCAGTGATTGTGTGTGGAACATCACGGCTATAGAAAATCCCTAATTTCACTAATTGGTCTGATAATTGCCATTTATTTACAAATAATGTGTCGCAGTTCATCTGTACAACAGTGACAGGTGGAATAGATATCACTTGATGGCAAAAGATGGGTTTTAAAAACTTGAATTGGAAGCTGTTGAAAAGATTTGTATCTTTTTTCGATTCCTGCTACTATATCAGCGACGTTGTGTTCAACAAAACAGGTTTTGTACCGAGTATGTCAACCATGAGTACAATGCAAATAGAAGAAGTAACTAGAAGTATATTGTTTTCATATATTTTTTGAGACATTTTTGTGTAATGGTGATTTTTCTTCTAATATAGTGACAGTAATTAGACGATAAAGGATTAGTAAATGTTCGGCTAAAGTGCAAGAAAACAAAAAGTTTCTTTCAAAATAGTTTTGAAAAAATTCAATCAACAACCAACAAATAAACACAACAGTGAACCAGTAAAGTTAAGCTTAACTAAAATTAAATTAAAAATTAAAAAACTAAATACACACCAATGACAGAGACATTGCCTCTGGGCCAAAGCACCACTTAAACTAAAACATTTTAATGTTTAAAGATTGGATTAAAAAATCCGGGGAGGAAGGGAGCGAAAGTAGAACCGCGATGTAGAGAGGGACCACTGTAAGGTGGTTATCACGTAATAACGTAAAACTTATAACGAAATAACATAAACCTTATCACGTAATTACGTGAAACTGAGCCATTTTTTTCTCAGTGTGGCAGCAATACGCTTCCGTATGTTCCTGCTGTTGCTTTGTTTTTGTGTTCCTGAGTTAGGTTGAAGAAATTCCTGCCCTTTGTTTAATTTCTGCAAGTGTATTTATGTTTTGGACCCTATGAATAAACGTTCTGATGTTGATCCTTGTCTCATGCTGCACTGCTATGAAATGCACTGTCTGTTTCCTGAGTCCTGTAAACGTAACGGATGCGAATGTCGTTCAAGCTGATTTGAAAAAAGACAAAGGCCGTGTTCATTTCAATGTTTTTATTTATCGCGCAACGTAAAACAATATTGTGGGTTTTCACCACGTACACTATGTATTCACATAATACACCATACAGTTACAAAGAGAGAGACTGAACAAAAAAACAAAAACAAAAAAACCCAAAAAAAAAACAAAACAAAAAACCCCAAAAAGAACACTTTTATACATACTGCATCCTCGACGTGAAAAATAGAGAACCTTGAAGAATCCCCGAAACTCCCAACCAAATGTAGCTGCCAGTTGTGTTTCCTTTTCTTGTATTTCTTTCTTTAAAAGGCTCACAGTCCAGGCTCACATTTTAAATTTGGAACGTTATAACTTATGTTACATTAGTTCTACAGTTGGGGCTTTTTGGATAACTTTGTTTTGTGAGTGACAGACAAAATCTAAAGTATAAAGTGGGGGTTGGAGGAAAGGAAGTGCATATCAGGAGGAGGGTGAAGGCGGTATACAATCACTATCAGTGTGTGTGTTGTTCAAACATCTGTTAACATGAACATAAAACATACCAGATGTGTGTTTTCAGATTAACAGTCTTTATAATAACTACTAAATATAGCTCATCCTATTTGAACTCACTTCAAGTATAATGTAAGAAAAGTTTTTAAAGAGTGTATCTAGCTGTTTGAGCACCCCCACACTTTGGGCGAGATGAGTTTGAAAAAAAAAAAGAAGCAAATTTTTAGCGTTAGAACAAAATCAGCACCAGGCAGTTTGCCTCTCCAAGAAACTGCTCTCATTAAAAATTTACTTTACTTAACATTCAAGGAGCACCGAAAACATTTGTAATTTTTTTTTCTTTTTTTCTGAATGTCTTATTTCACACACAGTGAATGCAAGAAACAGCAAAGTAGTAGCACCAGCTTACTAAAAACTCTGTTTTAATTAACAACTGTGAAGTCTCTAGCACTTAGTAAGCGTGTGTGTACAATGGTTATGTATGTAATTAAAGGAGCCAGGTTTTCAGCTGCTGCACCAATTTAACCATTCATCACAATGAGTGTAATTATTACTTCAACTGTTTAGCTCACCGAGGTTGACATGATTTGATTCACACTACTGCAGGAACCATGGTGTCAGGGTTGGTCACACAGGTTGGTTAGAAGTCTGATCTAATGAGTGATCTGGCTAAAAAAAGATTAGTAATTAGTAAGATCACAGCCTTCAGCCCTTTCACTCTAGCACAAATGAAGCGACTTCGCTAATATTCCGAACATGTCACTTTAAAAGGGTGACTGTAATAAGAATAACCCTTTGGCTGTACACCGTGTTGCTTGAAAAGGAAAAGAACATTATCTGGTTTGAAAGGACAGACCACTCAAATCTAAAACACTGCAACTTTGCATCAAGGGTAAAAAAAAAAGGTAAAAATGACTTCAACAGCACTTTACGCTGATAACCACCAGCATGGCCAGACTTTACACATTTTCACCAACAATCGCAATGAAGTACATGACAGTAGTCGCCCACATCTGGTATGCAGTAAGACGGCCACATTGATAGTGTGTGTGTATAGAAGAGGGATGTTAACTCAATCCTGTTTTTCAACCTAGGCTTTAGGTGCAAAACCACTCATTGCCAAAAGAGGGCACTAAGGCTAAAAACTAAAACTAAAACATTTTGCCAAACCTTATGAAAAAGTCAAATTACTACACAAGTGACTAAATAAAAACTGTTTAGGTTGTAAAACAGTAACCCCATTTTTTGGGTTGCTAATAGAAACTAATAGAACAATTCCAATGCCAATTCCAAAAATGCCAATATTCTACTGCTTTGAAATAGTTGTACATTACCACTTATACTGATTCCGCTATATGGACTGTTGACATGTATCATACTGACGGTCTGCACATATGTCCTGTGAAAGTCGTCAATGTTTTTGTGGAGGTTTTTGGTCGAAGTCTCAAATCAGTGGGGCACATGACTATAACTTGTCTGTAAATCTAGAGTGTAGGTCAGTACATGTTACTACATGCTGACATTGGGGTACAGTACTTAAGAAAGTCAAACAGCAGTGTTTCTAAACACACATTTACACACAACACACAGGTCTGCCTGTTGTCTACTGTTGTTTAGGGGTGTAATGAGCTTTTACATAACCCTGCCCCCTCCCCGACCCTCATGTCATTCCAGGTCTAGTTTTTATCCTTACCAGATAAATAATCTTACCTAAATAATTTTAATATTTACATTTTCATCTCTCTCTTGAGAAAATAAAAAAAACAAACAAACAAAAACAAACCTAAACTTCAAGTTGTCAATATTCGGCTCTTTCTCTTTTTTTATCATTAAAATCAAGATTGAAAGTGCTTTTATAAATCTTTTTCTTCTGTATATACAATTTGTATTAGCTATATAAAAACATGAAAAAAAAACCCCAAAACATTAAAGACAATCATCATTATCATCTACACATAATAATAAATAAGAGGTTTAAAACCAAACAAACAAAAAGAAGAAAGCAGGTTAAAACAAGTGAGGAGATCTTAGAGAACACAAAGGGACAAACGCATGATTCTCTGCCCTCAGTAGCAAGTGTGAGGTTGTGACCA
The DNA here is from genome assembly GCF_000523025.1 of Cynoglossus semilaevis. Lineage (NCBI taxonomy): Eukaryota > Metazoa > Chordata > Actinopteri > Pleuronectiformes > Cynoglossidae > Cynoglossus > Cynoglossus semilaevis. The sequence goes on along the minus strand of NC_024328.1, from coordinate 1,720,137 downwards.
GTGTCTCTACAGCGTGAGGTAAAGAGCTGGAGACCCAGCAGAACAGGGTCTTTCACAGATGACCAGGGTCCTTACCAAAGACTGTATGTAAGAAATGGAAATATAGTAGTATAGTAATTAGTGACGTTCCATTCAACAGACCACCAGTGTCCTGTCAGTCTGGGTCTGAAGATTATCAGGATGATTCTCATTCCACAAAAACACACACTCTATAGTACATAGACTCAACTGCTTGTTCCAGGGCTTCATATAATATCAATATCAATTAGATCTGGTCCATAAACCATGAAAAAGTAAACAGAAGATAAATGTTTATTGTTCGTTTGAACCTCAGACTTTATCAAACATTTCCTCTAAATTGGATCAGACGAAACGAAATAAAGTTGTCTGATTTTTTTCCCCCGTCAGATTTCCATTTATGGGGAGCTCAATTTAAAACCAGCAGGTTTTTACAGATTGGGATCTGGGCTTTCTACCTCCATTTCTTATATATGATCTACAGTGTTGACCCATAATAACCACAGAGCATCCAGTCCGTGTCGAGTTCTGACAGCCGCTCAAGTTTTTGATTAATTAGGTTAGTCAAATTCTCTCTCTTTGGTTTGTCTCTCACTCACTCTCTCTCTGCCCATGTGTTCTGTTAATCTTTCTCACACACATACACAGAGACACACAGTAATGGATTCTTGTACTTGATGAATTGGTGACCTAGAGGCTGCAGTGATTGTTCACTTTTTACTTTCAGGACTGTTGTTCTCTCTGAGTCGAGGACAGCATGAACGACTGTGCTTTCTCTGCCCTGTACAGTGTTCTTTTGTCATGAGTAAGACAAAAACAATGTTGCCGCGATGAGCTGCAGTGAGACTACAAAAGGAACCAGGCTTAGGCCCAAGGTCAAGAGCTGCACTCACTCTGATTGGCTGGTTCTGTGAAGACATGGTGCCTGCAGAAGGCCAACATCTACCTCTGCTTTCAAAATGATGACAGCACCAGGCAGAGAGGAAGAAGTCGACCTTGGTGGAGAAATCAAGTGTTGTAGGAGAGCACCAGAGTGTGTCCAGAAGCACTGACAAGAGCTGCTATCCCAACACTGTTTTCTTCTGTTCTGAGCCAGCATTAGACTGCGAGGGGTCTGTCCAGAGACTGGGATCGTGTTTGTGCCTCAGTGGGACAAAAAAAAAAAAAAAAAAAAAAAAAACCAGCTTCACCTTAAGCTGCTTTGCTGGACGGTCAGCAAAAAGAGTGTGAGACTCCCCTCTGCTGGCCATAGTTAGTCAAGGCAGCAAGGCAAGGCTCATCTTGCTACTGAGTGGAGCTCAAGTGCTTGTACTGTATGTTTTGTAATGGCAGCCCACTAGAGTTTACACTGACAAGTACCCACACCTATTTGAACGCGATAGGAAGAAAAATAGTGCCACCTGTTGTATCTGTGTGATAAAATGCTTAGCTGGCTCAAAAGGCTTTTGCAAACAGTATGACTTATTGTTTTCTTTCTGTGAAAAACGATGCATTAGTAAAACATTTACTTTGCATGTTACAAAGTGTCCTAATCATACCCCTCAAAATGCAAAATGTGAGCCAGATCAGAGCTAAAGCACCAGAACGAAGTACAGCATCAAGTGCTATGAACAAGGATGGAATGATAATCGATTAGAGCTGAACGACAAGCACCTTTTAAAAGCTGGAGGGTGCAGATAATGAAGAGGAGACATCAGCTACAGACAAGAACAGCACCAATGTTTTTGTTGGGTTGGGAATTCAGTGCCTTTAGTGACATTTTAAAAAAGGTGGTTTGTGCCACCATTATTTCACCAATATATACAACATACTGTAAGTTTTGTGGCTGTATCTGACCATTTGGTCCACAGTATGTATAATAATTAAAGCAGCGGAACTGTTAAAGTGCCAATATTATGTCCTGACAATTGCCAAACATTGGAAAATTAACCAAATCAATTATTTTAGAATCCAATATAAATCTGAAAGTGTCAAAAATGTCTTTCTGAAATGACAATAGAAAGGCAATATTATGTTTAGTATTAATTTAAATTGCTGTCTTGCAAGTGGGGTGATAACTCCTCCTCTTATAAAACTGTTAAGGAAAACAAGACAAAAATAACAGGGTAAGCATTTTCCAGACATGGAAAAATAAATCGTTTGAGTCTGACTGATTCAGACTGATTGCTTTAAAAAAAAAAAAAAGAAAAATTATTTTAAAGCAACTAAAAAAAAAAAACATCATTAATAACATTAATGAAAACAGCAATAATAAAAACAAACATGTCTTCATTATAATAATACCTGTAATACCAACATTGACAGTAACAATATCAATCATATTAATATTGATAATAATAGCAATAATTAGAACCATTAAACTTCTATAAACAAGAAAAAAAGTTATGGAGTTCCTCTTGAGGGAAGAGAGAGGAAAAGCACCACAAGCAGTTGGTCTGAAGCCCAAACCACTGCCTGACATGAGGTAAAACAACAAAGATACCCCCCCCCCCCATTTATGTTTGTAGAGAGGGGACACGATGGAGAGATGCCAGACTGTGAGAAATTGGAGAGCCTTCACTCTCTCAGCCCTTCACTGCACCACTGTGTAGCTGTGAGTCAGTCAGTCTGCGTCTGTCTGACCTTACGCATTGCAGCTGTAGGGCCCAGTGAGGTGGGTAAAGGCATAGGGACACATTGTAACCATGGAGGTGGTGTGTAATGTGGGCGCTAACCGTGTCACTGGCCCCTCTCTCTTTTCTTTAGATTGTCCAGGTCCTGGACTAGCACCTGCTGTGGTAGCTCCCCACTTGCGTTTCTTGCTGAGGGCTTTGATTTCTTCCTGGGAAAGGCCAAGGAGAGCTGCTTCCTGCTGCCGCTGCTGCGCTCGCTCTGCCAGGATCTTCATTTTGGCCTCCCACAGAGCCAGACCGTGCATGGGCTGGTTGAGGTTTTTATGTTGGTAAAAGACCAGTGAGATGCGTGTGGGGTGAGAGCGATCAGGCCTTTTGAGTGGTGTGGTGGCGTGGAGTTCGCGACGGGCACATTCGATTAGTATTGAACCATGAGCTGGTGCTACAGCGACTCCCCCAATATTAGGATCGAGGAAGTTGTGCTCGCTGTCAGAAAACACCTCGTCATCGTCTCCTCGACCTTTGGTGCACTCCACGTCAACGTCAGCCGGTCTTGTCTCCCAGCATGCTTGATCTGACTGCTGCAGGGCATCAGGGAAGAGGCGGCCCTCAGGTGCAGGAGACGGAGTGCTGCCTGCCACTGAACCTCCACATGACTTCCAGGCCTTCTCCTGCAGGCCCAGTGGAGTGGAACACCGGCTCTCCCCAGTCTTGGACCATATTTTGTCGGGGTAAACTCCAGCGGGGTTGATGTGCTTCATACCAGGGCTGTACGCAGCAGGGCCCATAGCCCATGGATTGGGTTGAGGACTAGGTGCAGGACTGGGCCATTGGCGGGGTGTCACTGGTCCTGGCGTTCTTGGCTGTGGTGTAACTGAGCCTGAGTGAGAATTCACAGGTTGCGGTGTACCGGGGGTATTTGGACGTGGCGTCACGGGACGTGGGGAGCCTTGGTACATGCTACCTGGGAGCGGTGTGCCTGGGTGTGGGGCCGGAGATGGAGATGAAGGTACCTGAAGAGATGGTGATGGGGCTGGAGAAGCCCTGGTGTTGGAACCAGGGTGGGACGTCCACTGCTGGGGGAAAGGAGACTGCTGCTGCCTCTGCTGCTGAATATGCTGGATTTGGTGGAACTGCTGTTTATCCAGGTTTAACGTTGACACTTCATTACTCTGTTTATGGTTGTGATGGCTGTCCCAGTTTGTGGAACCAATACTTCCATTGATCTTCTGCCCTGGCCAGGTATCAGGCTGCAGGTTGCCTAGTGTGTTTGAGCCAGCTCGAATTGGCAATGCCCCTTCATACACTGGCACATCCATGGGCTCCTGTTTGATTATAGGGGTGCCTCTGTTGGACGTCTCAGAGGAGACTGAAGATGGACGGGTCTGGCTGTAATCTGCAGATTGGCCGTAGGAGCTGGGATTTGGTTGGTTTGTTTGCTCTGGTTTGCCAGGATAATGCTGATGTAGTTGGGACTGAAGGCTCCGAATATCAGGCTTCATTTCTTCCTGGACACCCTTACTACCAGCTTTGGCCTTAGAGGAGTGTCGACCCTCGTAGGTCCTCTGCTTATGGGGAAAAAGTGCATTGGGGGCGTAGTTGTAGTAGCCATAGTGCATTGTTGAAAGATTGGAAGGTGGATGGTAGCCATTAACTGGATCTGGAGCAGAGGGCTGGCCAGTGTGGGGAAGGCCTCCCCTTGCATAGTAGGCAGGATGTGGATACATGTTGTTGAAAGGGTCTGCTGCCTGCACAGGGTAACCGTCCTGTGATCCATTGAAGGGTTCCTTTTTGACAGCGGGCTTCATCTCCTGTTTAATAACTGCTGCAACAGAAGAAAGTCAAATTAGAGACTGCACCTCTCAAATAACGTAAAAGACATTTCATTGTTAGCTAGCATTATTAGACACAACCAAAGATTTTCATAGCGAAATACTAAAAGGTAAATAAATGTCTTATATCTGAAATTTTCTCTCGTTTCTGAATAGTTAGGAAGTAGTGATGAGTTAATTAGATTATGGGTTTTTTTTCACTAACATAAATGCTGATTTTAAGGGAGGATAATAACTACAGATAAACTGGTTTAAATTAGAAAACATTGTACTCTTTTAACAGTAGAAAAAAAATTGAAGATGCTGAGAAAAATCATGGAAGTAGAGGAAAGGAAAGTGAAGGAAATGTGACCTCTGCCTTTAACCCATCACCAAAGTGAACAGTGGTCAGCTTTAAGGACCAGGGAGCAGTGAGTGGGGACGGTGTCATGCTCAGAGCACCTCAGTGGTAACTTGGCAGATGGTGGACTTGAACCTGACAAGTCCACTTCCTTAACCACTAAGCCACTACTGCCCCAGTGGAAGAGAAAGCATAAGCACAGAGAGCATGGAACCACAACGGCAAATCCTATAGACTGTTTCACCTGTATTAAGTGAACAAATGTTATAACTTGCATTAACATTTTCCGGGAACCGGGAAATGTCATTCGTGTCCAGTAATATGTCCTACAGTCTGGACACAAATACACAAGAACAACACCCTAACCCACCTCCATTGCCTCCGGGCTGTGGTGAACCGCAGACCTCAGTCTTCACAACTGTTTTTTCTGGAGTCTCCCCTGTCTGCTGCAGGAGTTTATTTTTCTTCTTTTCAGAGGCAGCTTTCTTGGCCTCTAGCCGGCGCTGTCGGCAAGACTTGGCAGGCTCAGGCAGCGTCCGAACTTCCCGACGGAAAGCTTGAAGAACCTGGATAGCTCCTGTCTGCATCTTGAGTTTTTGATTCTCCTCACTGCCAAACTCATCAGTTCTTGCGATCTTGTACAGAGGCAGGACGTGAAGCTGCTCGTCGTCAGGGATCACACCCACGTGACGATTATCCTCCTTCGTCAAAGTACACACCTAAAGAAGAAAAGATGTGATGAAATTTAAATTAAATGTTTAAAACAAACACAGAAAACATCTTCTTTCGGCTGTTCCCTTCAGGGGACGCCACATTGGAGCAGATTTGTATCATCTGCTTTTTTACAATATCCACAAATCTCCTCTGAGCTCTTCCTCTTCTTTTTCCTGGCAACTCCATCTCCACCATCCTTCATTCAATATAGTTACTATCTCTCCTTAACACATGTCAAAACCATCTCCATCTCCAACTGCACCTGCTCCTGTTGACCTTCATTTATTCCTGCCAATCATAAGTCCTTGAAAAATTATTAAAATTTCAACCAAACAAATGTGATGTACTTGGAACAAGTATCGGTATTGGACATTGATACATCTATCGAGATTAGAAACCTTAACATTCTAAGCTTCAGATCTCACCTGTTTTCTAGGGCAGAGCTCCTTTAATAATAAATCTAAATATGCTCGAAATGAGCCCCCAAACACACATTAAAGATCACAAGAGAGACTTTACCACTGTGCAGCCATTATGAAGGTTGTGCTGGTCTTTATGAGCGTGGGCACAGAAGTCCATGCATGCAGTGACTCCAGAGAACGGCCGTCCTTCCTTTAAACCAAGCCTGCAATCTGGAGCTTTGGCTTCTGACACACACTGAAGGAAACAGCAAAATACAGGAGAAAATGATGTGTCAAAATATCCTGTGAGCGAACATCACAACCCAGTACAATCCAAAATTTCAAGTAGTGTCTTGAGTAGTCATCTGCCAGTGAAACAAACCTGATTAGTGTATGCCTGCGGGGCCAACTGTTTGTACAAAGGAGCCACCATGGTTGCCAAATTTTGAAAGTTATCCCTGAGTTTCTCCTCCTGAAGAAAAAAGGAAGAAAATATCCTTATATCAGAACCCAACCACCAAGCTTCTTATTAGCTGGTGACGTCAACGCATTATTTAACCCTTGTAAAGTCCTTTGGACCCAATATGTCTTTGTGTATGTGTGTGTGTGTGTGCGTGCATGAGTATGCCTGCGTATGCATGTTCCTGTACTGTGTACTGGAACATACTGCGTACAAGTTGTGCCAACGTTTCCTCATATTCATTAATACCCATATTCTGGGACAAAATGAAAATCATTGCAAGGACAAACGGTGTGTATAAAAATGTGAAGGATCGCACAAGGGTTAACTCATATCATTATAAAAGTAGAACAGGTACCTCTTCAGGGTGCTCTCCTTGAAGTTTGAACTTGCGTGGCATTTTACTTCGAGCGTACTTGCAGCCGTTGAAGTACATGCTCCAGGAGCAGCCAAAGGAGAAGGAAGCGCCACAGCTCTCATCTTTGCCTTGACATGCACAAGTGCGACTGCAGGGGGAGACAGTGAGTATAATTGAAATGGTGTGTGGCTAATAAGCATGGACACATCTTACATGTGTTACTGAAGCCAAATATCAGGATATCTGAAGCTTAGAGCACATTTTCATAGATTTATAGTCTCTTTTAATCACAGAAACAAGTAGTAGAATCTGGAGCAGGGGAGGAAAGTATTTGTAAAAACAACATGTTGTTCTTTTGTATGTTTATGTTATACACAATATATAATAAATATGTGCCAAAAAGCATTTTAATGAACTATTAAAGCAATTTGACACCTTCTTTGGGGCAAGGCTTGTGACAGCTCCTCTGCTTTTAATCAACAAAATAAAAAATGCAGATACAGGTCATAATTATGGTTATGTTAGCTGTAAGTGCTCAATACACACAGACAATGTTTTCCAAGTGGCACGTACTGCCCACACTTTTTTAGTGCTGGAACATAATATTTGTATTGTCAAATAGTCTTTCATTTGATTCAAACTTAAAGAGTTTTCAAATAAAAACACTCAACTCAAAACCTTAAAAACAGAACTGGCAGTGGCAGTGTGATTTTGATTTGATGATGTAATTTACACTTTTCAGGACAGCATATATTCTGCACAAAATTGCAGTGCAGGAAAACAATTGGACCAGTTTTCTCTGAACCAGTGCTCCCAAATCTGCCTTTTTTCATTGACTTTGTCTTTTTCAACTCAAAACCAGCCCTGGGTTGTTTGTTTCTTTATGTCGTCCAGCTATGACTCTCCACGGTGTATCCCACCCTCGCCCACTGACAGCTGAGGTTAGCTCCATCTTTCTGAATAAATCAATAAATGAATGAATGGTAGGAGTAAAAGTAACCAATGTAGTTCTACTCAAGCTACATTATTATTTGTCTGCATAGTCCTGGGATAAAAGAACAGTGACATTTTTGTTATTGTGTTCCTGCAATAAATTTCCTAAACTCAGAGAAAACCATGATCAACAGGAATGTTCTGGCATTTGCACATGCTGCCTTTCAGCAACAACAAGCAGAAATGAAAGTCAGCAGAGTTAGGATGTTGGTGTTCCTTCTTGTGTCCCTCACCTGCTCTCTTCTTTAAGGATCACCACAGTGGATAAACTGCATGTGGGGATTTGGCACTAACTTACACTAGATGTCACTCCTTACACAACCCTCGCAATTAATCCAGGGTTATATTCAGCACAAAACTTTTGGACCTCTCAGGGTAGACATAACTGGCACTACACCCAGTGACACTTTGGCATGAAGACTGGTAGCCTGGTATCAAACCTTCTACCTTTTTTGTCACCCACGTTTTTCCTCACATAAGAAAAACTCATGATTGCAACATTCAGAGAACATCTCTTTTCCCCAACAAAATCTGATAAAATATATGAACAAATACTTAGGTGCATACTAACACATAACATGCTTGAAAACTTTAATAGAATTCTGTGCAGCTTTCTAGTTTATCCTTATATTGAAAAATAAAACTTGAAAACAGACTCACTCATCGTTCAGGCCACAACGGCGGCTGGTGGGGTTGCCATATCTGGTGAGGGTGTCACTTAGCTCCCTGTACAGCTTGTCAGCCAGGAGTCTGGGAACACCTTCCCAGGCCATGATGAGGATGATGATGACGGCGTTGTCACAGTGATGACCTTGACGCTGACGCACCAGGCAAAGAAGCTTCTCTGTCTCATTTTTACGACGAATCACCTGAATGGAAAGAAAACTTTAGGTTATTTCAGCCTTTTTCTCTTTAAAACATTAGCTAAACAGAATGTAAAGCATTATCTGCTTCTGCTTTAAGACAATTTTAGTCACATTTATTTGACCATACCTTTCATTATGAAACACACTTAAGGGTATTCTGTATATATGTGTTGTAGTATGATAAAACTCTATTTCTCCTCCTCCTCTCCTGTCTGTTACTACCTTCAGTATTTACAAATCCTCCATCTCAACCTAACAATCACCTCTTCTACTGTTACACCAATCCGCTTGCTGTCCTCCTTCTCTTCGTCCCTGAATCTTTTTGGGGGTGTCCTTCATTACATCACATTTGACAGTTCCATCTTCAATATCCTCAGTTCACTATCTGTCCTTAGCTTATGTCCAAGCCAGCCCTACCTTCATAACAAGGTCATAACACTGCATTTAAATCTCAGTGTAGGTGAAAGAGCAGAATATAAATACAGCATTTCCTCAAAAAGTCCAAACTCGCATACTGTACATAGGTACCTCGTCACTCAGTCAAATGAAAGAAAAGGAAGAGAATGTAGCACAATCCAATGTATGGTACAGCTGGTGAATGTAAAGAAAGCCGCCTTCGTATCGTGCAGTAGGACAACGTTTTAGTCCCTCTGCACTCCAAACTAGTTGGTGAGTTTTAATGCCGTAGGGTGGAATGACAGGCAGTGTAAAATACCACAGCTATCACGACTGTATTCTTCTTTAAACATTACCTCATAATACCCTGACATCATTGTAAATACTGTCAGGTGCAGCCCTCCTCTGCATGCCATTAGATTTCTGCAGACTTGGTCAACTGCCAGCTGTGATGTAATGCAACTCACCCATTTAGCGATAGGACATC
>NC_024328.1:1679805-1710651 GCF_000523025.1 Cynoglossus semilaevis | reverse complement strand
CTCTCCCTGTGGAGACAACCATCTCGACACGAACAGCCTCCCCTCTTTCTCCATACCTGCACAGAAAGTAAGCGGAGCTAATGATTAGTCGTTATCAACATAACAACCAAGTGTTCAAGGTGTCAATGAGCTAAGTTTGATACCAGTGGATCACAGGTTAGAATCCCGGCATGGCTGTGGTGTTTTGAGAAAGCACCTGGTAGTTCATGCTACTGCTGGCTCAGAATTGGTATTCTGAGGACAAATTAAAGTGGGCTGAGTCTGAGTTTGAGACTTAAATCAAAGTCTAGACTAGGTACTAGAATATAAAGAATTCTGAGTAAATAAGTCTAAAAAGAAAATTAAAACGTACGCGCCTAAATCATTAGGAGACAACGGATCCATAAGATGAGTCAGGGTAAAGCTTAAGCCACAGAGACACTAAATAATTACATATATACAACTATATCATGAGGCAGAACTAAGTTAATTTAAGTTATGTTACTGCTGCCGGCTGCCTGTCCAGTCCTAAGCTTCTTGTTGCTAAGACACTATCCTACAAAAGTTTATTTATTATCACCACGACTGTCCTCATTTGGAGGGTTTTATTATTATTATTTATATTAAGTTTTGCTAAGCTCAGCAGTTCTGGTGAGGGTGGAATGTTCACACTGCTCTCCTAGGATTCACACAGGTTTATCAAACCAGAAGCCACTATTACCTGCGTGCTGCCAACCACAGGGTTTCTTGGACATATTCCTGTCAAGATCCTGAATCTACACGTGCTCTTTGTTGTATTTGTTCTACGGGATGGTATGAATGAGGGGTGAGAGTACTAGGCCATTTCCTGATGCCTGTGGAGGTGTCTTAAAGAAGGGAGGGGTCAGAGGTTGCTTTTAGGGTGGGGGCTGGACCTTCACAACCTGTCAGAAGCCATATCACATCTCCTGGCTGACTGCTACCTACTATTGTGTGGCCTTTAGCTGTGAGCTGATTTGGTATGACAGAGAAGACAAGAGGCTACTGCTGAATAGGAGTCCTCCTGAGGGGGAGGGAGCGAGAGAGCTACGAGAGTAGGCTTAAGCACCACAGGGTGGCCTACAAGGGTCAGAGGTGGGTCAAAGGTCACCTGGGGTCTATAAGGTCTTAACATCTTACATAATCTCAGAAACAACAAAAAGTAGGTCTCGAGCCTGACATCTTCTCACTATATCCTCTACAGAGACTAATGACTGAGGGAGGGGTTCTCAACCGGCCTTTCAGTAAATCACCAGAACCTGGTCAAATAGAAAAAACATTATTTGCCATTGTATTCACAAAATAAAGACACATGTATTAAAGACAAAATTTCCCCTGCATTTGACCCAGGAGCATTTTACTGCACTATACTTCGCCCAGAGCAATGCACTAACAAAGAGCGAAAGGTTAAGGCAAAGAGAAGATAGGAGGAGATTAAAGGAGTAGAGGAGAGGAAAGAAGAGGAGAGGAAAGGAGAGGAGAGAAGGGGGGAGGAGATGAGAGGAGGGAAGAGGAGAGGGGAGGAGAGGAGAGAAGATAAGCTCCCACCTTGACTCCATCAGAGTACGTATAGAAGCAACAGTCGGTCCAGATCCCAGATGATTGTAGTAGGGTCCTTCATCTTTCTCCAAGATTTGTTCTTAAAAAAGAACACACATTTAAATATCACTAATAAATCTCTCATATCTTTTTATTTGATTGATCTACATGTTATATACACTCACTCACTACACTCTTTTTAACATATTACCTTAGTTAAAAATAGGGAACTGGTCTGTTTTCTTATGGTTAAAATTCTCCACCAATGTGTGAAAAACCTAAATGAATTGTATTGAGAACCTACATGTCATATGTTGTATCTAATGTTGTAGTTCTCGAGCATTTTTAATCAAACTGTCTCTGAATTCCATGATTTAAAAGACTTTAATGGGCCCTCATGTCCTGTGTGCTTTGGTCTATTCTGGTCTGTAAGGCTCTACTTGTTATTACATCTCAGTTTGTGTGTAGGGTTTGATGCTAGATCAAAAGTAGTGCTGATTTGTTTTGATTGGGGCTGGGGGGTTTGCGAAAAGAAAACACTCCTTCTTTGCAACATGAGCCAAATCATATATGAGAAACGTGAGAATCTACCACTGATTGCAACATCCACTTCCCATAAATACTTGGACACATACTAATACACTGCTCATGCTCAAACACCGAGGCAGTGACTGCAGGGCGTGGTGCATGAGTAAAATCACACGCTGCAAAGAGGCGGATGTTTGAGGGAAGCATCAATGACTTAGTGTGTGTAAGTGTTAAAAAAGGCTGAAGGGTGTGTCTGAATGTGATGGTCTGTGTGTGTGTGAGTTTGTGTGTTAAGTTTGTTGACCAATGTTCCACAGATGTCTCGAATGCCTTCACTGTGTAGCTGCATGTAATGTGTTCTACATTAACTGTAAATCAATTTTGATTTTTCTTTCTGCTGATATATGTAAAATGTCATGTGTGAAGGTGTTGGCTAAAATAATTAAATTAATAATATAAATTGATGACAAAGTGATGATCAAATACTTTTTAAACATAATCTAAGTCTGAAAGGAAAAAACAAACTTTATATTCACAGTCTCCAGGTTGGTCTTTTTGCTCCTCAGTGACAGAAAATGAAATATTTTGGAGAAAACATCCACATTTGAGTGGAAAAAACCTTGACTTAAGGTTTCAGAAATATTATATAAATATTAAATATAATATACATATAAGATATGTTTACCTTTTTCTGCACTTTAGAAACCATTAGGTTAACCAACAAATCGAGGAAATGCATTTATTCATCGAGGGCAAATTGTTGACAATACTGTGTGTACATTACTTTGTGTGGCTTTGAAGCCTTGTGTATTTTTACTTTTCCTGGGAGATCCAGGCTGTTGCTGTGTTAAGTAGTTAAGAAAGTGTTATATATTGAGTTTTACTGTCTAATTGATGTGAACTATGTTTTTACTGAAAGTGCAGTTAGTGTGTGAAAACAGTGTTCTGCCAAAACTACAGCAGCAAACCCCCAACCTTACTTTTCTGTAGGTTTATATCTGGCACTTCTTCTATTGTTTCTTTGTGCTGCCTTCATTGTCTCACTTACACATTATAGATGGCCACAGTCATATAAAACACCAACACACATTCTTAGACACACAGAACAAGCATCCTCAGAGACGCTGGCAGAGGAGGACTGAACTATCTAGTCTGTGTACATTAACTAGTAAAGAAAATTTTGTTCAGTGTCATTCACTGAAAATGCCAGTTGTTTTCTATGTTTTTTTTGAGTTAGTCTAAAGTGATTAGTCTATAACTGAGCTTTTTTCCCTTTGCCAAAAACACTTTTTTAAGCTCTTGCAATTACTTTAATGAAATTAATGAAACTGAATTACTTGTCACCAGTGCACACAACGGAATCCGACCTCTGTGTTTAACCCATCACCATAGTGAACAGAGGCAGTGTGCTGTGTGTGAGAACGATTTCATGCTCAGTACACTTCAGTGGCAATTTCACAGCTGAGGGACTCAAACCTGTGCCCTTCCGAACCCAAGTCTGCTTCTTTAACCCCCTAGCCAACACTGTAGAATGTACGTTCACAGTGCGTTTTATATAAGCCATCACTGGCAGTTAGAAACACAGACTTACCCACACAGTTGCAAAGGGGAAACTCTGGCTGTAACTCTTTGGAAGGAGTATCCAACAGGTTCTTGGTTGGGGTATCCAGGTAGCGCAAAGGAGACTCCAAAAAGTCTTTGAGAGATGGAGAAAAGGGCAGACTGTCTTTTGTGGGTGTGTCTTCCTCAGAAAAGCATGTGGTGGACAGAACCGCTACATCTCCGGAGGCTTCAATCTTCATACGTTTAGGAAGGGGGGAACAAGGCATGTGGAACTTCTCCAACACACTGTGCTGCTTCTGCTGGTCTACAACTGCATCCTGATGTGGAAGGCCATGCTGCTCCACAGCCGGGTGTTCTGTGGATGCCTGGTTGGAAGTTGTTCCATTCTGAGTGCCACATACATCCTTGTTAACTTCCACTGCCTGATCGTCTGGGTGAAGTCGTAACATAGCTTGAGTGGAAGTAGTAACTGAGGGTGCTGTCTGAGAAGTGGGTGATGATGATGATGATGATGACGATGTGGGAATGAGGTCCTGTGGATTACTGTTAGGCTGATTTTCCAGCTTTGAGGCTTTAGCTGTTTGCTCCATAGACTGACATGTAGGTATATCTGGTGTCGTTTCCCCAAATTCAGCCTCAAACTGGCGAATCAGGTCTTCGTACTTCGAGTCTAAATTGAGAAGTAATTGTGAGGTGCTGGATGAAGAAGTGGAGGTCAGAGGTTCAGTGGTGCTGGTGTTACTGGAGGCTGGGGTGTCCACTCCTTCTGACTTTGCATGGTTCGCAGGGACCACAGGTGGAGGCGGATTGCCTGTGAGGCCGGGAGTTTGTTCTGACAAAGCAGAAACAGCAGAAGGGGAAGTCATTGAGGAACTGGATATGGATACCTGAGATTGGGCTGGGGCAGGGAGGCCTGCAGCAGCAGCCTGAGTGGAGTTACTATGTAAGGGCAGCGGGGGGATGCAGTTTGGTTGCCGGCTGTTTTGAGCCGCAGCCCTGTCCATCGTGAGGACGGATGGTTTTTGTATAGCAATCTGGATCTGAGGCAGGAAGGTTGGCATGGAAGCTTTCTGCTTAACCTTCTTGATGATTATCTGTTTGGGTTTGGGCAGGGTAGAACCTGGATGCACCCCACAGGCAGCTTTTGTTAAATGAGATCCCTGGACACCTTTTTTCTTCCTGGGTTCCTTTGGCTCCTGTTTGATGGCCAGATGTGAAAGACCCTCCGCCTCCATCTGTGGCCACCATTTTTTCAAACTTTGGCAAGCCATGGGTGCATGTTGGCCAAAACCAGAGGAGTGGTTAGGGAAGAGGTTCCTTTTGTAATGAAGGTGGTGTTGCAGAGCTGCCTGAGTGGAGTGGCTGATGGTCGCTTGGCCAGGTGACAACAGGGTGCCAGAATAGTGCTGACTTTGCTGCTGACCATTAGCCATACCATATTGTCCCATTGTGGCGGTGTGATTTTGGTGCTCACCCATATCTGGCTCCTGCTTTAACCTGGACAGTGTTGGTTTATCCTGGACTGGGATATTTCCATTCTGTTTCAGGTTGAGCTGCTGTGTGACTGGCAGCTTGAATGAAGCATTGCTGAACTTGCCACTTGTGTCACCGAGCAGTTGTTTGAGCTCTGACATTGGGTCCGAACTATTGGGAGTTGCAGTGACAACGTCGGAGTGTGGCTCTGACTTCATACACATCCATGAATTCCTTTGTTCATGGCCTCTTCCAGATATATGCTGCCATTGTTGTGGAGTGGGACTGAAGCTTTTAGGCTTTCTATGACCTGGGAAGGGAGAGGTAGAAGAAGGGAGTGGGGCAGCATGTATCGGCTGGCCCTGGGACTGGGGTCTGTGGTTCTCAAAGGGCAGTGGAGCCTGCTGGCTGTTGTGTACTGCAGGGGGGACAGACTGAGAACGTGAAGACGATGAGTGGGAGCTAGGAGAGTGTGGGAACAAATTAGAACCATTACAGGTATGGGAGGAGAGGTTCTGTACATGTTGATGGTGGAGGTTATCGTTGTGTGGGGTTTGACTGGTAGAGCCACCGGGTTGTGGACTGGTACCAGATAGTTGTGTCAAAGCTTCAATAGCGATGGCTGTCTGAAGACTGATGTTCTTTTCCTTAGCTATAGAGAGCACCTGCGGAGAGCAAGGAATTGGGGGTTTGGTGCAGGCCACTTGGCTTGGGTGAGGGCCTTGAGGTCCTTGAAGTTTCTGAGAGTATGAAGCATGCTGGCCTCCATTGGCTTCGAAGTAGGGCTGAGTCTGCTGCTTCAACTGGGGTAGCTGTTGATGAGCCTTCTCTTTCTTGTGGGCATTTTGGTTCTCAGTGGTTGCCAACTTGATCTTCTTCTCCAGCCACTCAAGGTAGTCGGGACAGTCTGGCCCATCACAGTCGCAGTTGGGAGGTTTGTGTCCATGCTTAGCTTGAATTAGTGCTGTCTGTAGAGTGTTCAGGTCCTCTGGAGATTGGCAGCTTCCTTCAGACGCTTGTGCAGGGTGTCGGGCCTGACCTCCTTCGGCACACATCTCCTTGGTGAATCTCTCATACAGGTGGGCTGTGTTAGTCTGCACAAGACGACAGGAAGAAGAAGAGGATGGGGGCAACGAGCCAGCCAGAGCAGAGAAAGCCACCAGGTTGTGAGCATCCTCCATATTTGCATAATGGACAGGTTTATGGTTATTTGCATCACCACTGCCATTCCAGCATGGCTGCTGTTGTTGTTGGATGTCACTGACTTTGCCGTGTCCTGGCACCCAGAAATGACTTGGAGGCGCACTGTCTGCCCTCTGTTGCTGTGTTTCCATCGATGCCTCATTATTGTTATGGTAGCTATTTACCCCATTAGCTAGTTCCAGGCTCAGTACGCCTTCCTGGAGGCTGTCATGTGACCCAATTTCCATCTGTCCTCCACTTCTGGGGCCATCCACTGATGTGACTTCAAGTACAGTCTGAAAGAAACATGAGGGATAATATTAATGATATGAAAAATAACTTAATTAAACACATGACTGATGTGTAAAAAACTTTCACTAAAGAGTGATCACATAGTGGCGCCACTGTAATTGTGGTGACAATGAATTTGACAATGAAAACATGTATTGGCTTTTCTCTCGTCTCTTAGTCTCACAGAGCGGCCGTGTCACATGGGTGCGACTATGGAAAACTAAATAAAGTGTGTCATGCATTGGTTGTTTTCACAACAAGACTGTTCTGTGAAACATGTCACAAGTGAAGTGACACTAGTAAATTCATCATGACAGACCATGATGACCAAAGTCTGCCCTGAGGCACAGTGACCGCAATGAAACACACAATGAAACACCTTCATGTATCCCAGTTTTTTGTTTTGTTTTTTGAAAATTAATTTTGTCTCACCATCTGGGGAGGAAATCTAGTTTTTTCCCTAGCTGTACGCATTATGGCACACATTATGTACGCATTGCAAATCATTTTTGATGCAATTTTAACAAAGAATTGTCTGATTCTGTGCTGTTTCTGCGATATATTTGAGCTAGTGCTGCCCTAACTATGGGCTAACAATAAGTGACTTTTGTTTACCGAGAGCACTGGATTGCACTGAAGATGTTGACAGCACTGCAGAAGTAGACTTAAAGAAAAACGCGTGCCTTTGTCAGAATAAGTAAAATAAAAAAAATAAAAATAACACTGGTCGAGGCTGTTCAATCTAACAATTTACAGGCATCAGGATGATAACTGCTATCACGGTGAGGTACACAAGATTTGCAAATAGTAATAGTAGGCTGATAGTCTGAGTGACCATGTTGTTCTTATTTGTAGAAAAAACAGGCTTCTTCATAGACTACACATAAATGAGTCTCTAGAGTCTAAGAACAGAAAACAAAGGTAATTCAAGGATAAGCTGGGAAATCATTGACAGAGTTCATGTTATGACTGAGTGGTGGATTCCAGTTCCTATAAAACAAAAACAAGGGCAGGACTTAGCTAACACTGAAGAAAAAACAAAACCAGTCTATTAAATATTTGAATTTAAAGTCAAAATATCTTTGTGTTTCCAAAAAGGACAACTTACAAACAAGTGTCTACTGTGTGCTTTTCACACTGTAGCAATGTTTACATGTAAAATGCACAAACCTGATCCATAAACAAGGGCATCATGGTATCATTATGGTTATTGAGCTTACTTTTACAAGGACGCTATTTTTCTTTTTTTTACCACCTAAAGAAATGTTAACCTTTGAGAAGTATATAATAAATGTAAATAATTATGTTTAAGGTTCGTCGCACTAGCTTAGGGTTAGTTAGGGTCATAAGCTCATGTCATTTCATTGACTATGCATAACAATATAACACCGGTATTTTTGGGGGTTTGTAAAAAAAAGTCTTCGCCTAAACCTCATATATCAAAGTAAGTAACCCAACAAAGAAACAATGCTCAGACATTCTGTATAAAATATTATGTTCTTGTGTGCCAGTACTTCTGAAGTACACTCTATCCAACTAGTGATTCGTTTCAGACTTTAACATTAAGTGAAATACTATTTCCTCATTTAGATAAGATGTCATACACCCAGCGTTTTATTTTCATTTAATAGCAAGAAAGAAAGAAAACAATGTCTTCTGTAACATGTTAGCCTTGCACCCGCCTCCCTCCTTCATGTGAATATGTTTAACCTTTTAAAAGGTTTAATACTGGACAGGGTTACGCTTTAGTTCCACCTTTTGCACTGTATGATTGTGTGTCTCATGGGGGGGGTCCCTGAAGTAGTATAGACAGCAGCATTGGTGTGAAGTGGTGTGAGGTTTTGAAAGAGGGAGCGTGTGTGTGGGAGAAGTGGGGGGTGGGGGGTGTGTGCCACTGAACAGCCGGCATGCAATACGTGAGAGGCCTCATGTCTGCACTATCGGTGGCATCAGACGGGAAAGAGGAAGAGGAGGGGGAAGGGGCTGCTGTGGTGTGCTGTGCACGGCAGTTATGAGAACTGCAGTGTTGAAACAGTATGACTGCAACGCTGCACAACCTTAAACATCCCACAATCAGGCAACATTGGTCACAACGATACTCTCCTTTTCCTCTTTTTTATTAGTAGCAAATACACAAACAAAGATCATGGAGCCTAAAGTTAATAACACATGAAAAACTCATGACTGCTGGTGCAGATACGGAATTAAACATTAACTGACAGGTTTTTTAATTATAAAAAAAAACAGTAACAGTAAGTAATTGAAGTTTCTACCTACTGCACTTTACATCTTCCCTCGAGTGAGCAGTTCACCACAAATATTTACTCTTTCAAACAAACACACACACTCGAATATGCACATATTTATACAATCCGGACATGCACGCCCATAAATGTCTCTGTTAGCATCAATACACCAAGTCATCAGATCTTGCAAGACCTGACAGTCAAGGAAGTGTGTAAGCTCTTTAAATGTAGTGTGCCTTTGCCTTTGAGTTCCCTTTAACAGTGACTCAGACAATCACACACACACACGCACACACACGAGGTAAACTGTGAGGACATACTACTGCCGGTGGTGACAGGGTTAAGTTTAGCTAATGGACAGACAGCTGAACCTAAATCCTAGATACACAACCACCTGCCCACACCGCCACTATCCTCTAGCTTGTCCTTCTTCCTCCTCCCTTTCCCTCCCTTTGCTGCCGTGTGGAGCAGAAACATGAAGCTGAAGTAGGGAGAAAGAGAAAGAGAGAAAGAGAGAAAGAGAGAAAGAGAGAGAGAGACTATGACAATAAGAAGCCGGCTAAAGAGTCTGAAGACCAGAGATGTGTACTTACTCTGTGCTGGATGTCCTGTTGGAGTTGTTTGTAGAACATAAAACAGGAAAAGAAGCAGAGAGGAGCATGAGACTTGTTTTGCCGGCACAGCAGTCCACTACAGTCGAATCAGTTGAATTGTTCCTGTTTTAGTTCTTCCAGTCTGTGCACCGCACAGACAGCGGGAGAGCCAAAAGACACATATACACATTCACACCTAATACGCACAACACACCTCCCCCCGGTGCAGCAGACACGTTTCTCATTCTCCGGCTTCTTCGTGTGTCCACTGCTCTCTGGTCTCTCCTTTCTCCTTTCTCATTATCTCTGTCTGCTCCTCCCTTCCTTTTTTCAATATCCTCTTTCTTTCTCTCAGCAACACATGCAGTCGGCTTCTCTTCGCAGCCCCCACCTTTGTGACTCCCCTTCCATTCCCCTCCCTTTCATGCAGTCTCTCCCTCCATCTCCTCTCCTCTCTCTCTTCAGTGTGAGCAGAGCGAGAGGCCATTATCTGAGCCACAGTGGGCACGTACGATGGAATGGAGGAGTGTACAGTGAGCAGAAACAGACAGAGCTGAGGGATAGTCACCGTTAGCAGCAGCCTAGGAAACAACGCAGTGCAGCTAAGCCTTTACCTTTGAGAAAACACTTTCTTCTCTGTGTCTCTTTTCATTTCTTTTAACACTGCTTCCTCAGATGATGTTATATTTAAGTCTGGAGCGTGTTTAAGTGCTGGTTGTTCTAGCAAAAACAGCACATTTCTCAAGACGACTGATGAGCGAAAATACAAAACTCAACAACTGAATGACATCAACCAGGAAAAGGAAAACATGCAGAGAAAAGCAACATCGTGTTTTGGTCTTTTTTGCCCACCGGTTTTCCTGATGGAAGAGTTTTTCCTCAAAATCACTGATAACCATTTCATGGATGTCTGCTATCCTTCACTTCCCTGTTTACATCCACCGCCTGAAATAAGGGGCTTTAATCTTAAAGCTTAGACCTTTAATAGAGGTCCTCCAACAGGCTGCATGGAGATGCAGGGAGAGTGGATTTTAACGCCTGTGTAACTGGCTCTCTCACAAACCGCCAAAGGATACGGGCATGGTGGAGCGTTTTTGCCGATAAAAGATTAATAGTAAAAAGGACTTGTATTCATCATTAAATTGCGCTGTGTACTCTGTCGAGAAAGGAAATAACACACTGATGACATTATGATCTCAACTGTTCTTAAAAAAGCCAGAAACTAGCGCAGGTTAAAGTAGAGGTTGGTGAATGAGAGCAGCAGGATTAGGAGAACGTTGTAGTAGGATGTCAAGGAGAGGATAGAAAGAAAAACTATAGAGGTAACAGTTTAAAACAGCAAGTCAGAGTCACTCATGTCATTCATGTGACTACTTCTGTGACAGGAGGAGGAATGATAGACAAGCAAGAAGGAACAGAAAGAGAGTGTTGAGGGAATAAACCTGTTGGCTACCCACAGGGATCTTACAGTTTTGTAGTGATTTGACACAAGCTTTTGTCCTATTATTTTTTTCGGCCTATGTTTACGCCCTCCTGCTTCTCCTCACCATGTCTTCTCTTAGACATCACTGCCATTTTCATCACCATGAAGGTCGTCTGGATCATTGGACGTTCCCTCTCGCCCCACGGTCAACTGCTGACTGACCGGCCGCGCATCGTGTCCTGTCCTCAGTCCGACATTTCTGGAGTTTTGCAGCAGATTTAATCAAGAGATGAGCGGAGGAAAAACATGGCCTTCTCCTCCATGAAGATGGTGTCAGCTCCTTCTTTGTAATTTTATGTAACAGATATTATGCCAGTGACACCGCACTGTAACTGCATTAGCTTTACCTCCTGTTTCTTCTTTCTATTCTTCTTACCATGTTCCTCTTGGTCCCCCATTTTTTCTGGAATTCTTAATCTGCCTTGTGTCTTCTTCTTCTTCTTCTCTCTCTCTTCTTCTTTCTCGTGCCTCTGAGCTTATTGCATTGCCGTTCCAACACGTTCTAATTCATTTACTTTTGGGTCATGTAGATTGTACGCTGCCGGCTCTTCTCTGTTGTCACACATTTTTAAATGGAACTACAGAGATGAGCGTCAATCCTAGAGAGAAACATGGCACAGCCTAGGCTGTCTAAGAGAAGGAGAGAAGTAAAGAGGGTCACATGACCGGGGGAGTGCCAATGAGCAAGAGTGAGCGCAGTGAGCAAGAGAGGTAGGAAACATATGTTGACGTAGCTGCACCGTCATCCTCGTCACCAACAACAGCAGCTGTAGCAGCAGTGGCGGCTCCCAAAAGGATGCTCGGCTTTAACTGTGCGTGGGCAACACATGCCCACTCTTGGCTACCAACCACACCACTCACCTACAGAGGCTCTGAAACCAGCTCTTTATTCCAGTGAGGCTAACCTGCGCGTGTTTCTCCCTCGGCTGCAGTGACACTGCAGTTCAGGCTCAAAGCTACAGTTAACCCCTGAGTCACACGCTTTCCACACACACAGACCATGACAAAACTTACTGAACACAACATCACACATTCTGTGAATGTCTCTTAAAGGTATAGTAGCAGGATTAATTAAAGAAAATGAGCCATGAAAAGATGTGAAATGAATCGATTTGATCATTATTTACACAGTTAGTTAATCAGTAGGAATACTACTCTCTTTTGCCTTGTCTCTTGCCATCAGGAGGGGAAATTGGTCCTTCAGTGGAGATCACATCCAGTACAAAACGTAACGTTATTCAAAGGACGTGGGGTTGCCGTTAAAATCAAAAGAAGTAAAACAGGAAGCAAAGAGAGGCAGGATTAGCCTCCTGTAGCTAAACCTCAGACATTGAAAACTCTGTGGCCTAAATGTCACAATAAAAACCTTTTTGTGTAGCTGGACAAAAATACATTTTCAATAATACTAGTTAAAGTTTTAGCAAACACGAGAGTTTTAACCCTTAGTCCTCAGTCACAACAGTGGGACAACACAGTGCAGGACTGATAAAAAATAAAAATCATAAAACAAACAGGTAATTAGGACAAGAATAAATGTGTCAGACACATAATTGCCACAGACAAGGAGAAAGTTTCCAGAATCAGAACACCTTAAAAAAGGGGAGGGGGGGCGGGGTGAAAACTCTTTATTATTGATTTTCTTTATTAGTTATTATTAGTTATTAGTTACTCTTTGATTAACCCTTAGACTGAAACAGCGTCACCATGCTGCGATTCAAGTTAATCCAAAACAGCTGTCCTCACATAAACCTTGACATAAGATGGATTACACCTCAGTGAAATACCACAACATCAAAAGTTATATTTTAACCTGAAGTTATACAGTCCGTAGCCATGTCTTAGTTAAATTACAATTTAGCCATTTTCACTGACACCTGAGAATAACTAAACCTAGACTGTTAGCCCTTTACATGAAAAGGAAATAAGAAAAACACTTACAATGAATCTTCTGTAACCAGGCATTGTGAAGGAAAGACGACAGCACATGAGAAACAAATTCTCACATTGATCTCGAAATCAAGTCAGTTTATTATCCAGTTTCGTCTTTCAGGACCTCCTCTATTTCTCTTTCTCTCTTCATCACTCTCATTTCTGTCCTTTGCTCACTGTTTCTCAGCAGCAACCAGAAAAGGTCTCCGGTTGTAGGAGGGATGACTGAAAAAAGTCCAGTACTCAGCAGGGGCGTGTGTGTGTGTGTGTGTGTGTTTGGTTGACTTACATATGACTAAGCCTGACTCATCTTTCTCGTTTTTTGTTAAAAAAAAAAGTCCTGACACAACAAAAGCCTAACACATTTAAAAACAAAGTTGTTTTTTTTAATCATTTTATCAACCCATCAACAGTGGGTGTTCTGTATGTGTTTGTATGTGTGTGTGTGTGTAAACAGCAGTAGGATAAAATTGCACAACTTCAATGTGAAGGAAACAATGATTTCTTTGCCTCCATCACTTTTAAGACATTTAATGACTCACAGCAGCATGACGGTCATGACATGAGGAGCCTTCCTCCCTCTTCCTTTTCTCTTCCTGTCAGCTGACTCCACCTCTCTCCACCACCACCACCAACTCCTCTTCCCTGCGGTCTAAAGGCATCAAGGTCATCTGATGTCTCATCTACCCCCACTCTCTCCACAACTCTTTATCTTTTCATTATCTTTCTCTTTACTACCCACCACAAATCTCTGTTTTTCATCAAATGCTCTAAGAGGCTCAATAGTAAAATCTTCTTCAAATGTAGTGATGTGGTTTGTGGGGCTTTTTTGTGTGAATAGACAGGACATAGTTACATTTATACAGTCCTGTATTATTCAGCCTGGATCACTGGGTTTACTGGTGGGTGGAGTTAACAGGCTTTACAGCAGCAATTCAGAGAATTACATTTAACAGTAGAAGAGCAGAAACAACACATGGAATATGTGAAGCTGTGGAAATGAAAGATTATAAGATTTTACTAGCATGGAGTATTTTTGTAATTGCATTTTTCATGGATTTGCTTTGTGGAAATAATCCCAATAAATATTTTTTACGGGCTAAGACATAAAACTTCTGTGTAGATGTATGAACATTGTCTGCAGGATTAGAGGTCACCACAGCAACGTCTACTTCACATGAAGTCATTTGTATTTTTTTTAATGTTGAAAGCCCTACTTACATTTTTTTCCCCACGACGGCTATCTAAAAGATCTCCCCCAGTAAATCACTGTTATATTTTCTCCCTTGGTCTCCGAGTAAGAACATGATCTTTTAAGAAAAACTCAATCAATCATAAACCATTTCATGATCCAGCTTAAGATTCCAAACTTTCTTTCTTCCAAATCTCTTCCAAATTTGTTTTGACAAACAATGGATTATTGTTGCATCAATTTCTCCAACTATTGCCAAGCAATTTTGCCATAACTTTTAGCAATTAATCTTTAACTGGTGCACATTTTTACAAAACAAAGCGTGTTTACAAATGTTCTGAAGCATGTTCATCCTAGCATGTGAGAAGAGGAACAGTAGGTGTTGTTACTTCATCCACGCCCACACTGACAGTCCCACCAGGCCACAGCCCTTGTACTCTCCTAATACTGCTAGAGTCTTTGGCTTTGTGTTTTCTACAACATAAACCTCTATTATTTATTAACGTAATTAGTTACTCTTTTCTCCAGAGGCTGCCATGTTGGATCACCATGTTTATTCTGCACATAAGCTGACAATAGGAAAATTAAATAGCTTCAGTGTTTTCATGATTACTGAAGGCTTATATGTAGGCACGTTGTACCTGTAATGTACTCAGTTTCAATGAGTAAATCACACTTTCCTGTTGTGGCCAGGGGGTGTCAAGTAAAGTCAAGTCAGAGCAGTTTTCATGTCAACTCTTCAACATGTTTTATTTCTGGATCTAATTAGTAAAGTATGTTGGAGTTTTCTGTTGAACAAATACATCTTCACATTTCAGGCATTTTGAAGTCTGTCTGTCTGTCTATATGTCTGTCTGTCAGTTTGCTTTTCAGCCTGTTTAGTATATTATATTCAGGGCGTGCTGGGGTGTGGATAGTAGTAGCTGGTGTAGTGTATCCAGTCTGAGTCACACCACCTGACATTTGGCACGTGCAAGTCAACATGTATCGTCCAGCTGGGTATAGCATCCCCCACCCCCAACAAACACACACACACCCATACACACACTCCACGCGAGGAGAAAGGGAAGAGTGGGATTTAAAAGGGTGGAGGAAAGGAAATTTAAAGGTGGGTTAGAGGTTGCAGGAGGGGGGCAGGGTGGAACTCCTAAAAATTATAAGGAGGAGGAGGATGACGGCGAGGGGGTGTTTTTCAGGATGCAGCTCTTTGTGCTTTAGGTTGGGAGATGAATAGATTTAGAGGGAAGTAATCAATGCGTGGAATATATCAGAAAATGCCTGAAACAAAGAGAGTGGATGGATGGGAATAGGGGCAAGTGAGGAATGGTATAAAAACTACTACATGACTACTGTGTACTAACACCTGCCAGGGCGATGTTTGCCAAGCTGTAAATAAGATGATGAGACAATGATGTAATAGATAGGGGCACAGAGATAAAGAGTAACTGTCAAAAAGTCCTCTTTTGACACTGAGTTTGATATTTGCATGATGGAAAAGAGAGAAAAATGAAAAAAAAAGCGAGACCTCTCTCTGTGCTGCACATTGGCTGGATGCCAGCCTTGTCTCCCTCAGGACTGAGGCTAAGATTAGCTTCCCATATGTTCAAGTCAGGCATAGCCAGGCTTAAAGGGCAAGCAGTCCAAACAAAAAAAGTCATTTTTTTACACAGTCTAAGTGAAAGATCAGTTAGTTTAGTGATTTATAATGTTTCTCAGCATCTGTGAAACAATCAGCCTTTAGGGGATTTATTATGATTATGGAGGTATGAATAATTTAATGTGAGTTTAAACAGGGTGTGATGAACATTCACACACTGCTGTAAGGCTGCATTACATAAAACCCAGCATTGTCTGGGGGCAGTGGAATTTAGCGGGTTGAATGAATTTGTACTTCCCCAGTGGGAAGAGGTGGAGGAGAGAGCTGCCAGAGAGGTGAGAGTCAAAGAGTGGGTCCGTCCACAGCTTAGAGCTCCTCCCTCTTCTCCTTCCATTCATTTTTTATTAACTGCGGCATCAGGCGATGGGCAGCCTCTCCCATGACATCAAACCCTCCAGAGCTACAGCGGTGATGGGGATGATGCAATTAACCACAACTCAATGTGTCACGCAGGCAACTACTGAAGTAGGTTAAACATAGAGAGCAGTCAACAGTCACAGACAGAAGAACGTCAACCTCCACAGAGCCTTAATAAAGTTAATAAAGTTTAAAACTAAGAAGGATGGTTCAATACAACTTTTTCATGTCCCATACTGATACTGCGACTTAGAGTATCAGCAGATACTTCTAGCAATCCGATACCTTCTTTTCTTCTCCAGCATTCAGCGTGTTGGTGCCGCTGAGGCGATAGTGTCCCTGTTTATGTTGTGCAAAGTTAAGTTGAGCTTTTGAATAGAAGAATAGAATAGAACAGTATTTATTGTCATTTTACCATGGGGGTACAACTAAATCTTGGGCTTAATTTTTGGATCTGACAGGATATTGACCAGTATTGGACCTATACCATTCCTGAGTATGGGATTGACCAGAACTGTCTTCAGAAGGCCAAAGTAAAATAACTGGCCTCCATAAAGGCATATTAAAACATTTTTTTTCCAGATTACATATAGGGCCAAAGGAGACTGTTTGAATTGTCCTCTGTTTCACAGCTGTAGTTTTCATGCACTTACAATTGCTTTTGATAACATTACTCTTAATCTCTTGCACTTGTCTGCACCATTCACGGTTGTTGCAACAGCTGTCGGTACATTTGCACACAAGCTTGTAAAAGAAAGTTACTGGTTAAATATAGTTAAGTGAATAAAGTTGAGAGGCAATGAGAGGCAAAGTTAGCAGCATTATAATTCAAAAAAATTATATTTTTTGTGTCAGTGGATGAATGTGCAATTCTGAAAGCGTTATCATTTTCTCTGCCTCCCATACACATCGCCTCAAAAATCTCCAAACTCTATCAATAAAAATTCATATTTTCATGAATAGTTTAATGCCTTTCTCCTGCTTAATCTTCTCCAGAGAAAGGTTTAATAGTAATTTGAAAATAGATTTCACATTCCATCCATCCATTATTGCTTATCTGTTACCGGGTCACGGGGGCAGCATGGCTCCATGACCTCCACCCAAATCACACTGCACCGTACCAACCCCCCTAAACCTTCCTGCAGGTGGTGAGTCCACTGGAAGGTACCAACCGCCCTAACTGGGATTTGAACTTGGGGTTCCACACCAATGACAAAGACATTGTCTCTGGGCCAAAGCGCCACACATGACAAAATATTTGTTATGAATTGAGTTGATTGGCCCCAATGTAGACCACAAAAAGTAGAATTACAGGTCCCTAAGCACACTGAAAGCAGAGCAGCAGTTCTTGTCTCACTGAGTGGAAACCTCACAGAGCAGCTCTGAATGGAAGAGGTGATGTCAAACCCTCCACTTCCTGAGTCTTTACTCAATAACAAACCACCTACTACACACTTGTGAGTGTGGTGTGAGTGAGGTCACGTGACCATCCTTGGAAGCCGGGCTTGAGCTAAAATTACGGTAATGATGTCATCAGTCATTCAGTGTTACAACGGAAACTGGGTCAGCGTTTAACCCTTTGAGCGAAAGCCTGGGGATTCCATGCATGGCTAAACATATGATTAGCAATCATTCCATCTGTTGTTACGCACTCGATGCTCTGAGCGTTCTTTACTCGAAGCTCCCACTCTTTTCCACCAGCGTGCTCTTAGAATGTTTAAAAGAGGAAATCCTGTGTAAGGGAGTGGAACAAAAGAAGTTCAGACTGTCTGACTTGTGGCTTGTTGTGGTAACCTCTAAACCTGGTTCTGTTTCCTGAACAGCAGAGCGCGCTCCCAGACAAACACAGATCAGTAAAACTAAAGCAAATCTTTTCAAAGTTGTTCCCGGATTTACTCATTTTTATCAAAACAAAAATTCACAGTGATTCCAAATTTCCAGCATCCATAAATGACAGGAGCCACGGGTTGCTAGAACTTGGTGTAGTTTAAGTTTCGTCTCAATGTTTTTCTTGATGACAGCCCTTTTATCATCATTTCTCCAAAGACATGCAGAGAAGAACAAAATGGAACCTTCAACAGAATGTTAGGTAGCCATCAGTGTAGAACCTAAAAAGGGATTACTTGGCCTTTGGTTTTTGGAACATATCTATCGTTGAGGTTTAAGCACAATCCCATTTCTCATTTCACCACTGCCTCTACCTATTTACAACTATGTGACAATTTGAAATTGTGGGTTTGAGGCCTTAAGGGGGACAGAGCATTTAAGTGGACACAGTTTGTCACACAGTTTCTGTGTGACAGCATTACTCTCCACTGTTGCAAAGGACTGTAAACTGTAAACCCCATATAGAAAACCATTTAAAAACACTTCCTCATATTGTCTTTTATCATCCCTTCACCCTTTAAATGGGTTCTGACGTGACTTCAGGGTTAAAACTGTATGTGATGATGAAGGCGATCGTGACATTATCTTCAGAAACCGTATTATCAAAGTTACCAAAATATTGAATGTTGTCCAAACAGATTATCTTTCCAATTTAGCACATACTTTCCAGTCTTTTTTTGCAACAATAGATTGGACCTGTGTAGCAGCAGTGGTGTCTTATGTGCACTCATGACATTTAACCCCTTCCTAGTAAACAGAATGGGTGTACAAACCACACATCACTGATAAGAGATGCTCTAGTTATTCTAGGCATGGTCAGGGATTACAGCAGATTAGGGAGTGTGTTGGCTAGTGTGATCAGCCCACAACTAAATCCATTCATGGCACTCATCGTGTGATGACTGACCTATACTTCCATTCACTACAAATGTACAGGCTGAGATAGGTGGTTTAAATTACCCTGCTACATTCTTTGAGCTACTTGAAGAGTCAGCGTCAAGGATTCAAACATTGGAGAAGTTCATAGTGTAAGTCTTAAGTTTTTTTTTTATCTCTCTTTCTTTCTTTTGTTCTCTCTTTTTTCCACTTGTAGACAACATCTCACAAGTCGTGTGATGGTACAACCTCAGAATGATTTCTTTTTGAATCCTCATTGCTCTCTCTTCATCCCCATATAAACACACAAGTGTGCCACAACTCGGCAAATTATGGAACAGCAGCCCTGTGCGGCCACAGGTTACTACGACCCGCGATCAGAGACATACGCATGCGTGACCCAGTAACTTTTACTCTCTTTACCTCATGTGACTCCAGAACCTTGGAGAAGAAGGACGTCCCTCCCACCCCCCCTTGGCTCATGAGCCAACGCATTAGTTTCCTCCTCCTACTACTACCTCTCCTCCTTCTCCTCCTCCTCCCACTTCTCCTGGTCTCTGGTATCTACACATGCTTGGCTCAAGCACCAATCAGTGGGCAGCGTGGGACACTTTAAACTCAGGAGGCTGCTCCTTCATCGCTAAGGTGCTCAGCTCAAATGCCACGGCCTACAGATTACATTTGAAAAGGTAATTTAATGGAGCGACTTTGCAACAAGGTCGGCTCAAATTCAGATGGTGTATATTTACAGGTAGTAATGCAATTTTATTCAACCTTGCAATATTATCAGGGATTATATAACAACTTCTTATCTTCGCAGTAAAGCTGTTTATAGCTATGTGAACTTTAACAGTCAACATTTATTCCCTTTAATTAAATACAATATCACCACATTTAAAAGTTTTTGGCTTTTTTCCACCAACAGCTTGATTATCAGACCATAACAGACAGGTCACACGCACAAACACCCACACACAACAAGAACAACAACAAGGTAAAACCCAAATGAAAGGCCCCATCTTACCTCAGCTGCCAGTTAAATGTTTCGCAACTGTTGTCTTCGATATATGCCACCTTTAAAGCCATTTACCAACAAGAAAGAAAAGAAGCGAGGGAGAGACACAGGGAGGGAGAGAGAAAGATGGGAGGAGTGAATAATAATCAATACAATAATGCGACAAGGGCCTGATCCAAGAACACTCATCATTAACAGCCATTAGGTAAAACCACATACATGACAGTCTATATATGCTACCTTCCTACCATTACTGTCAATGTCATACTGCAGCTGTGCACACATACCACCAGCAGGAGAGAACAGGACACAATTTCATTTATAGAATTATGTAATGTCTGACCTACCACCTGGTTCTCACTCTATAATAAATGCCTTAAAAAAGCCGGTGTAGGACAGTATTGCTCAAGGGCAGTCTCATAAAAACATGCACAGGTGTCTTTGAAGCTAAGAGTATGAAGTAAAATATGACAATAGCTGTGATGACAGTAAAACAATAATTTCTTACTGTTCACACAGCAAACCCTTCCTTCAGCTCCCACTACACATTTAATCTGTCTACTGATTATTTCTCAAGCCATTTTGTTGAGCTCCACGCCAACCATATACCCCCCCCCAACAATCACCCTCCCACTCATCAATCCTAAAATAGTCTCGAGTGATGAATATTTACCCTCCAAGCCTCTGTGCTGCCTCGATCTGTGATTCTCCGTCCGCTGACCAAATCCCCATCAGAAGACTACGACCCCCTCCACTTCCTGTCTTCACCTGTTTCTTGTCCTTGTCTTACTGTTTATTCTCCTCTCTCCTCCTCCTCAGTCTCACTTTCTATCGTTTGTGTTCCAGCAGCCCATTCAGGAAGCCATCTTGTGTTTTTAATCTGGTTTTACATGAGCCCTCGTACACACGTTCTCTCTCTCTCTCTCTCTCCCTCTTGCTCTACCCCCACCCTCTCTCTCTCTCTCACTCTTTCTTTCTCTATTGCTAGTATGCCAATGGGTTCACCGCACACAGACATACACATATACACAACATGGTTTTTCTACCCTGTGATCACTATCACTCCTTCCTCCCACTCATATTTTTTTCTCTTATCCTTCTGCATACATGATGTCCCTTCCCCCAGCTGTCTCTTTAAACACATACAGTCATGTACAAATACACACACACATATACACACAAAAACACGCACACAGAGGTCGCTGTGGGGAGACGTCACGCTGGAGATAGCACACAAAGGCAGTGTGTCCACCAATCAGAGGCCAGGCTAGGCTCTGCTGCTAGGGTGAAACTGAAGGAGAGCCGTGGAGGGCGGCGACAGAGGGAGAGCAGCAAAAAAAGACACACACAGAGAGAGAGAGAGAGAGAGAGAGAAATACTAAAGAAAACAAAGCTTAAATCGGAAAAGGCAAAGACATGGAGTTTCTTTGAGTGTGTGTGCAGACTCATTAACGAGGTAAAAGAGGACACTAAAAGAGACACAAATGAAGGTTGACAGAAGGTGTATGTGTGTCTGTGCAAGCGTGCGTACACCGGCACATGTGTGTAAAGAGGGGGATGGGATTCTCTCTATGCCTGTCAATTATCTCCTCGAACTCCCCTTTCCTAAACAATGCCTCTGGTATGTGGTATTGCTGAGCACCATCTGTGTTAGGGCTGCCTGCAATAACTGGACTGGACTGCACAGCGTGCACACACACGCACACACACACACAATGCACACACCCATTTTAACAAGCCCCCCTTCTGACAAGTGAACTGCACAATTACACAGCAGAGCCCAACATGCTGACTCAAGACCTGAAGATGACAGAAATCCAGCAGTGTGACACTGCCAAAAAAGTATTCTCAAAAAGTAACAGTTTAAATAGAGTTTCCCAAAAAAGCTTGATGCAAGGCCAACGGAAAAAGGCGCCGTCGGCTTATCTTCCCTTTTTCCCTTCGCACATAGTCTGTGCAACACTAACATTCCTAGCATAATATTTTGATATCCTTGTGGATAATGTTGACATTCCTGGCGTGAAACATCACTTCCAGCCCTTTAAACCCCTCATCAGCGCACATTTTCACACCAGACTGCGGATCATGACAACAAGAGTCAAGTGGGAGCGGTTCTGCCCAAATCAGTAACCGAGTATCTCTCCAAAGGTGCATGTCTTGCTTTGATTTGAATGACGCCCTCCTAAAAAATTCCGCTTAAACCAAACATCTAATTAGTACGAACGGGTAAAGCAAAAACGGTTTGTTGGTACGGCAGAGTAAAAATGCTGATAGCAACTATAGCCCTCCGTAAGACGAAAAAATATCTGCGAAACTTCACGCAGCCTGGCGAATACACAGCAGGTCGGAGCGAAAAACAGACTCAGGCAGAGACAGGCAGAGAGAGAGAGGGGAAACGAAAAGAGAGAGAGCGAGAGAGAGAGATAATGTGTGGTGTAGGGAGGTGAGGCAGCCGCACAGTGACACAGCAGTTCTGGTGTCTGTCTGACGCTCTGGTGTGGCATGGGAAATCCCCTCTGCTGACGTCAGACAGGCCACGTGTGTGTGTTTGTGTGTGTAGCAGAGGCATGTTTGTGTTGAGCTGGACAGCGTGAGTGGAGTGGCTGCTTGGTTTCAGTGAACATCGTCAGTACAGGTGCAGTACGCAACGCAGTCGTCGTAGAAGTAGAGGCAGTATTTAGTTTGCTACATCAGTCAGCGACACAGCGTCTTTAGCCATGCACGCCTTATGATGCAAGAAATGTGCCACCGTGTCTCGGTACTAGCTGCCAAGAAAACAGATGATATGACTAGCATTGCAAGAATATGGTGTGCAAATAAAAGGCCTCTAACCCACAATGCTGTCAGACTTTCACAGCCTTTGAGCAACGCTAGGCAATTACTGGCAGAACATAATGACACACATACACCGATACATACTACATTTCATCCACGCACATCCCATCTGCTGCTGTTTTCCACTCTGATTTACTAAGAGATCAGACAGTACCTGGAAGTGCTCATCTTCACGGTCCAACCATTGGAGAGAGGCAAATGAGAGGGAGAGAGGATCATTTATGCCATTGTAAGAGCATGTTGTAAAACTTTACATTTAGCTTCAGTAGAAGGAACAGAGGGTGATGATTGAATTGCATTACTTTAGACTGCAGGCCTTTTTGTCACTAATTTACTTTTTATCTATCATGTTAAAGTTGTTCCGACCTGGATGCAAAAGCTCAAATGTATAAATGACCTCAGTCACTAGACAGTTTTGATGTATTTTTGCTGTTAAGCTTGTTTAGGAAACATCTGTTCAAGAATCCACTACAGCAGTGTGCTGGCCTAAATATATATGCATGTGTTAGTTAGAGCAAATTGATTTAAGGCTTTGCAGCATGACTGAACCTGCATTATTTTTATTTTCTGCAAATCTGCAAATGTTTTGAGACACGGCTAACACAGGCTTAACTGAAGATACTGCAAACCAATCAGCAAAAGTTGTAAATAAATAATCAAGAAGAAAGAGCAAAAAGGATTTGAAATTTAGAAACAATATAGAGTATTTCTATTATCCCGCAGCAACAACAAACACCACAGTAACCACAGGGAAAGATCTTTCAAATACCATGCAGAAAACAGACTAAAGTGGGGTTTTTTTATTTAGATATTTGTTTGTTTTTGTAAAAAGATGTTTGTTTTCTGTAAACTAAACCTCTTTGTAGAAACATCAGAACTGACAGCACAGAGCAGGCCTGAGAAATGCTGATGCAACCATGAGTTCCTGTTTGTAGCTAAACACATTTTGTAGCTTTGGTGTCAGACTTTAGCCTTGTGCTCTTTAAAGCGCGACATGTCTTTGCACACAAGGGCATATCTGCAGCTCTCACTTTGAGCAGGTGGGATGCAGAGGGTAAGTGCACTTTGATTAAATAAATGGTAATGGTAAATGCAGCCAAAGGACCAGAACAACTTTATTTTACAGCACCATCAATGGCTAGGTGGACATGGTCAGATCTGAAGCAATACTGGCTAAAATGCAGCCCAAAACCATTACAGTGCCTTCTCCATACCTCAGTTGCTCCTTATTATCTTGCTTTTAACTGACACACTTACTGCATTTTCATTGATTTTCAATTGGACTTACAACTTTAACTTAATGCTGAGTCCATGCCATGAAAACCATTTTCTGTTTTATTTATCTGTTCACATTTTTTCCATTTCTATCACCTAAAACAGCACATTTGCAGTTAAGTTGTAGCAACCCACACAATGTTTGATCAATAGGCTGATCAGGAAGTCAAGGCAGTTATGTGCCCTTTGTGGACATGACATGTGACTCCTGAGAGTGGTGAAGCTCTGGACTTTTTCCAAATGTCAAGGAACTATATGTATTATCTTCCTTGGACATTTACAGCTGTGGAAATGCAGGCAAACACTATGAGCTAGTGTTAGCCTGACTGTTACAGCTCGGTGGCCCAAAGTAAGAATGTTCACAAGAGGTGGTTTTTCTGCTTCTCCTCCTTCAGTGTGCACACCACTCCTGCTTTTTTCTGTCCTTTACCACCCATCCCCCGTTTAACACTGACACAACTACAAAAATCACACATGCACGCACTTTCGTTAACGCACAAGTGCACACTTTAAAAGCATGCTTCTGCCTTCCACACACCCACACACAGAGAAAATAGCCTAAGGTTAACCCCCGCCTCTCACTGGTAGCCTTAGGGGTCAGAGCTTAAGACAGAGGCAACTGTAGAAATTCTCCACTGCTGCTGTTCGGTAGCCAACCAACAAAACACACACACACACTCAGACTCACTGGTTCAAGCCATAGATATAGAAAGACGATAATGCTCTCTGGTCACAATGTAAAGCTCAGCGATAAGAGAAAAAGTGCTTCAGTGCTTTTTGTTAGTTTCTCTCCCAAAACTGTCATCACTTAACAATTTCCTGATGATCTAATCATCTAAAAACAAAAACAAAAGTGAACTCACATGGAACATAGTGTAAATTTGTTTAACTCTAAAGTACCTAAGAGGACAAAGAGGAAAAAAATATAAGATACATTATACAGTAGTTACATCTGTACAGTCTCAAAGTTACCACCGGCCCTCCAACGGGAACTGTACTGCTGATGTGACCCCTGGCCTACAGGGCTTCCGGAGTAAAAAAATATAATAGTGAACTTGGAAAACAAATCCATGCAGGCACGTTAAATTTTGATACATGGACATTTAACCATACTCTCTCTCTCTCCACTGGAACATTCACCTGTAAGTAACGACTTTTACTAATATTGGACAGGTAAAATAGATCCATACCTCACGCTCCTCATACTCATTCCGTTTCCTCTTCAGCTCGTCACACTTGCGCATCTTGCAGATCTGTTTTCCCGTCCTCCGGTTCTGACAGTTGGTGCAGGAGCCACAGTTCTGTTTTCGGAGGCAGGGAGGACATTTGCGGCATTTCGATCTCCGTTTCTTCTGGAGATCAGTGCTTGAGTCTAAAGGGCAATTCAAATCAGGGAGAGAGTAGAGGCCCGCCTGTTGGTGTTCACTCTCGATGTATTTGCTCAGAGGAGACGTGGTCTCTAAGGACTTCCTGTGAAGATGGACAGACTGAACCTCCTCTGGGTCCATTGGGAATTCATAAATGTCCTCAAGGGGTTGACCAGACATACCCCTTGGTTTAAACATAATGACTGACACTGCCGTTTATTGTCTATATCTCTGGAAATCACAATATTGTGATTATTTGAAAAAATAAAAAGTTTGAAAAATGTAGTAATAAAGGTATTATTTATATGCAACCAAGAATGTTTGTCTGTATTCAAGTCTTAGAGCATATTAACAGGTAGTCAAACTGTCTTGGATTTGTCTGTTTATATTCTAAACTTCCTTAAGGAGGCCTCAGTCTCTCTAACCGTCTAGACCGTGGCCATAAAAATCTGCTTTCTATTTGTCCTGTCCTCTAGTCTGAGCCCTGCAGGAACAACTTAATGGTTCCTCTGGTATCCTGGTCATTCAGGTGGATCTGGAGATTCCAAGTGGAAAAGTCAAAATTGGAGTCCATCTCTGACAGATACCCAGAGGGATGGTTGTTGTTCCAGGTCTGGATGGAATAAGCATAGGTTGAGGGACAATTGTATTGTCTACCTTGTAGGGGAACAGCCTGGAAAAGGGGAAGAGGAATAGAAAAAACACTTTTTAATTTGGAAACACGTGATTTTATAACCACACACACTTTTTTTCATTTACAGTTTAACAACTTTATTAAATCTGTAAAAAATAGATATAAATAACATTTGTTTAATTTAAGACAGATTTATGCTTTACACAGTGACATTTTGAGGCCTGTCATTAAAACAATACTTTGTCAGAATTTCACCCATCTTTTGCTTCGACTGTTGACTTTTAGTTAGTAAGTTAGTTAGCTGTCCTATAGCTATGCTTACTTTTGCTTAATATGCCATTTTAAACATATCTTAAATTTCTAGAATAAAGTCACAGGTTTACAACGTAACATTAGGTCCACAATAACCTAATGGCTCATCAGCATCACATCACAATCTTCTGGTTTGTTTCTAGTCTTTTTACATTTACACTAATATTAGGGTATTATCCCTTACAATTAGGAACTTATTCTTATAAACTTATAACTTTGTTCCTATAAACATATAACTTTTTTCTTGAAACATTACAACTTTTTTTCTCATAAAGATCTTTTTTCACGTAAACATATAACTTTATTCTTGAATTCTAGTAAAAAAAATGTATCCCCAATGTGGCCCTACCATTCTGTCATGTTGTTTTGTTTCCTACAATGATGTTCAGTCTGTTTTCCTCGATTGTTGTCTGAATACTGTCTGCTCTCCAAACACAGCTGTCAGTGCTGTGCGGCCAGTTGGCTCAAAGCCACACGACACACGCAGCAGTTCGAGAGGATACTGTGCTTAATGCCAGTCCTGGCAAGAGCAGTGTGTTCGAGTATGTGGTTGTTTGTGTATGTGTGTGTGTCTGTGTGTTGATGCGAGGAACAGTCCTCTTTGTCTTGTGCTCACAGGTTGCAGTCAACCGTCAATGATGAGGATTGTATTAAAACCAGACCCAGTGTTTCTCATGTACGTGCTGCTAAGACATTAACACCATGCAAAGGAAGGAAGGCAGCAGCAACAATGCAGGTTAATCAACCCAGTGGATTTGCACATAGCAAGAGTTTAAACTTTGAATGGAACGAACCACCATCAACATTGTTATTTTTCTCATAATACAGTTGTTGCCATTAACATCTATGGATAAAAAAAACTGTCCATCTTCCCACAACTATCATTGTTGTTACCTTTATTAGTACTGTTAAATCTGGCACTGTTTTACTGGTATTCTTGCATCTACTGATGAGGCTCCTAATCCTGCTGGGACAACTGCCATTTTTGTCTTTTTAGTTACAGTAGTATTGCTGTTATTGCATCTACTTTTTCTTAGTTTATTGTTGTTGGAACTGTTCTTTTCTTTGTTCTTTCTTTAGTTATTTTATTTATTTTTCAATTAATGAATTAATTAATCTACTGTTGTTCTTGCTAGTACTATTTTCATGAGTAATACTGTACTAGGTATTGTGCAGTTGATCCAATTAGTGCTAATTGGTCATAATTGGTAGTCCCGTGCTTGCTTTTATTATTGTTGTTTTTTCACTTATTTTATGTAGTTATTGCCGTTTTTGTATGCTATTATGCTCTCTGCAAATTATACTGTTTATCATCCATCTGCTGCCACTGTTGGTACTGTTCTGCTCCCCTCTACCACTGATGTCGTGACTGTTGATATGCGTGGTACTACTGTATCTGTTAGTACTTGTGTTACTGTCGGTGCTGTGGCTCCTGTTTGTCATTAATGTAGTCACCGCTGTGACTGTTGTCACCTCTCTGACTGCTGTTACTGTTGACCCGCTGTGCTTCCACGTGACCCCAGTCCTTAACTCAGTAGTAGAGGGTCGTGCTATCAGATAAGGCGCTAACAGACATCAGCAGATTTACACTGGGATAATGGCGCTCATCAGCTGCGTATACACAAACTCTGAGCTGCGACACTGATGCACTAATTGACCCCGATGACAAATGTGTCACTTTAACCTGTTGGTGTCATTAAAATCAACATCTATAATGCACATGTACAACAATAATAATAATTTTTAAAAACTGGGTGAAAATATCCCCCATATTGATAGTTCAATCGGTAAAGTCTAGAATGTTCCATCTACGACCTTGCAACGTTACAGCGATACACCTGTATACTATTTAATTATCGTGCTTATATATAATATAATCACACAGAGGGTTTTTTTTTATCTTATTTGCAGGATGCATGTGTTTTTACCAAGGAATAAGTTGTTGATATTTTTGATGCGGAGTTATACTTCATGTCCAAATACTTTATGCATCCATACATGCACAGACAAAACACATAATCAAATATTTAAATATAATAAACATAAAAATAAAAAAACACGCAACTTACCAGTGCGATGCCTTGACTCGATATTCTTCTTCCTTCCCCGCGACGAGATTTCAGCCAATTACTTGCCAAAACGTGCAAAAAAAAATATTAACAGTACTAAACAAAAATATATGTAAAGTGGCTGAACTATAAATGCAATGAAAAGTCGTTTATAAACAGTTGTTCTACTTCACACTTTTCCAAATGCAAACTTTAGGATTAGCAAAAAGTTTTTTTGTCTTTTGGTCAAATGACATAACTAGACTGAGACCTGTGGGAGAGAGAGGGAGAGAGAGAAAGTGAGGGAGATAGAGAGACCTTGTGAAAGGGTTAAAGTCATTAGTAAATTATGGAGTGGATTCCTAAGAGCCGGAGTCAAGGGACGAGCGAGATCAAGTCGTAACCACCTTGAGCAGGGTTAAACTGACCCACCATGATGTAGCCACTTGGAGGGGATAAAAAGAAGAAGCAGCTTTTGGCTTAATCCCTGCACATTAGGATCTATATAACGGATTAGAAACCAATCTAGGAAAAGCAAAAGAAACAAGATGACAAAATGATAAATGTTGTGTTGTTGATTTGACTTATAAACTGGGCCGTGGTGTCAGAATTTAGTTTTATACTGATTTGTGAAGTGACTGTTTTGAATATGTTTATGTGCATTCCTAATACTTAATACCTAATACCAGGAAGTACATCTAGTTATATAGACATGATTCCTTTGTTTATCATGTGTCACAGTATTAAACCCCCAAAACAACCAGTAAATCCAAGTTACATAACACATTAAACCTTTATTTAGTGTTTTGTTTCTGTTTTTCTACATTTTAAACACTCACCAGAGGATATTAAACAAACACACCAAAAATATACCATATACACAAAGTGCAGACCTTCAACGTTATGTCTGGGTTGTGAGTTACACTCCACTATTGTACAAAGATGAATATGTTTGTTTTAAAATAGTAACGCAACCTTTATTGTGCGCCTACTGAACAATTTGGACAGGACTGACTGGATCAGTGTGCGTCTCATATGAAGACTGGAGAATTTCCAGGTTCAATCAAAAAGTTATTTTGGAAAACAAGATATTGAAATGCATCTTATACAATTCTTGTGAATGTACCACCAACATGGGTCCATGAGATAGAAATGCCATACATCCATGAGCAGCCTAATTATAATTCTGCATTGTGTGCATGCTCCGTGTACAGTACAAAACATACTTCCAGAACAGACACAGGAACAGCTGGGTATGTGATCAGAGAATAAAAGAAATAAGAGATGGACGGAGGCTTTAAAAAAAAAAAGTTAGACCTCAAAATTCATTGAGTTTTTCATTTGATGCAGATGAGAATTTCTTGGTTTTATCTCCTATCTTTAACAAACAACAAACCAAAGCAAACCATTATTTACTAATGCATTTTAGGGCATATTAAGGTAAAATATTGCACAATACTGCCTTCCTGTGGTCAGGAGTCTCACTTGCGTTAACTTATTTTGCAGATACTGCCTGTAACTGAGGGTATCAGGGAAAAAATCTGCTCAATTGCATAGTTTACATTTTCTCACAACAAAATTCAGGAATGTAAAACATTGTCCAGAGTCTATTGGTTTTTAAAGAAAGTGTTAAATAAGTAAGGACTTCCATTAGTTAGTTAACAAGTATCTGGTGTGGTCCAATTAGACTTGTATACAGGTGACCTCCAACACAGATATCCTATTCTGTTAGAGGAAATATATGGAGAAAACATACTGCCATTCATGCAAATAAAAAACAAGCAAACAATTTAAAAAAGGCCCCCCCTTTAAACTCGTTTTTTTGGTTGGTTCATGATTTGGTTCAGGGACCAGAACTGTGCCCGTGTGTAAAGGAGCTTCCAGGAATGATAGCATATTTTCTACAGGTTTGGTCACTCAAAGGTATTATAATTAGGGCTGTCAAAATAAACACATTTATCACATTTTTGAAGATTATTTTGGTTAAAAAATTTGATCCACTTAAATGCATCAGCAGAATGAAGCAAACTGTATAGTATAATTTCAATAATTTTACTGTTGCTTCACACATTTTGCTCTAATACACAGTTAATTCACATGCTATTATTCGTAAAACAGTACAGGAGTTTACAATACCATCCAGTAGAGGCTTCAACTTCTGGTCAGACATGAGTTTAGGAATGTAGATTTATCTCAATTAGTCCTGATTAAATATTATAAATTACAATCATGATTAATCAGGATCAATCAACAGCTATCATAAGATGAGTCTGATTACAATTTTTAATTGGTTGACAGCCATAATTATAAATGGAGAAAAATTAAATATACTATAGTACAAGCAGTGCAGGATTACAGCTTCATCCAGTTTGTTGAGTAAAAGATCACACCATTGCAACAAAAAGAAAAATGTACACACCAAACAGAAACAGAACAGATTTTTTTAAAAACCAGCAGTTCACTTCTATTACAAAGTGTTTAGAATTCACTTGTCCAGCTATGAGGATACAGTAGCAGCATCACACAGAAAACAAAGACTTACTCTACCAATCAGCAGCACTCTTGAC
>NC_024328.1:1649871-1679771 GCF_000523025.1 Cynoglossus semilaevis | reverse complement strand
ATCATTTTATATAACTATACAAACATAAGATCATCGGATATTGCAAGAGATTTTCTTTTATAATGTAATACAGGGGTACTTTGTCAATCTACTAGTTGACCAATATGTCTCTTTAATCTGGTTTACATTTATTAACTTGTATAAACAATGTACGATTTCTAGCTGGTTAGGTCTAATTTGGGTTCAGGGCTAAATCTGTTGAACATGCATAGAGAATGAGCTGTATTTGTTCTGGGGTCAGTTCAATATGGGATGGACATATTTCAGATACGGGATCAAACCTGTTTGTTTGAGGTTCACTGTGTGATGACTTAAAGTCAACAGGAACATCTGTGTGAAGTGGCGCCACCCTAACTGCTACAAAGGGCTGTNNNGGAAATCCTGGAAATGCAGGTATACAGGAAATGTACCAACTATTTCTTTCGTCATTTTTCCACCACATCATTAACTGCCTCTGTCTCATTGTGGTTTGGTCCAGGAGTCACAGAGAAGAAGCCTTTATGTCCGGACCTGGAACTTTCCAGCCTTTGTCATGTACTTGATGCCTTTGAAAGGTTTATATTTCTCACCATACATGTCCAGTCGATTTACCTTTAGACCTGTTTAAAAAAGACTTATTTTAGCAACATGAGAAGACAGATTACCACTGTTCAAAGGTTGTGAAATGAATTGAATTCTGATTTTAATTTGGACTTAAGAACAAAAACAACATATGAAAAAATATTATCATTTACTTGCACTCAGCAAGTACAAATATACTCTTAAAATGCCTTTTAAAATGATTCTTGCACTGCTCAGCTTTTGTTGGCTAAAATCATGGGTGTATCAGTGCATCACTAATGCAAAGATAACACTAAATATTATAATTGTTTTTGATCCTTTAATAACAAAAAATGTGTATTAAACTAAGGCTAACTAATAACTTTAGTAACTAACCATCTAAAACCAGGCATTTTAATAATAAAACCTTACTACAAATCTCTGAAATCAGGCGTCAGAGGAATATTTACAAGGTTTGGCACCATCTTGTGGCTGTCCTTTGAAACCGCTCGCAAAATTCTAGAGCCATGTGGTTGTCAGCTGAGAAGGATATTAAAACCTCTACTATTTGTTTTGTGTGTGCGCGTGTGTGTTT
Organism: Cynoglossus semilaevis; assembly: GCF_000523025.1. Classification (NCBI taxonomy): domain Eukaryota; kingdom Metazoa; phylum Chordata; class Actinopteri; order Pleuronectiformes; family Cynoglossidae; genus Cynoglossus; species Cynoglossus semilaevis. Next base: position 1,678,636 of record NC_024328.1, on the reverse strand, counting down.
GACAAATAGAACTTTATTACAGTTAAGATAAAATGTCACGAGAGATTTAAACCGGAACATTCATCAAAAAAGTAATTTATTTCTCAAGATAACTTTCTTTCTAAATTAAATTGCCACAGTTAACAGTTTCAGGCACAAAACATTTCTTATATTTATTGGCTGCGTTTTAGCCATTTTAACAATTTTTGGACAATTTCTTGGCTAACTGTGGGATTTTATGCCTTTAATACTTGGATATTGTTCACTCAAGTTTTGAAAGTTAATAAAACACATGAAGGTTTTATTGGTAAATATTAGGGCTGTGTATTGGCAAGAATCTGGCCATACGATATCTTTATTATATACAGGGGCAACAATGCGATGTATTTTTAAATATATAAGTGCGTACCTGAGATGGCCATCTGCTGGATCTTGAACTGGATGTTGATGGTTGGGTTCTCATCTGGTTTGGATGCTCCAGCTTGTAGACTCATAGTTCCCTTCAAACTCGGAAGCTTCTGCGGGTTGATTTTGCCAACATCCCATGACAACAACTGGAAAAAGACACAGTTTTTCTCCAATGTAGCATTTCAAGACACTGGTGAAGATAGTGAGGTAGTCAGGTACAAGGTGTCCCTCATAGAGGAAATCTGATTAAATAATGGAACCTTTTTAGTGCTGGGTGCTTAAACTACCAACACATTGTCTGATGAAGTTATGTAAACCACTCTGGAGCAGGACAATGTGTAAAAGAAGATTGTTAGGACTTTTAATCTTTCGTTTGCACAATCTTACTTTGTGTAAGTTGTTTATTTGTGTATTGCAGGGATATGCAGTAAAAAAATATTAGCTAGGTCTAAGCAGTTCTACTTATCATTTCAGGTTTCCTGAATTGTTCTGTACAAATGTAGTTCTAGTTACCAGAATTAAACCGTACCAGAATGTTAACTTTCTTAGACTGCATTTTAACATACCTTTGTGACTGGGTCAAACGTATACGTTCCCTGTGAGGCACTGAGGTTGGCGTTGAGGACGCCCCTTGGTAGCTGACTGCTGACTAGAACTGACTCAACAGCCTTGCCCATGGTCTGTTTGGGCCCCAGAGTCAAGTCAAAACGTCCCTGGGAGCTTCCCTCACGGAAGGAAATGTTGTGTTTGACATACACCGGAATTGCCACCAGGCTAGGAAAACAACAGGAGGACGAATTGCAGTGCAACAATATAAAGTAGTTTGTAGTAGTAGTAGTAGTAGTAGTAATAGTACTACTAGTAGTTTGATTCTATTTTAGTAATTCATTATTATTATTTATTTATTTAAAAAAAACCACAGACTTCTGAGAGCTGACGTGGTAGGAGAGCAACCGGAAGTTTCCATCTGGTGGGATAAAGGAGAGGATCCTCTCAGCCTCCCATCGCTTAAACCTCACACAGGGATGGAAACTGACATCATCCAGCAGCCGAGGATTCTGGGAAAGCAAGAGAGAAAGCGTTTAGCTGTAAGTACGACAAAGTGCATTTACCCATTCTGTATTTTCATTGGTGATTGCTTAGTGTTCTTTTTCTTTCGGCTTTGTCCCTTTTCTCAGGGGTTGCCACAGCGAATCATTGATTTCCATCTCTCCCTGTTCTCTGTATCTTCTACTCTGACTCCAACTATCTGCGTGTCCTCCTTCCACAGTCTCCTCTGCTCTGAACAGTTGATCCTAAGTACCTAAACTCCTGCACCTTCACCACCTCTGCTCCTTGTAACCTTCATTCCTCTTCTTTCTAGTGCAAACCTCCACCTCTCTAGGTTCTCTTCTAGCTGCTGCCTACACTCACTACAGATCACATTGTCATCTGCAAACAACATAGTCCATGGGGACTCCTGTCTGACCTCATCTGTCAATCTGTCCATCACCACAGCAAACAAGAAGGGGCTCAGGGCTGATCCTTGATGTAGTCCCACCTCCACCTTGAAGTCTTCTGTCCTCCCAACAGCACACCTCACTACTGTTGTACTATTCTCATACATGTCCTGCACCAAACTAACATACTTCTCTGCCACTCCTGACTTCCTCATACAAAACCACAATTCCTCCCTTGGCACTTTGTCATATGCCTTTTCTAAATCTACAAATACACAATGTAGCTCCTTTTGACCTTCCCTGTACTTCTCCATCAGCATCCTCAAGGCAAATATTGCATCTGTTGTACTCTTCCTAGGCATGAAACCATACTGTTGTTCACTAATCACCACTTCCTGCCTCAACCTAGCTTCAACTACTCTTTCCTAAATCCTCATTGTATGATTCATCCACTTTATCCCTCTGTAGTTGTTACAACTCTGTACATCACCCTTCTTATAAATTGGCACCAGGACACTTTTCCTCCACTCATCAGGCATCTTGTCAGTCTCTTAAATTCTAGTCAGGAAATCTACCGTCACTTCTCCTAAACACTTCCATACTTCCACTGGTATGTCATCAGGACCAACTGACTTTCCACTCTTCATCCTCTTCAGGGCTTTTCTTACTTCATCCTTTCTAATCTGATCTACCTTCTTCCTAATAGTCTCTGGTTCCTCATTTCTACTTTCCCTTTCATTTTCCTCATTCAACAACTCCTCAAAGTATTCCTTCCATCTTCTCAGCACACTTTCCTCACTTGTGATTACATTCCCATCTCGGTCCTTAATCAACCGCCTTTTTTTCACCTCCATCGTCATCTTGCACACTACCATCACATGTTGTTTGGCTACACTCTCGCCTGCCACCACCTTACTGTCATTAATCTCCCTCAGATTACATCTTCTACATAGAATATAATCCATCTGTGTGGACCTGCCTCCACTCTTGTACGTCACCCTGTGCTCCTCTTTCTTTTGGAAATAGGTGTTTACCACAGCCATTTCCATTCTCTTTGTGAAATCTACCACTGCCTGTTCTTCCAAGTTTCTCTCCCTAACACCAGACCTACCTATCACTTCCTCATCTCCACTGGTCCCTTCCCCTACATGACCATTAAGGTCTGCTCCAATCACCACTCTCTCTCTCCCCTGGGGATACTCTCTACCATCCAATCCAAGTCAGTCCAGAACTTCTCCTTTTCTTCTAACTCACAGCCCATCTGTGGGGCATAACCACTGACAACATTTATCATCACTCCTTCTATTTCTACCTTCACACACATCAACCTGTCTGACTCTTGTTTCTCCTCCACCACATTTCTTACATATTCTTCCTTTAGGATCAGTCCTCCTCCATTTCTCTTCCCATCTGAACCAGGATGAAACAGTTTGTAGCCTCCTCCAATGTTTCTTGCTGCCCTTCCACCTGGTCTCCTGCACACACAAAATGTCTACTCTTCTTCTCTCCATCATATCAGCTAGTTCTCTACTTTTCCCTGTAATTGTACCTACATTCCAAACTTCAGACCAACACTTCTATTTTTCCTCTTTTCTCTTTTTGTCTGAATCAATTGCCCTCTTCTTCTTCTTTGTCTCTGACCAACAGTAGTCCAATTTCCACCAGTACCCTGTTGGTCAACGGCACTGTTGGCGTTCGTTGTTAACCCGGGCCTCGACCGATCTGGTATGGAAATCGTTTTAGTGATTCGCATATTTGATTTGGCTAAAAGTTTTACGCCAGATGCCTTTCATGACGCAACCCTCACCATTTATCGGGGCTTGGGACCGACACTATAAAACACTGATTCCTGTACCCTAGTGGCTGGCTTTGATTGCTTAAAAAGTGAACCTGCAAAACAGGCTACATGAGGTCAATGTGTTTTAATGCATGTTACAGTTGATCTTTAACTATATTAATCCACTGTTCAACTATGCTGATGCAAAAAAATCACAGTGGCAGCTGGTCTTTAATACTCATTAATCTGATGCAGGTTTTTAGTTTCAGACTCACCATAAATGACAGAGTGAGGTCTGGCATGCCGGTCAGTTTTACACAGGCATCAATCACCCCCTGGATTTCTGCTGTGATTGTGGATCCTGATGAAAAAAACAACACATACACACAGAAGAATTTAAAAGATTGTAAACACTGACATGAAAGTTGGGACATGAGTCCCAACAGTCTTAAGGTAACTGTTATAATTCAGTGCAAAGTCGTGCCTGATTTGTCAATGATGGCATCAATCTCCTCCACTACATCAAAATAGGCTTCATTGTTGGTGTATTTAACCCCTGTGCGACGCCATGGCACAACTGATAACTGGCCAGTGGGAAGCTGCTCACCCACATTGGTGCTGCCTGCAAAAAAGTAATAATAATGGAGTAGTTTAGAATATAGTATGTAACCTAAAACACAACATGCAATGTTGTAGTGACCTGAACCTTGTACATTAACTTAGTCTGTCAAATTATTCTTTTCTATGCTGCTGGTAAAGTGTTAAATAAAACTGTGAGCAACATTGCTACATTCCTCTTGCCTAGTTTAGCTTGTTTACCAACAGTCTGTCAACACTGTCTTTTTTCACTGATGGGTAACAAGACATCTAAAGTCAAGCTTTTCTTAAAGGCCCCTCTGTTGGAGGACACAGTAACTACATATGACTAGCAATGTTTAAGTTTCAAATAAAACAGGATAGTTCTAACATCCTCTCACAGTTGACATTTGTTAACCTGGGTTGTACCTGTGATGGTGTTGACCATTGTTCGAAGGATTGTTGGGGGTTTAATAAGCTCTTTGAGGATGTTGGATTCTGTGGCCAGCGGAAAGCCATTGTCCAGCATCTCCTCCAGCAGCTCATAGACCACCACCACATTGTCTTTGATGGCAGCTTCTGTACACACTCCAAAATAGTCCTGAGATCACAGACAATGTTGAGTCAGACTGAGTCATAAAAACATTAAGCCACTGGACAAAAATTATGTTAGATCATAACCTGGAATGTGTCAACAACTCTGTGCAGGAACTCGATGACAAAGAGTGGCGGCACCTCACTCTGGATGACTGCCACAAAGAAGATGCGATGCCTGAGCACGCTGATCAGGTAGTGATGTGGTGTGGGGATCACAGGTGGAACATTCTCTGGTTCTGTGGCCCGTTCCTGTGCCTCAAAGAAGTAGTCGCACACTGAGCGACTGACTACACTCTTCCAGTGCTTTTCCAGGAATATGTCTCCTGAGGCGTTTATTAGGAAGAGACTATGGATCATTTTGGCTGAAAGCTAAAAAGTCCGACATAAGAAAATGGAAAAGGAGAGAATAATTGAACATGTGGTTATTCATTTTGATCTGTAGCCTGTACAACAAAAGCATTAAATGGCAATTTAGTTATTTAAAAGTCAGCTCTAGATCACCCTGTTTAACCAACAGAGAAACTACAGTACCATTAAAATACAGGAATACGTGTGATTCATGAGTTAAGTAAAACGCTAGAGAACTTCCAATTGCTTAAATGTAATACTACCAGTGATAAACCTTTGCAAACAGTAGTGAAAATATAGAAAGCACACACAAAGTAGAGAAAACACACACTCTTGCAGGTATTAAAAAAACATTTGAAAATGAAAAAAGATAAGTTAAGAAATATACTTGGATGTTGGGTTTATTTCCTAGAATGGACTGCTGCATAAACTATCTTTCAATTTAAACTTACAGAGGCTGCTACAGAAACACGACACCAGAATATTAATTAAACATGTAGCGCAGCTATCAGGTGTGGAGGGACCTGAGGACGACACAACTGAAAGAGACGTTTAATTATAGGCAGGTTGGAACATAAAACAATGTAATTGGTCACTATGGCATTGGTCAAAGGCCTTTATCTCCATCACAAGATGCTCCATGGGTCCCTCCTCCTCGGTCTCATGACAGGGTAACACCCCAGTCCCACCGTTTCAAAAGATGGAATTGCGTCAAAATTTCAGTGTGAGAAATGAACAGTTCATCTTAAGACTTATTTGTAAATGTCAACTGACTTACCAAAGATACGTTTATTCCCGTCTGGTGTCGTATTTCTCCTTCTTTTCCGTTCAATGAACCACTGAGCAGCTAGCGTCGCTTCAGTTTGGGAAGCGGATCCTGATGATAGAGGTTTACAGAACACCAATCAGAAACCAAGATCAAAATGTATCTCCTGCCCTGAGAAGTTATTGGTCAGAAATACGACAAACGAAGACTAGTAATACGACTTTGATTGGACTCTGCAGAGAAAAGGGTGGTAAGCAGCCAATAATCTGGCCACTGATTGGCTGAGGCGAGGAGCTGGTCTGACATTTTGTTCAAGGATCCGATTTCATCTTGTGTTGTTTTCCTGCAACATTTAGGATATTTCATGAAGTCTTTTCATACATAAACAATACTATATCTACGATTTAGTCCAGATTAATTGCAATTTGACATGCTATTGATGCTTCTTAAATGTGTAATCACACGACCGTAGTCGTTTTTTGTTTTTTGTAAATAGTTGACATTTTTGAGTGGACATGCTGTATTATTTCCTTTTAAATGTTACGTCAACGCGTGCAGTTTTAGATAAAGTTTTGTATATCGGGTAATGGTGTTTTTATATACAATTTCATTTTTTAAATATATTTACAAATTAATGTTCGTAATCATGAAGCAATACTTTCACTTGTAGTTTAGTCTGTTAAAGTCTTACACCGTTGTCATCATCTTTAGAAAACCTACAATAAGTACACTACCAAAACACTGCTAGAAATATTAACATTTGAGGTTTTTGAAATCATAGTAAGAGTGAATTACAGTTACTGCAATTAGTTTTCATGATATTTACAGTTTGCAGTCTTTCCGCTTTTATCTCTTGGTCTTCCCCACACAAACACCTTTTAATACAAATCATCTTTATTTGGTGGGACGACTTTTTTTTTTTTGTTTAAAAAGTATAACAATAGGCGTTATGTTTAATACTTAAAAAAAGAAGAATACTATTTAAAAAGGCAAAAAAGGGTGCTTTTCTGTTCTCGCGAGATCTGGCAATATTGTCACACACCGCCCTCTCCTGCAACCTCAGCTGTTGGGGATCTTGTAGGGTCGAATACAGCCGAGTATCTTTATTTACGTTTGGTTGTACATCAGTGCAGGAGGGAATTGTTTTTATCAATGTGCCTTGTTTAGTAGATACACGATTTCTACAGTTTTTAGAGGGCTTGTGAGCACTCCACAGCTCTTGGCTAATGGCGGAAGATGTGGTCAGTGGCTTTGGGGTAACTATGGCGGAGTACGACTACCAAGCGAGGTCAGAGTTGGACCTCCGCCGCCGTAGGATGCTGGTCTGTGCGGGACTAAAACACGACGTAGGGCCTCTTAAAGCAGGTTAGTGCCAGCTCGCACGAACTGATTTTTTCTCATTTATTTTAATTAAAGACTGTCCAACACAATGGACAGAACTAGCTGTTGCCTACAGTAAACTGCCGGGAAAAGACCGGAAGATAGCTGTTTGTTTCGGAAGTTCAGTCGTATGGATTCAACTAGCGAAACAAATTTCAATTTAAAAGTCCAATTAACATTTACCTGTACTTTAAATTTAATTACAACGTTTACAAAATAACGGATTTGATCATTGTTTGCAAAATTCTGCGAATTTTTGTACTTTGTGTAGATTTTTCATTTAGCAATGGGAACCATTGGCTTAATAGGAATATTGGAAAAAGTGTACTAATGATAAAAGGTAAGACATAGGTCATGCTCAGACCTGAACCATATTCTATTACATATGTGGAGCAAGAGTCTTTACAGAAACTTAAATAATTTAGCCAAAATTTGGATGTGTGACATGTATATTAATTAAACTCTGTTTTATTTAACACACTCTCATCTGCTGCAGAAAACCAGCAACCATTAATGTTTAAAAATGAGAATCTAATACCTGCTGTCGTCCCAGAGGAGTCACAGAATCCTCAGATAAAGGAGGAAGAGGAAGAGCTGTGCATTCAAGAAAACATGGATGGTGTCATTGCTGTCACTGTTAAGAAAGAGGAAGTTGAGGAGAATCATAAGCTTTCACATAGTTATCAGTGTCACACTGTGGGGAACAGACAAGAGTGTGGTGGACCACCACAAAGACGTTTGATGATGAAAAAAAAGAAAAAACTCTCCAGTCAGCCAAGAGGTAAGTTTGAATCACAGTCTGAAGACATGTAATTACACTCAAACAGTAAGAATGCATTTGATTGTTTTGTCTACAGTAAATTAATTATCTGTATGACACTGTAAGGAAACATAACAACATGAACATTTCTTACATGCAATCATGTACAACAAACCAAAGCCCAATGATTACTTTCATGGAAAGGTAAAGTTATGACAGCAGATTAGTTGATTGTTATTTTTAACAATGCTGTCTAAATCTCCTAAAAAAAGGTTATCTTCGTGTAATAGAACCACATTTTAATGTGTATCAAGGGCATAGTTTTCTCTAAATATTCTGTTTTTTATCTTCTACAGAAGAACAGAAACTGTTGGTGAATGAAGAAGCGGCACCAAGCACCAATCTAAGCCAAGAGAAGCCAGAATATCCTCTCATCAACAAGGAAGATGGAAAACTGTGTATGAAACAGAAAGTAGCTGATATTGTTGCAGTGATTGTAAAGACAGAAGAAGTTGAGGGGAGACCTGTGCCTCAACACCTTCATTTGAGTGATACTGTGGACAACAGAGTGCGTAGTGCAATACCAGGACAAGCAGCAAACTCAAGTCCAAATGAACAAGTTGGACAATTTCTTGAAGATGAGAGTGCTAATTCTTCAGAGACTGAAGACAGTGCAGATGAGTGGCACGAGTCCAATGAGCCTCAAAGTTTAAAGACTTTAATAAATACAACACTCTCTAATAACAATGTTAGCATTGTAGAGGACTGCAGTTGTTCATTTTGTGGTAAAAGATTTACCAAAAAAAGTAGCATGAAGAGACATGAGAAACTTCATACAGGAGAGAAACCATTTAGTTGTTTAGTATGCGGTAAAAAATTTATCCGTGAGTATGAAATGAGGGCACATGAAAAAATTCATACAGGTGAAAAACCATTTAGTTGTTCTAAGTGTGGAAAGAAATTCATCAAAAATAGTGATCTAAAAAGACATGAGAAAAATCACACAGGGGAGAAGCCATTTAGTTGCCCTGAGTGTGAAAAGAAATTTGTCTATGAGTATGAAATGAAGACCCATGAAAAGATTCATACTGGTGAAAAACCATTTATTTGTTTACAGTGTGGTAAAAGTTTTAGTGAAAAGAAAAGACTGAAGTCACATGAAAAGAAGCATTCAGGAGAGAAACCATTTAATTGCTCAGAATGTGGTAAACGCTTTGTACAGAAGAGTGACCTAACAAGACATGAGAAAATCCACAAGGGAGAGAAGCCATTTAGCTGCTCTGAGTGTGGTAAAAGATTTTTTTATGAGTGTGAAATGAGGTCACATGAGAAAATCCATACAGGGGAGAAATCATTTATTTGCCCCGAGTGTGGCATGAGATTTACTGAGAAGAAAAGATTGAGGTCACATGAAAAGGTACATACAGGAGTAAAACCATTTAGTTGCTCTGACTGCGGTAGAAAATTCACCAGAGGTAGTAGTTTAAGGAGACATGAAAAAATGCATACAATACAAACACCAGTTAGTTGATTTTAGTGTGGTCAAACATATAATCCCAGAAAGAGACAATTTTATTCCTCTGACTGTAGGAAAAAGTTTAAAATGACATTTTGGGGACATGAAAAAAATCATAACAGCACAAATAAACCATGATTTCCATGGTTAGCATGCGCTTGTGTTCCAATCCACAATCTCTTTATTTGGGATAAATGTACATTGGTACCTTAATAAACTACAATTGTACAAAACCATAAAACATTGGACCAAAACTGACCTGTTGCTTTAATGTCTTATTACTTGGTGTTTGTTGCGTTGTAAAGATAATAGCTGAAATAATTGTCCATAATAAACAGAAGTGATTTCTTGATGCATCAAAATCCTTACAAAATGAATTTGCGTTTATGAAAATTTGAAACCAGTTAACTCAGTGTATGGTGCCAAAACACCACGGGAACAAACTGAAACACCTGTCCTGTCTGGAACTATGGTCAAAGAAAGAGTTGCAATGTATAAATATCTCTAAAATATTTTATAACAAATAATGAAATAAAAAAAAATAGAGTTTAATGTTTATTATATTAAGTTAATAAACAATCTTTTGGTGATATTGATATATTAATAAATGTAATTATAGTTTAAAATATTATTAATGATTGTTAATGACATTAAATATTAAGTTAATATTGATTTAAACAAAAAATGCGGATGTGCAGTTGATGCTGTAGTCCACTGACTGTTCCCGCTGCTGCTACTTATCTGACCTGTAGGTGGCAGATGTTGCTACTAGAGAAGGGTGTGACGTCAACGGTCATCTGTGATTACGTGTTCGCTTTTAGACTAGCAGCACTTATAGTAGCACTGGCATTAGCTGTAGTAGTGAGCTTGGTAAACTGCACTTCGCCACAGCAGCGCTTCCGTTGTGTATATACAGAGAAAAATGGGGGAGACGCCATTGACTGACACTGTTCGACGTTAATTGTGGTAAGTTAAAGACGGCTTCACAAACGAGGCAATATTAACATCTGGCAGCTAACAACAGCGTTCACTTACATTGTTGTGGCTAAAGAAGTTAGCCGGCTAGCTGTCTGTAAAAACAGCCAGTCCAAGGGAACGAACCTTAACTAATGGCGTCAACGCTGCCGAGGCAAAGCAAGCTACCACTTTTGTTTGTTTTTTTAATTTATAGAATTGTGCCAGTTCTTAATGTATGTTGCTGGACCATCATTGAAGACAAGACATAAAAACAGAAATGTGTACAAACTCTGGTGAAGCAGTCATTTTTGATGGTTCATATATACTGTATATACAGTATATTATACTCAACAAGCCCAAAATCTCGACTGCAAAAATTGGAGTGGGCAAGAAGATATTTGAATCGGATACTGTTTTATACAGTTATACACATTTCTTATATCTTCTCAGCATAAGAATATGTCACGAGTTTATTTCAGAAGAGCACTATTGACAAATTATGGTAAGCTAGTGAAAACAATAGGGGGACATGGTGTATTAGTATTTTGTTGTGAAATACATGGGGTACTAACAGAAATGATGGATCTTCTGTCTGTCATTATTAGACATAGTGTACAAAAAATTATTTTACCCAACATTCTTTTAGAATTATGTTTAACTCGAAATGTGCTTTGATTTAAAAATATGCATCCTTACCGCACTGTGATCCATTGACAGAATAGTTCTAGGATGGATGCCAATAACGTCAGAAAATACCCTGTCATTGAGAAAAATACAGCCTTTTTCATTCTACAGATATACATAACAGTCTTCTTTTCCCTCTGTAGGTGTAACAGCATGGACTTGCCAGCACTGCAAATGTTGCAGCAGCACATCATTTGGACACTACTTGCTTACAGTCTTGAGGAGATGGACCCATAACCTCAATGCATTGTACCACGTGAAGTCACTCACATCACACACACTGCAGTTTGCACTAGGATAGAGGCCTTGACTGGGCTAGACATGTTTGCCAAGCTAAAGAAAAAGCTTGCTGAGGAAGCAGCCACGGCACCTCGCAGCGGCGTTCGTATTCCACGCACCATCAGCAAGGAATCCATCACCTCAGTAGGGGCAGACTCAGGCGATGACTTTGTGAGTGACACAGACAAAACTAATTAAAAACTAATTAACCCTGATGTCAATGTGTTTCCTCTAGATAATCTTCCAAATTTATGTTTTGCTTTTTTCTTAGATGTACAAAATCGGTGTGGTGTTATGCATGTGGAAATGGTTAAAATTGATATAGCTTGATACTTTACCTATATATTATACTTTGGCTACCTTATTCACAGAGAGAAGACTGTCACATTTGGACAGGAAAATGCCTCTGTGCTATATGTTTGTTCACTGTGATTTGCATTGGTAGAAATGAATTATATGAGCTTTTAGCTGAGATTCTAATGTTTCTGTCGAAATGACTCATGTCTACGCAGCCGTTAACAAAATGTTGTTACTATGATACTAGAGGGTGCGGTGTAAGAGGTAAACTTATGCATGTAGACTAATGAAAGTTATATGCCCTCCCTGGCTGTTATTCTTGAGTTGTTATAGATTACAACACACTTATAGTTCACCAGGTGTTTACAAAATAAAGCTTGTGTCCATTTAGAATTGTGCTGAATTAACAGCAGTGCACAGCTCTTTACACCGCCCTCCAGCAGTTGCAAACTAGTAATACCATACTGGGAGTGGTAGTTTGGCTGGCACTACTGATTGCAAATAGGAGTATTATAATCACTTGCGTTTCCAGGTCACTTAAAGTGTGGAATTGAAACTCCTTTTATCCAGGCACATTTCTAGATTTTGGCAGATTAAATATATTATTTAATATGAATCACACAGTTTAGCCCTAAAAAAAATTCATTTTTTTAAATTTATTTCCCCGAATCTCATCTCCTGAAATACTTATTAGTCCATTACAGATACAGAAGGCAGTAGCAGTATGTCTCAGGGAAAATCTCAACAATAAGAGGTAAGATGAGTGCAGTAGAAGAAGTAGCTGAGCTTGGAGAATTCTTGTGCGCAATAAATCAGTAAATGAATAAATAATATCAGTGTGTTTATGCCTCACTGTTGGTGCAGCATTATGAAGCTCATTCCAAAAAGGACACATAATGATTTGATACCAGCTCCAGGGCGTTATCATGGTGAACACAAAGCACATGAAGTCACTGTTAAAGCTCTACATGTCTCTGGTTTCATGTTTTTTGAAGGTTAACATTGAGGCCAATGAGCATGTTACAGGTGCATTAGTACCCACTCTGTGGCTTCATTAGAGTCTTTTTATTGCCTCTCCCTCTCCAGTATATTAGAGCTACGGGAATAGTCTCCTGGTTCTGCTTCTCTGTCAAATGTAAAAGTGTTCAATTTTAAATGTCAAAAACAAAATACAAATGCAAGTACAATAATAAAGAAAAATAGGTGAATCATTTAACAGGGTGTTCATGTTACTTTTTTTATACCTGAGGAAAAGTCATTAACAGCACGTGCGGAAAAAATCTCTCACCAAAGCTGCTCTTCAAACATGTAAAGATAATGTGTCTGATTTAGTTGTGCTGTGAAAATAGTTAAGTTTAGGTAGGCTGTGGATAAAGGGACATATGTATCAGTTTTCACTTTTTACATTCACACAGTTTTTAGTTCACCGGAGTGCTGTACATCTTTCAGGGAACTCTGACCCCTGGGGCAGCACATCTGTATTGGTTGCACTTTGATAAATTATTCAATGAAGCTGTTGTCTAGTTAAATTTCTACATTAATACAAATAATACAAAACATATGAATTAAAATCTATAACATATGGTTATAAAAATCCTTCTATTTGATCATTTCACTTTTCAAGTTAAAAAGACATTGTCATTATTTTATTGTGGCCACACCATGTAATACATGATCTATTATATCACGTAAACAGTGTTTGTGATCTTTGCAGTTAACTCAACTTTTTTATTGACAGACTCTCAGTACACTTACCTAAATGCTGTATTTTATTTAAGCTGATTGACCAAATACATGTAACAATGATGTATTTGTGTTACCACCACAACAACAAAGAAGTGTTGTCTCTATAATTGAAAACATCCAAGTTAAACCCCAGGCGCAGTAGGAAATAGCTGCAGAAGACAATCTGATTTTTAATGAGACTACTGCCAAGATAATTTTGACAAATATCTCACGCCTCAATCCCATGTTGCACTTGCTGCTGTTATCTGATTTTGGGCTTCTGCAAGGAACATTTTCACTTCTCAACAACAGACTGTGATAACGTGTTCCTGCTTTGGACTGTGATTAGTCCCAAACCTAAACAAATATTTCTTCTCTAATTAGAAACTTTTTTTATGGCAGTTCAGGCATCACTGAGAAGCTTTGACTGTAACAGAAAATCAGTTTACCTCCTGCTCTGTGTTGTATTTACGTTCTTTATGTGTTTCTTTTCTACCCTTCTTTTCTTTAGGCATCTGATGGCAGCAGCTCCAGGGACGACTTACCGGCTCAAATCCTAAGAAGAAATGATCAGATCCGGAAGTTGGAAGCCAAGTTGTCAGGTATGAAACATCCAACTGAAGCTGCTGTCAGACAAAAAAAAGTCAATAAGTAATTTCAGATATTTCAGCTGTTCATGTCAACTCTGTCGTGTGTGTTCTGCTAAATGAAAACTAAATGAAAATGAATTTAAAAATAAAGGCAGTTAGTCGGGAATATGGACAACAAATGCTTTGTAAATTATAATACAGTTAAAAGGGGAATCTTAATCAAAAAGCCACTACGGAAGGTTGTATGAGTGTACACTATGTGGTGTCACAGGCAGTGAATGTGAAAAATCCATTTCAACATATGAAAGAAAAATATGTGCCAGTCACACCCTGTGAATAACTTTTAACACTTCACACAAAATAGGAATCAACTTTATGCTTGAAACAATGAGAGTATAGTGATGCTCTGTCTCTCAGCTGCTGCTGCACTCCTTCCCAAAGCAGCAGGTGTTGTCAGTTAGAAAACCAGTTTGAAGTTAATTAAATTCAGTAGTGGCATTACTTTCTTTTACATTTCAAAGTTAAAAAAATTTGGGTGCCAGTAATGGTCCACTTAATGTGGAAAAACCACCTTAAACAGCTTTAAACATTCGTACACACTTTTGCCAAACTTTAAAATATGGACTTAAAAAAACTTACTACAAATTACTACAAATTTATAGAATTTACATTATAAAATCATATAATTAATCAAGTAAAATCTTGCTTTTCCCCTTAGAAAATTGTTCTTTCCTCTGGCACATTACATATAAATGATCATCATATCAATATGGCCTTATGATATTATCATTAACTGCTTTTTGTACAGTGTTTTCTTTTTGTTTGTTATTGTGTCTGTCTGGTTGAGAAGTTTGTCGACTCAGTTTGGCCTTGAAAATGTAGTCGAGGATTAAAACTTCCTGTACTACTGAATGTGATCAAACTGCTGCGGAATAATGACCTGCGATGAAAAGAAAGAATTACGAGTTGTGACGAAAGGTTAAAGGTCCAACATTCTCAACAAAGCCTATGATCCAGTCTCTTTTGTTTAAAAATCATGTGGTATTTTTTTTTAAACTTTCCATTATTTCTCAATCATAATTTCCCGTTTGTTCCCCCCTCTCCTTTTGTTCACTGTTTGTCTATTGTCACCTACTTCGTCTTGCTGGTGTTGTGTGTATGATGTGTTTGTACGTGCGTGTATTGTAAAACCCCCATCCCATTGGCCCACCTCCCCCACACTGTAGACTACGCTGAGCAGCTACGAATTATGCAGAAGACCAAGGAGAAGCTTGAAATTGCATTAGAAAATCATCAGGATTGTACGTACCTACTCTCTACTCTCCTCCCAAACTACTTCCTCTCTAACGTGTCTGTTTCCTGTAACAGTCATGTCATTTCCCAGCGCATCCTCACTTCTTCCTTCTGCTTAGAACGCTCTGTTTTTCTGGACGCTCTTTAGGTTCATTTACAGATGCACTGTCTGGCATTTTGTTGGTGCAAAGCTTTGTTTTCCGCAGTGGAGGCTTTTTTCCTCAGGGTGAAGTGCACCATTTATGTAGTTGGACGAGGAGTGTAAATGATCGGCATTAAATCTTACATTGTTTTTATTTGGGTTTGTTTTTTCGTTTAGTTCTGATATTTCCCTTTGGTGTCGCTCTCTTCAGACTACCATAATGAAATTATTCATTGGTCCCATTATCTTTTCACAAGACAATGGGACCAAAGGAAGGCAAACCTCTTGAAATTGAGTTTATTTCATTATATGTGAGTCCTGACGCTTTTTCCTCGCCCTTGACTTTATAGATATACTCAAGTTTTTGGATGTAAAAGACAAATATTTACCCTTCACTTCTCTAATTTTTCTCTATTGTCTTTCATCTACATGGTGCATTAAATAGTCAGAAACACTCTCATTTTAAACACTCGATACTGAAAAACACAAAGACACGACAAAACTTTTATACAGTCTTTTTTGGACAATCATTTATGGCAAATGGGAGACTGTTGTAAACCAGAGGTTGCTTGATCCAGTATTTTGGGTCTATTTCAGTTTGATATTGATCAAAATTTCATAACATAAAAAAAAAAAACTATTGATCTGATACATAAGCCCAAATGCTCGACCTAACTTTGTGTGATATGCCGTAAGGGACGCTATCACCTCAACAACGGCAGCCTGTGGCATGCTGGAGAAGAAAAGACGGTATCGGATTAATATAAGCATCAGTAGATTCTTTTTTTAACTTGTTATTGCAGAGATTTAAGCCTTGTTGTTGTCTTTAAAACAAAGAGCAGTTAATCTTTTTTTTCCATGCACTGCTTCCTGCCTTTGCTTCTAGTTCACAAGTTCACACACTTCTTCAGGAGACTCAGCTACTAACAGTATTACTCTCTGTGCTGTTTGTCATTTCTATAATTTTTTAACATTTTTGTTTTGATTAACCTTGTTTTCTCTGCTTTCCATGTTCCCATTCTCTCCTGTCATTTTCTTTCTCCTTTATGGCACAGCCTCCATAAAGAAACTTCAGGAACAGAATGAGTCTCACCAGGCCAGCACAGCCAAAATGGCAGAGGGAATGACTTTGGCTCTGGAAAAGAAGGATGAGGTGAGTGTGCGCGTATCAGTCAGTCATCAGGCACAATACAGATACCCAAACACTATTTTCTTTCTTTGTTTCTCTACTGCAGGAGTGGATGGAGAAGTTTGCTCTTGTGGAAAAGGTTAGTCTTTCCTATAGGCCTGGGTAACGATATACAATTGATTTAATATTGGAGTGATTGGTCTGTTTGTTTAGGAAAAAAATGAGCTGTCAACCAAACTACAGAACATGATGGAGCAAAGTGCTACACTCTTCCAGAAAAGGGACGACCTGGACGAACTAGAAGGTTTTAAGCAGCAGGAGCTGGCCAAAGTCAAACACATGGTGCATTAGAGTCTTTTAATTAAAGTCACAAAACAAATGCTGCCTCTCTTCTGCACTTCAACAAATGTTTTGTTTGTTAAGGTCTGACTTTGTGTTTGTTTGTTTTTTTTCTTTACTTAATGCCAGTTACTGAGGAAAGAAGATCAGCTGAATAAGCAGGAGCAGGAGTTGCAGCAGAAGGAAGCTGAAGTCAACTTGGCAAAGAGTGGACTGTCCGAGACCCAACGGAAACTCCGACTCCTGGAAGCAGAGCACAAGGAGAGCTGCAGACTCAACTCTGAATTTGAAATAGAGCGGTGAGGAGGCAGTGTTGTAATGATTTTTCAGAACGGTCAAACTTGTTTGTCAGTGAGAAATAATGTCGATCATTTGATTTGTGTAGCGAGGATCTCCTGCTTCTCAAAGAGAAGGCGGACAAGAAGGTTGGTGAGCTGGAAGGACATTGTCAGGAGCTCCAGTCTGTCATCCAGCAGGTGTCAGAAGACTTTCAGAAGGTAAGAATTTTAAAATCAGCGCTTGCAGCATGTTCAAAGCATTTTTCCAAAGTTAACTTAATTGAAAAATCAATGTGGGGAAATAACTTATTCTGTGTACACCGCTAATGACAGAGCTTAATAAATGTTTTTTTTTTAATTTTCAGTCACAGGGTATGGTGTCAGCTCTGGAGAAATCACTGGAGGATCTACAAACTGAACATGATGCGCTTAAGCTGCAACAGCAAAAGGTTAGACAATTGACCAAAACACTCAATTTACAAACAGTTCACATTACAAAAATATTGATAAATATTTGAACTTGTCCTGTCTGAAATGGTCAGGCTGCGGTGACAGAGGAGGAAAAGGAGCGCTCATTGGTGGAGCTTCAGACGAAAGTGACCTCACTAGAGAGACGACTTCAAGGCAACCTGAGTCAGGATGAACATCTACAAGAGCTTCTGAAGGAGGTAAAGAACATGTGAAATGGAAATACGTCTAGTTTAGTTTTTTCTAAATATTCAATTTTTATTAAGATTTTTACTTTTTAACATCCAATCTCAAAATGATTATAGGAAGATCATCAAAAAATGTGTTCTATCAGTGGTTGCAAATACTGTCTGACATAGAAGATGCATATTTTTTAATGTTTTCAAGTGTTTGAATAACAGCAGATAGATGGAAGTTTTGATGGAAATGCTACACACATTTTTAATGAAAACACTACACACTTCTATCAGCTCTTCCCTTTATTTTTTTTAGAAGTCCAGTCTGGAGCTGAGTCTGCATAAGACCCGGGCGGAGCTGCTGTCTGTTCGAACGAACCATGCTGATACAGTCAGCTCTCTGGAGGCACAGGTAACTAACCTCAATATTTAATTAATGAGGCAGATATTTAGATGGTTACTAAACTTTGGGTGAATAAAACAAGAGTGTCCTTATTGTTATTGATTCACACCTCATCTTATGGGTCTTTTGTGTAGATTTCTAAAATGAGTTGCAGCATCACTGAGCTGCAGACTCTCCTCCGTCATAAAGACGATTCGTCCAGAGCCTACAGAGAGAGAACAGATGCGCAGGTGAGCAGAAAGCAGTCATGACTTCTTAATTTTTAATGTCGCTCTTCATGAAGTTTGAGGATTTAAAGCAGTACAATTTAGACGACTGTTTTGTATAGTCAGTTCAGCTGCTGTTCTTTTTTTCTTTAGGTTGCTAATTTGGAGCAGCAAGTCCTGGAGTATGGTGAAAAACTAAAAAGTGCAGAGCACCAGGTGACAGACAAACAACAACACATGGATAAACTGGTTAGGACCATCAGTGCACTCAATTAAGACGTCTGTGTAGCAGCGATTTTAAACTGCAGTGTAAAGAGTGATAATTATGTGTTTTCTGTTCAGCAAGGAGATTGGACTACAGAAAAGGTCTTTCTGGATCAGCAAGTGTGTTTGTTACAGCAGCAGAGCAAGGAGAAGATCAGTCAGCTGGAGAAAAACATCCTTTCATTAGAAATGGAAAAAAAGACGCTGCAAGAGACTGTTGTGTGTATATCTCTTATCTTTGGCAAATTAAAAAAATCTTCAAATCTTGCGTTTGTATGACAAAAAAGTTTTTTTCTGCTGTTCTCTGTAGAGGCAGTTCTTAGATGTATTATATTTGTTTTATTTTGACAAATCCAAATCCCATGTACAGTATTTATACTACAATTTTAAACCTCTTGTAAGTAATGCATTTTTTCCTGTTGTATCTTGTCAGGTTGATTTGGAGAAGCAGAGGGGCGAGTTGAACAACACACTGATGCAGCGGACAGAGGAGCTACAACAGTGCAGGGTGATAATGTTATCATCAAACTGGGGACAATATCCATACTCAATAATTCTACATTCATGTCTGGGAACAGCATGTCACTTACCAAGGCCTCGGTGCTGCTGGTGTAGAGCTTAAAAAACCCTACTTTTGTCACATTCCACTTTTATTGTGTTTTTTCCCAGCTGGACCTAGAAAGTCGACAGATGGTGAGCACAGAAATCGCCAAAGCTCTGGAAGAAACCAGACGACAGAAGGAGGAGCTGCAGACACAGGTTTGCAGACATACACACAACCATCCATCCATCCATCTTCAACCACTTATCCGGGGCCGGGTCGCGGGGGCAACAGTCTGAGCAGGGACACCCAGACTTCCCTCTCCCTCGACACTTCCTCCAGCTCTTCTGGGGGGACCCCAAGGCGTATCCAGGCCAGCCGAGCGACGTTGTCGCTCCAGCGTGTCCTAGGTCTCTTCCCAGAGGGACGGCACCCGAGCACCTCCCGAAGGAGGCGTCAGGCGGCCATACGATGTAAATGCCCAAGCCACCTCAGCTGACTCCTCTCGATGTGGAGGAGCAGCGGCTCTACTTCGAGCTCCTCTCGTGTGACAGAGCTCCTCACCCTATCTCTGAGGGAGAGCTCTGCCACCCTGCGGAGAAAGCTCATTTCAGCCGCTTGAATCCTTGATCTCGTTCTTTCGGTCATGACCCACAACTCATGACCATAGGTGAGAGTAGGAACGTAGATTGGGAACAGCTGCTGAGTCCTCAGCTTCAGCTCCCCCCTCGGAAGACGTGTCATCGGGACTGAGGAGATCCTCGAAATATTCCTTCCACCTCCCGACGACATCCTCAGTCGAGGTCAACAGCCCCCCCCCCCTGCTGTAAACAGCAGTGGTGGGAAACTGCTTCTCTTTCCTGAGGCGCCGGATGGTTTGCCAGAATTTTTTCGAGTCCGACAGGTAGTCCTCCTCCATGGCCTTCCCGAACTTTTCCCAGACCCAGAGTTATTGCTTCCACGACTACCCGAGCCGCAGTCCGCTTGACCTGCCTGTACCGGTTGGCTGCCTCAGGAGTCCCACAAACCAACCAGGCTCGATAGGACTCCTTCTTAAGCTTACGACTTCTCTTACCTCCGGTGTCCACCAGAACATAGTCCACTCAGACTCGATGTCTCCAGCCTCCCTCGTAACCTGTTCAAAGCTCTCCCGGAGGTGGGAGTTGAAGGCCCCCCTCACCGGGATTCCACCAGACGTTCCCAACCGACCCTCACGATACGCTTGTGTCTGCCAGGTCTATCCAGCTTTGCCCCCTGTAAGCAGAACCAACTCACCACCAGGTGGTGATCAGTTGACAGCTCAGCCCCTCTCTTCACCCTAGTGTCCAATACATACGGCCGGATGTCAGATGACACAACTACAAAGTCGATCATTGACCTCCGGCCTAGGGTGTCCTGGTGCCAAGTGCACTGATGGACACCTTTATGTTTGAACATGGTGTTTGTTATGGACAAACTGTGACTAGCACAGAAGTCCAATAACAAAACACCACTCGGATTTAGATCGGGGAGGCCGTTCTTCCCAATCACGCCCCTCCAGGTGTCACTGTCGTTGCCCACGTGGGCGTTGAAGTCCCCCAACAGGACGATGGAACCACGTTAAGGTTGCGATTCAAGGATACACACAACACATAAGCAAAACACAAAGAGTTGACCTTTAGACTCAAAAATGCATAAAGGAAATTCATATAAAGACTTTTTAAAATGTGTGTGTGATGGTTACTTCTTTGGATACTGATAGGTTGAAGAGCAGGTCCTGTCCCTGAAAAGAACACAGCAGGACATGTCCACTGTCAGGGAGACACTGACTGCAAGAGAGGAAGATGTCAAAACTCTGCAGAATGGTACACACATGTTTAGACACTTTCCACTGCATCTCCTACAACTTTGTCTTAGACTTTAAATATGAAAATGCTGAATGGGTTTTTGTGTTGCAGAGGTACAAAGCCAACAGACTTCCCATGCCACGCTGCAGGAAGAGGTGGAGAAGTTGCAAGCTCAGTTAAAGCAAGTGGAGCTGGACAGAGACTCTCAGCTCAGCAGCCTAAAGGAGCAGCTGGTCAGCCAGACAGAGCAACTGGACAGCTCCCAGTCACGGGTCAGTCCAGACCACAAAACCTTTCCATTCAACCTTTAAATATATGGTCACACTAAAATTGAGGGGTTTGAAGAATGTTATTAACAACACAGCGATGACTCTTGCTCAGCTGTGGGCACAGTGTTATGTCAGACTGTTCTCAGGAAGATAGTACAGTTTGATCTTTGACCTTTAGCCACTGAGCAGCCTCTCAGGTATATGGTATAAAATTAATCTCACATGCGTCTTCATAATGTTTATAATATAATATGCTCTAATACCAATCAGGGACTGTTCACCCTGTTTAGCCCACATTCATGATTGAGTTTGACACTTCTGCTTTAAAAAGACTGAATAAGAAAATATGTTGCTGCTCTGCTGCTTCAATCTTGTGTGCAATAATATAAAATAATCTACATACTGCAACTGTTCTATTGCTGTTTTTTTTGGCATGTAATCTGTTCCTCTTTTCCCTTTGCTGGTAGATTATTGATTTTGTTTTATGAATCACAAGAACGCTCTAACAGTGGAAAACAAAAAATAGACAAACTGAATGTCTTCTTGTGTGTATAGATCCTGTTCCTGGAAGTGGAGGTGGAGACCCTGACAGAGCAGCTCCGCACCCCTGTGGTGTGTGAGGAGGATCAAAATGGCAGTGTGACGATGGATGATCTGGATCACATTCAGAATGTCAACAAAGATCTGGAGCAGCAGCTCAATGATAAGAACAAGGTCAGACAAACACTTCTCACGGAATGGTTTATTACTAGGTGAATAATAATGTATGAGTACACTGCAGTAACTCAATTATGCTTTTGTTTGTTTGCAGACCATTAGGCAACTGCAACAAAGACTGGCTGAACTAAAGAGGACTTTGCAGAAAGAACTGGTGAGATGACGGAAAACTTTATTAGAGTAAAGTGATGATTTTAGGAGATAACTGAATGCAGAGATTGTCTTGAATTTTTTTATTTGTCCTTCACTAACACCTGTTAAACAGCACAATGTATGAACATGTTATAAAACCCTAATACCAAAATCTGTTGTTTCACACCAGATGAATACTTCAAAACACAGGTATATAACACCTTTAGTTTCTCTGTGTACCACAGAAGTTAAAGCCCGAACCAGAGGCTGATGCGAAGGAGAAGTCGACAGAGAGCCGGGCAGAAAAACAAGAGAGGGCTTCTCCAGATCCCCCACAAGTGTCTGCCCCAAGCCCCCCGAGCTCAAACACCACCGTGACCAACAACTCAGACCTCAGCGACTCAAGGGAGATCAACTTTGAATATCTCAAACACGTAGTTCTCAAGTTCATGTCGTGTAGAGAGGCAGAGGTACGGTACATGTAATCTACATTTACAGCATCACATAGAAGCAACCAGATCCTTCTAAAAAAAACTAGTGTCAATGTGTGTTGTTTGTGTTTCTGTCTCTGTCAGGCATTTCATCTGATACGAGCTGTCTCCGTACTGCTGCACTTCACCCGAGAAGAAGAAGACATGCTGAAGCAAACGCTAGAGTACAAGGTTAGTATCACCAACAACTTCAGATTCAACAAACTCCAACTGAGCAACCTTATATGCCTGGAACAGCACCGTAGTTGTATTAACAGAGTGGGGCCCAACCTTTTTTAGCTTGCGATCCTATTTTTACATCACAGATTTTTGAGTAATTTCTGAGAGTTGCCAGATTGTTGAATTTTACATTCCAGTGCCAGCTTAGATATTTTTGGATGCTGCATTTTACTTGAACTAAATGTAAAGAGAGAATACAGTTGTTGAGGAAAGGTGTTTTCTGATTTTATTCCTGATTTTAAAAAGAATAATAATTATAGAAAAACATTTTTTTTATCAATTACCATGTCCGTTTACTGCTTTACTTCTTATCTCCAGATGTCCTGGTTTGGATCTAAGCCTTCTCCTAAAGGGATCATCAGGCCTTCCATCTCAGGCTCTTCAACTTATTGGAGATGATAAGCAGCAGAAAGAGAAAGGACTCTGTTCCTCCATACTAAGGACTCCAGCTTTAAACTGTAAACAACCAGTGACCCCTAGTGGGAAGAACTGTTGTTTTTCTACTCTGTGTGAGGGGCTTGACAAGGGCTGCACAGGTTGTGGGATAGATATATTTATAATGGTTTATTTTTATGGTTACAAAAACAGGAAAAGATGCATCATTCACAATTGAGATCAAACCATTGTATATTTCTCCGGTTGGGAAATGCATATGATCAAGAGAGAAGTCTGATTAAATGCCGTTCTTTTAAATAAAAACAAAGCAGCACAGCACACGTGGTTTATATGAGGGCAGGACATTTGTGTTAGCTGGACAACATCTAATGCTTTCAGCCACTGTTGGAACCTTTAAATCTGTCACATAAAGATTATACTGTAGAGTTAGATAATGAAAATCTTTCTCACTCAGATCCTTACTACATCACACAAACTGACAGATCTTGCCAATAAGGACCTTTAGTATAGAAACCTTGTGGGATCAGAGGTTTTTTTTTTGAACGGGCTGTTGATGCCTACTTCAGTGTTGAAAATCAAAAGAACTCTGCACAGGTGCTGAAAGAAGAAAGAAAAACTAAATCAAAGTGAATACTGTTGATTCTTAATTGACTCTTTGGGTTATAATGAGTGTGTATTATGTTAATGACAGAAGGACTGCCTTTAACCTGCATATGCTGTTGTAAATGAAAGTACATTCCACATGTAAATTTCTGTATAGAGGATGTACAAATGGTATGACATGAGATCTTTATAAATTGGTGGATGTGAGTGGTTTGATGTTTTTGCAGTATTTATCAAAATCAAACCAGCACAGTTGATTGGTTTCTGCTCTAGGTTCTATCTTGACTACCCCAGTCCACAGTGTGACTTGAGTCACATGATGGTGATTTTATTTATTTTCACAAGTGAATAGGCTGCATGCCTGCTGGTAAATTATTTAACACTTGATTACTTTCTTTACAAGCCAGTCCTAACTTTATTCATCACTTTTCATACCAAAATTCAGGAGGTTCTGCTGGATTGGGTTTTAAATTCACTGATTATTGTGAAGAGACATTTAGTTTAAACTTCTATGAACATAATTTCTATAACTTGTTTTTCAAATTTTACAGTATCTCAGAGCAGTGTGCATACACAGTGCGGTCAGGGTTTTCCATAATCCCATAAAATCTAAACTATAACCTTTAACTCACTTGGCTCACGAAGGTTCATGTATTATCTACCAACATGGGATACAGGTTTGCCTGCAGAAAAACATGTAACCACTGAACAGTTCAGTGTGGTGTAGCAGACTCCTGTTTACACAGATACTGAAGTCATGAGGATAATTTAAAAAAAATGCAAATTGACTTTTTACTGCTACAGATTCTAATCTACTGCCCACTGCTTACTTTGGTGATGGGTTAAAAGCAGAGGCTCGGTTTCATTGTATCCCTGTAGTACTGTAAAAAATAAAGACCATGAACAAAACACTCATCCATCAATCAACAATCAATATTTGTCTTTTCCTTGGTATGATTTAACAAGTGCTGCTGATTTTATTCGTTGTTTCTTAATATTAAATACAATATGAGAAAAAGAGGTTTTCATTCATTTTTATTTATAAAACAAATTCCCCCTCAGTAGAATACTCTCTTATTTTTCTTTCGGCTTTGTCCCTTTTATACTACTATCAATATATATAATATAATAATATAATATAATAATTATATATATGCATATGTAATAATTTATATTGGCTTATACTACTGTATATTAAATAAATAAATAAATGCAATAATTAATAAATACTTTATGTTTTAGTACTCTAGAAGAGAATCACCGGAAACTCTTTTTTATGAGCACGCGGTGTGTCCGTCCTTTCCAACTAGGCAGCGAACAGGACTATGGTGAGTAACAAACGCTCTGCAGACAAAATTGAATTATTGCCACCTTACTTTTGTTTGATTTTACTTTTTGTGTGTTCCGTGTATTTGTAAGCTTCCTGAGACTTTTCTCAGCCGTATATCGAAAAGTAAATTGCTTCAGTAGTAGAATAAACCTGAGGTTATAGAACCGTGGTGGCGACTGTCGTCGATCGGCTCCGTATGCTAACAGTATGCTACAGGAGACAGACTGCGCTACATATGACTCTTACGCTTACAGATCTGTCAAACGTTTTTTCAATATACTTGTTGAATTCTTTGAATATTAAAGCGAAGCGATTAAATTTAGGAGAGGTCCATGCTTACATTGTGTTGGATTATACGGATTAATGCTCAAGCCGTATGTATGCTGTGATACGATGGCTAACAGTGTTGGCTCGTGTGGTTAACACGGGTTTTGATGCGAGTAGTATACATGGAAAACGGTTTATAAATAAATTAACGATAGAGTAATGTTATACCCGTGATAGTGCATTTAGCCCACTTAAATGTTTACTGGTAGAGTAGTAGTAAAACTCCGGTGTATGAATGTAGCGATTCTTTGCTAATTGAAGTAATTTAAGAGAAAGGAAATTAAATGTATGTATTCAAAATTGAAAACATCTGAAGAATTGCAAATATGTCACCTTCTCTTGTTCAGGCCAAGATCAAGGCACGAGATCTGCGGGGTAAGAAGAAGGAAGAGCTGCTGAAGCAGCTGGATGACCTCAAGAATGAACTGTCCCAGCTACGTGTGGCCAAGGTCACTGGAGGAGCTGCTTCCAAGCTCTCAAAGATGTAAGTTCAGCTAGAAAATCCCTAGAGATAGTGACACTAACACAGTGGGTTACAACAAAGTGATAATTTGGCATCATGCCATCACGGTTATCCTCAGAAATCAATACATTGAACACTTTTATGTTTAACTTGAGTCCAATTGAAAGAGAATCAATGTTTCTCCTTAATCTGTTTCTTCCAGTTGCTGTACATTTTTGTCTCACAAAACAATCTGTTGTGAAGACAACTGAAACTAATTACACCAGTTGTGGGGGTGCTCAAATTTGTCTATGAAGATCATCCACTAGATTACAGAGAAAATGGGAGGCATTTAAGGAATTGACAACCATTTGCATTAAATACAGGCCAATGACGTCTGTCCTTAACATTGCAGTTACATTTGGAACTGGTTACTTTGGAACCTCCAACCCTCATGTCAGAGTAGGACATGGCAGTGTGCCTAGCCTGACAGTGTGTGGTACACAGAGCAGATTGAAATTCTCTGTTCAACTTTGACACAGTTTGAAGGGATGTGCCAGCTACATAGCGGTTGTGTCAAAATGTCATTCTCCACTTGTCCACAGTTTTAAATAGTGTAGAAGTGAATGTGTTACATTGTATGAAGTCAAAGGCTTCTGTAATTTTGCAAGGTATATTGTATGTTTAATTTAGTAAATATTGCCCCGTTTTAAACTTGATAGATTTTTTTCCCAGGTTATTAAAAAAGAACCACAAGAAAAGTTTGAGGTTTTTTTTTTTTGTTTTTTTTTTTTACAACTTCAAATCTTTCAATGTGACCTAAGACTGTTGTTACATACAAATGTGGAAGTATGAGGCATCTTATCTGCTGTCGTCTTTTTTTTTTATCTAGGTCTTGCTAACTCAACTATTCTCTCTTTACAGCCGCGTCGTTCGCAAGTCCATCGCCAGAGTCCTGACTGTCATCAACCAGACACAGAAGGAGAATCTAAGGAAATTCTACAAGGTGAGAGCAGCGGCAGCAGCAGAATATTTAAAATAGCTGCATGTTTGTTTACACATGTTTCAGCTGCTTTGTACTTGGGCTTTTCCTGTGGTTTGCTTGTCTGAGATGATACTTACCAAGCTGAAGTGTGCTGATGCATTCACAAAAGCTTACCAAAAGACTGAGACTTGATAACCAGGAAGTTCCAAAAAGCACCAACTGTTGTCACTGACCGCAACACTTCTTATGACCAGAATCATTTGTCGGTTCTATGCCTTTATCACAGTAATGGTAGAAGTAGCTTAGGTTATAGGTGGGGATGGGGGGAGAGGTGCGGTGGGGGGAGACTAAACACTGTTTACTAATCACGTTGAAGATGAAACCAATACTTATGCAAAAGAAAGTCAAAGTCTAATTGACAGTTTAGGTATAGGTATGTTATTACTGAGCCAAAGGGTATTTAAAATAAAGGATATAAAAACATTATGAAATTTGGACTTAGTGCTGTGTGGTCTGTTAACTTTTTTTTTTTACTTAAGTGTGTTCCTAAAGTTCTCCAATTATTTGCTCTTCCAGGGTAAGAAGTACAAGCCCCTGGATCTGAGACCCAAGAGGACCAGAGCTCTGCGCCGCTGGCTCAACAAGCACGAAGAGAGTCTGCGCACCAAGAAACAGCAGAAGAAAAACCTCCTCTACTCCATGCGCAAATTTGCTGTCAAAGCCTAGTGGCTTTTTCTATTGACTCAATAAAATTGATGTAAAAAGACTGTCTGCTTTTGCGGTGTTTTGTTTAACAATATCTGGAAATAAGCTGCAACATGATCTGTATCAGAGGACAACTGTAGGGTTTATTTTAGAATCCAACTGAGGGTCGGGTTTGGACAGTTCGGGTGGTCGGATTCGGTTCACGGGCTGCCAGTTAACCACTGATCTATTTTAATTTCTTATAACAGGATTCACCATTATGGTTGCACCTGTATACAAAGTGTTCTAATGTCCCTCACTTTCAACATTCAATCCACTGTTTTACAGTGTCCATATATTCTCTAAAAAACCTTGGTGTCACCACCTGATTACTGCTCTGTACAATCAGAGTGTATCAAGTGACCTTGGCAGGATCCACTGTGTGGAACAATAATCAGAACAAAGTACTTAAAACACTTAAAATGTGTAACTTTATAACAACTTTAACAAATGTGTGTAGAAAAACAACCAGTGTTGTTTGCTGAGGTCTCTTATTAGTCCTCCTGATTGCAAGGATTCTATGAAGTTCTTCAATATCAGTCTGCATGATGAAGTTTGTGGACAGATTTGTTTTAAATTGCTTCTATGTCAAGCATGGGCAACCTCAGGCTCGTTTGCCTTTTTAATCTGGCCCACCAAACTTGTCCAAAATTATGTTACTGATTTCTATTATCATCATACTTCTGCCTTTTCCCTTGGGATGCAGGTTTACCTGCAGAAAAACATGTAACTACTGAACAGATCAGTGTGGTGTAGCAGACTCCTGTTTATACGGATACTGAATTCATTAAGATAATTTAAAAAAAAAAGCAAATGTACTTTTTACTGCCACTGATTCTACTCTACTGTGAAATCCCCAAAACACTCATCTATCAATCAACAATCAATATTTATCTTTTCCTTGGTATGATTTAACAAGTGCTGCTGCTTTTCTTCTTTCTGTTTCTTAATATTAAATACAATATGG
>NC_024328.1:1648251-1649765 GCF_000523025.1 Cynoglossus semilaevis | reverse complement strand
ATTATTTGCTCTTCCAGGGTAAGAAGTACAAGCCCCTGGATCTGAGACCCAAGAAGACCAGAGCTCTGCGCCGCCGGCTCAACAAGCACGAAGAGAGTCTGCGCACCAAGAAACAGCAGAAGAAAGACCTCCTCTACTCCATGCGCAAATTTGCTGTCAAAGCCTAGTGGCTTTTTCTATTGACTCAATAAAATTGATGTAAAAAGACTGTCTGCTTTTGCGGTGTTTTGTTTAACAATATCTGGAAATAAGCTGCAACATGATCTGTATCAGAGGACAACTGTAGGGTTTATTTTAGAATCCAACTGAGGGTCGGGTTTGGACAGTTCGGGTGGTCGGATTCGGTTCACGGGCTGCCAGTTAACCACTGATCTATTTTAATTTCTTATAACAGGATTCACCATTATGGTTGCACCTGTATACAAAGTGTTCTAATGTCACTCACTTTCAACATTCAATCCACTGTTTTACAGTGTCCATATATTCTCTAAAAAACCTTGGTGTCACCACCTGATTACTGCTCTGTACAATCAGAGTGTATCAAGTGACCTTGGCAGGATCCACTGTGTGGAACAATAATCAGAACAAAGTACTTAAAACACTTAAAATGTGTAACTTTATAACAACTTTAACAAATGTGTGTAGAAAAACAACCAGTGTTGTTTGCTGAGGTCTCTTATTAGTCCTCCTGATTGCAAGGATTCTATGAAGTTCTTCAATATCAGTCTGCATGATGAAGTTTGTGGACAGATTTGTTTTAAATTGCTTCTATGTCAAGCATGGGCAACCTCAGGCTCGTTTGCCTTTTTAATCTGGCCCACCAAACTTGTCCAAAATTATGTTACTGATTTCTATTATCATCATACTTCTGCCTTTTCCCTTGGGATGCAGGTTTACCTGCAGAAAAACATGTAACTACTGAACAGATCAGTGTGGTGTAGCAGACTCCTGTTTATCCGGATAAACAGGAGTCTGCTACACCACACTGATCTGTTCAGTAGTTACATGTTTTTCTGCAGGTAAACCTGCATCCCTTGGGATGCAGGTTTACCTGCAGAAAAACATGTAACTACTGAACAGATCAGTGTGGTGTAGCAGACTCCTGTTTATACGGATACTGAATTCATTAAGATAATTTAAAAAAAAAAGCAAATGTACTTTTTACTGCCTTTTACTGCCACTGATTCTACTCTACTGTGAAATCCCCAAAACACTCATCTATCAATCAACAATCAATATTTATCTTTTCCTTGGTATGATTTAACAAGTGCTGCTGCTTTTCTTCTTTCTGTTTCTTAATATTAAATACAATATGGGAAAAAAAAGAAAAAAAGGGTTTGATTCATTTTTATTCATAAAAATCCTCCCCTTCAGTAGGATGCTACCATGATATAGAAATTCACTGAACACACGGTGTTACTCCTTTTCCGGTTAATGGGGGCGCTCGTTCCCATTCTGAAACAGACCGACGAGGAAGAGAATCACCGGAAACACTTTTTTTTTATGAGCACGCG
>NC_024328.1:1644803-1648106 GCF_000523025.1 Cynoglossus semilaevis | reverse complement strand
TTTGAGTTCCCATTTTGTCTATCGCCAGAGTCCTGACTGTCATCAACCAGACACAGAAGGAGAATCTGAGGAAGTTCTACAAGGTGAGAGCAGCGGCAGCAGCAGAATATTTAAAATAGCTGCATGTTTATTTACACATGTTTCAGCTGCTTTGTACTTGGGCTTTTCCTGTGGTTTGCTTGTCTGAGATGATACTTACCAAGCTGAAGTGTGCTGATGCATTCACAAAAGCTTACCAAAAGACTGAGACTTGATAACCAGGAAGTTCCAAAAAGCACCAACTGTTGTCACTGACCGCAACACTTCTTATGACCAGAATCATTTGTCGGTTCTATGCCTTTATCACAGTAATGGTAGAAGTAGCTTAGGTTATAGGTGGGGATGGGGGGAGAGGTGCGGTGGGGGGAGACTAAACACTGTTTACTAATCACGTTGAAGATGAAACCAATACTTATGCAAAAGAAAGTCAAAGTCTAATTGACAGTTTAGGTATAGTTATATTATTACCGAGCCAAAGGGTATTTAAAATAAAGAATATAAAAAACATTATGAAATTTGGACTTAGTGCTGTGTGGTCTGTTAACTTTTTTTTTTTTACTTAAGTGTGTTCCTAAAGTTCTCCAATTATTTGCTCTTCCAGGGTAAGAAGTACAAGCCCCTGGATCTGAGACCCAAGAAGACCAGAGCTCTGCGCCGCCGGCTCAACAAGCACGAAGAGAGTCTGCGCACCAAGAAACAGCAGAAGAAAGACCTCCTCTACTCCATGCGCAAATTTGCTGTCAAAGCCTAGTGGCTTTTTCTATTGACTCAATAAAATTGATGTAAAAAGACTGTCTGCTTTTGCGGTGTTTTGTTTAACAATATCTGGAAATAAGCTGCAACATGATCTGTATCAGAGGACAACTGTAGGGTTTATTTTAGAATCCAACTGAGGGTCGGGTTTGGACAGTTCGGGTGGTCGGATTCGGTTCACGGGCTGCCAGTTAACCACTGATCTATTTTAATTTCTTATAACAGGATTCACCATTATGGTTGCACCTGTATACAAAGTGTTCTAATGTCACTCACTTTCAACATTCAATCCACTGTTTTACAGTGTCCATATATTCTCTAAAAAACCTTGGTGTCACCACCTGATTACTGCTCTGTACAATCAGAGTGTATCAAGTGACCTTGGCAGGATCCACTGTGTGGAACAATAATCAGAACAAAGTACTTAAAACACTTAAAATGTGTAACTTTATAACAACTTTAACAAATGTGTGTAGAAAAACAACCAGTGTTGTTTGCTGAGGTCTCTTATTAGTCCTCCTGATTGCAAGGATTCTATGAAGTTCTTCAATATCAGTCTGCATGATGAAGTTTGTGGACAGATTTGTTTTAAATTGCTTCTATGTCAAGCATGGGCAACCTCAGGCTCGTTTGCCTTTTTAATCTGGCCCACCAAACTTGTCCAAAATTATGTTACTGATTTCTATTATCATCATACTTCTGCCTTTTCCCTTGGGATGCAGGTTTACCTGCAGAAAAACATGTAACTACTGAACAGATCAGTGTGGTGTAGCAGACTCCTGTTTATACGGATACTGAATTCATTAAGATAATTTAAAAAAAAAATGCAAATGTACTTTTTACTGCCACTGATTCTACTCTACTGTGAAATCCCCAAAACACTCATCTATCAATCAACAATCAATATTTATCTTTTCCTTGGTATGATTTAACAAGTGCTGCTGCTTTTCTTCTTTCTGTTTCTTAATATTAAATACAATATGGGAAAAAAAAGAAAAAAAGGGTTTGATTCATTTTTATTCATAAAAATCCTCCCCTTCAGTAGAATGCTACCATGATATAGAAATTCACTGAACACACGGTGTTACTCCTTTTCCGGTTAATGGGGGCGCTCGTTCCCATTCTGAAACAGACCGACGAGGAAGAGAATCACCGGAAACACTTTTTTTTTATGAGCACGCGTTGTGTCCGGCCTTTCCAACTAGGCAGCGAACAGGACTACGGTGAGTAACAAACGCTCTGCAGACAAAATAGAATTATTGCCACCTTACTTTTGTTTGAGTTCCCATTTTGTCTATCGCCAGAGTCCTGACTGTCATCTAATTTTTATGTTATGTTTTTACTTAAATTAGTTCCTAAAATTCTCCAATGTTGTTTTCTGGATTAAAAAAAAGTATGAAGTGTGCAGCCACTGTTGGTTGGTTTATACCGACACTATTCTGTGTTTGGCATGTCATGAGTCCTGTACGTCTACATGTCTCTACAGAGTCTGTCACCCGTGTTTGTAATTCTGTTAAAAATACTCTTTGTCCTTGCTGACATTATTTGCTCTTCCAGGGTAAGAAGTACAAGCCCCTGGATCTGAGACCCAAGAAGACCAGAGCTCTGCGCCGCCGGCTCAACAAGCACGAAGAGAGTCTGCGCACCAAGAAACAGCAGAAGAAAGACCTCCTCTACTCCATGCGCAAATTTGCTGTCAAAGCCTAGTGGCTTTTTCTATTGACTCAATAAAATTGATGTAAAAAGACTGTCTGCTTTTGCGGTGTTTTGTTTAACAATATCTGGAAATAAGCTGCAACATGATCTGTATCAGAGGACAACTGTAGGGTTTATTTTAGAATCCAACTGAGGGTCGGGTTTGGACAGTTCGGGTGGTCGGATTCGGTTCACGGGCTGCCAGTTAACCACTGATCTATTTTAATTTCTTATAACAGGATTCACCATTATGGTTGCACCTGTATACAAAGTGTTCTAATGTCACTCACTTTCAACATTCAATCCACTGTTTTACAGTGTCCATATATTCTCTAAAAAACCTCGGGCTCGTTTGCCTTTTTATTCCAACCTGCCAAACTTGTCCAAATTGTTACTTATTTCTATTATTATATATCATTATTATATATCATTATACTTCTCCCTTTTCCCTGCGGTTTCCACGTTTCCCCAATAGATGGCGTAGAAATGGCAAAAATAATTTTATACATGACTTTTAAATGTCAGTTGTCTTAGTTCATACAAATGCACCATCTTTCTCCCCCTGACTCAGCCTTCTGTCAAATTTTGGGACCCATTGTGGCCCGTGCCTGTTCTATGTGGACAGCTTAGCTTATATTTGTCATTTGGTAAAAACTTCACATCAATACTAAGAATTCTCACAACCGGAAAACTGTTTCCTCTTCTGCATATTAAACATATTGTACCTTAATACTTGCACAGTGTACACCTGAAGACGGCCACTGTGGACCTCGTGTCTCTGTCATGACCACGCTGGACTGACCCTGATCTGAGTGG
>NC_024328.1:1595646-1644793 GCF_000523025.1 Cynoglossus semilaevis | reverse complement strand
TGCCTGGAATGACAGTCACCTTGACTCTAATTACGTTTCCTTCTATCAGACTGCTGTCATCTGCACTCAAGTGACTCGACAACATAAGAGGCTTCTCAACTACACTATCATCTGACTCTGGTGCACACTGTCAGCATGAGCACACCAGCCATCATCTTCACACTCTATCTTTGTTTCAGTTTGTTTTCGTCTGTTTTCGCTCCTCTCAGGTACAGTGATAAGGAGTCTGGCTGCTTTAAGGTCAACAACTGCCAGTGTATCATGAAGGATGGCAGCGGCCTGATCAACCTGGAAGCCATCGGGGATACAAGTGGATTCCTGGAACACCTGAGACCCATTTCAGGACACAGGACGGCAGAAAGCGATGAGATCCTCTTGTCGTTCAGCCCCTGTCGGCCTTTCTCACAGTCAGAGGACCTGACAGAAAGTGACTGCACGAACATCGCTGCGTCTATCATCATCAGGTACCACAAGGCTAATGTTGAAACAGTACTATTTTTTTAATAGTCCTTGTAAAACACACTGTACACTTTATCCAAGTCAGAATCTGAGTTTTCTTTGTTTCTTGTGTTTGAAAACACAAATGGAATTTGACGAGTTGGTGTTGTAATAAATACAAACATTACATTAACATTACAATTGCTGCACATCGGGCTTTGGCAATAAAATTGTTAGTAATTTAATTTAAGTTAAAAATGTTTTTTAATATGACGTCCTAACACACAGAGGTTGCAAGACCAGAAACATGTCTGCCCTCTGCTGGTGCACGGTTTCTACAACCAGCATAAGACATGTACTCTGCTCTGAACAATTGACCAGGAAAACAGCCTTTGAAAAAGCGCAACTAATAAAATTTACCTTTCCTTCAATCTAATTTTTTTAAAAGTGTAAAAGCAGGCCGTGACTTTCAAATATAAAAGACCAAAAATGACTACCATGTATTATATACTCAGGTATTTTGTTAGACCACAGGTTGTATTCGATGCTGTCTTTCTCTGCAGTGATGACGTCCTTCACGACTAGATGGCAGTAATTCCAGTCAAACGATTTAGAGCCTGCAAAAGGAGAGCAAAGCATTCTTGTAATATCTTTAAGAGACTAAGTATATGAGCTGCCACAAAGCTCTTACATTATTATTTTTGAATGAGAAGTCCACTACATGGCATATTGGTGCATCATGTATCTATTTGATCATTCCATCTGACTCCAGTTCCACACTGGACTTTTTGGAAATATCCACTTGTTTGCTGCAGCTGCTGTTAGCCAGTGCAGTGTTAGACAGACATCAGAGGAGGAAACTGTGTTATTAAAAAAATAGATGTTGGACGTCTGCTCTGGATCATCATCCTCTTGTAGGCCAGCTTCCTTCCTCACACTTACATTCCTAACTTCCTGTGAGACATGTGCTGATATTTATTGGAATCCATTATTTCCTGGGTCTGTGCAGTGTTTTCCTTAGACACGGCATTCTGGCTGAAGAAAGCCCCAAGCTGACTATTGTCCCCTACACACACTCAAAGACACACAGAGACAAGAAGCAACATATGGCCCCAGGTTCAGAGACGGTCCACAGAACAGATTCAGCTTGACCCTTATTGCAATGTCCTCAATAGCAAATAAAACAAACCCTGAAAATAATTAAAGGCATTATGGTGAACTTCCTGGTGCTGCTTTGACATCCT
The DNA here is from genome assembly GCF_000523025.1 of Cynoglossus semilaevis. Lineage (NCBI taxonomy): Eukaryota > Metazoa > Chordata > Actinopteri > Pleuronectiformes > Cynoglossidae > Cynoglossus > Cynoglossus semilaevis. The sequence goes on along the minus strand of NC_024328.1, from coordinate 1,643,111 downwards.
CTGGAGGTCAGTCTGTCTGAGCTCTCGTCTCAACTTCAATGTTGAACATATTGTAGATCTTATTAAATTTGAACTGTTGTTTTTAGAATTGTCCTTTTTTATATAAAATTGTGAATTTTATGAGTGCGTACAGTTACTGAAATTACAGAGATGTGAATGTGTTATAGTAGGATGAACTCACTTAGATTAGGTCCTACTTAAATGGTGTGTTCCAATGGGCTGCAGTGGTGATGTATTTTACATATTTTGAATCAGTTACTCAAAATAAATGACACATTTTGGGTGATTATGATGTCATAGAATATTAAACCATAAAAATATTTCTGAAAGGCACATGTGACTAACCATTTCCTTGTTTTCTAGTTTGTTTGTTAGGTTTTTTTTTTACTCAATTTGACTTGAATATTAAAAAAAAAACAATTTTGGACATGATCCTATTTAGAGAAAATCAGCTGATAAAAGACACAAGTGGACACTGTGAGTGATATTAAATGCTGTACAGTACAATAGGAACCATGTTACAAGTAAAGTATGTGAATATACTGCTCTATAAGCCAACATGGTTTTGGTAAAATGATGTAGATGTTTTGGCACTTTTTTTTGTCTCAAAGATTTAAGATAGTATTTTAAATATCTGTAACAAAAATCATGTGCTGCTAAACCTAGAATATTTCATTTTTGTCACATAATGGAAACCAGACTTCAAATTGAGATTTTTCGAAGGATTTTGATCAGAGATCTAACAACTATAATTAGTGCTGCATCAGTCTTTACTGGTCTCTAAAATGACTCAGTCCAAACTTTTGACACTTTAACTGTGACTTGTAACTGTCCCAGTTAAGGTTTCCTGCCTGTGATGACTCTGTCCACTCTGTTTGTACTCAGTGCAGCTCTGCTCCATCATAGGAACTGTCCCGCTGCTCCTCTGAACGTTCACTTTCACCCCTCTGTCCGGCAGATGTGCACTACTTTATACTCTGTCACATTCTTGTCTTGACTTCCTCAGTTCCTCTTTACTGAAGGCAGACTGTGGAGGCAGCTGGAAACCTTTTCATGCTTTTTACAGTCTCCTCTGCTTTCCATGCATCAGTCGGCTCTACTTTCACACCCACTGAAAGCTGTAAACTGAAGCTTATTCAAAGTCTATCTATATGTTGGTCTTTCTCATATAATTTATTTTTTGATCTAAGAAATGTCTAGGAAGAGGCCTCAGACCAATTGTATGCCTTGACTTACAAAGTATTTTCACATTACTTAGAAGAAAACCAAACTTTTGTCAGTAGGCATGATGCAGCATAGCAACAGACCACACCATGAAGGTAAAATCAAAACACTGGTTTCTTGAAAGTGAAACATCAACGGGAGCATCTCTGTGATGTGGTTAGAACAGAGGATTAGCTTAATGGATGTGCAGCAGACTGCATGCTGCCCTCATGTCAATGTGTGTTCAATCTCTGAATTCTCTACATCATCCTGTTTCATCTGTACCTCAGAAATGCAAGCTGGCTCCAGGAGGAGCAGAATGTTCCCAATGAATCCGAGCCTAACCTTTGTAACAAGGTTAGCATGAAAATAAAGTATTTTTCTCTGTGCAGAATCTCTAGGATAGAGATAGAAGAGAGGTGAATACAACAGAAAGACAACAGGTTTCCATGTCTAGGTTAGGGAGCAGTGGAAGACGTGATGTGCAGTTTCTGCCTTTGAACATAACTTTGAGTTTTGAACATGAAAGATTTCCAGAAATTGTTGTTTAAGAATCTCATAAGGTCAAAACATAATTAAAATAATTTTGGTTGATTTGGATCACATGAGGTTTTAGTCAAATCCTAGATTAAAATCTGACAAAATGTAGCATGATGCTGCTCTGACTACAGTTTTACAGCAGATATCTGACAATGAGACAGATATCTGTTGTCCTTACGGTAGGTTTGCTTCAGAGAGACTACCTCCAGCCAATTTAATAAAATACTCCATTAATGTCCTCATTAAAGATGGTGGAGCATTTGTGTACATGATCATATGTCAATACTTATAGGCCAACTGCATTGTGGGAATTGTAGGAAAACTAAGTACCCTTAGCAATTTCTTCTTTTTTTTAAGCTCACATAGAAACACTTATAATATTATATTACAATATAAGACAAATAAACACTAAAATTAAATGTTGAAATTGTTATCTTGTACATTTTACCATCATCAGTGCTACAAGAGTAAAAAAATTAATTTAAATATTTTTATTCAATTATTATATATCCTCCAAAATGGTTGATTGAAGTGGATTTGAGTCAGAGAAAGAAAAAAAAGCAAATAAACCGCTGTTTTGTTTTTCTTTTTTAAATTATCTTTTGTTAATGTCACTATCCTGCAGCCTTGTGGTGTTCACGTCAAACCAAGCTTTGCAAGTGTTAAGGCATAGGGGGCGCCCTGAATACATCAAAAGCACTCAGTGTCAGGACTAGTGATCCTCAGCAGTTGATGAGTTTTTTGCTAGAAGGGAAAAACGGTTAGAATTTCGATGTGAATTAGGGTTTAGGTTGGTTAATGACTGGTTATGGACTCTCTCTGTGTCTTTCTCTTTCCATCACTTGTTCAATTCCAAATAGTAAGTGTTGTTTTTTGTGGACTTTTTCCAGTCATCCCTGTGTGTATAGATGTTTTAAGGTTTCTTAAACCTGCTGTTAGCTTAGCTGTTCACTATATGGACCATAGCTGTATGAATCCCACGTCTCCTGAACACGATTGGGCGTTAAAAAAGGAAAGGAAAAAGGGAAAGTGATCTCCTTGTCATTTTGACACACATCACTGCACACAACCAAATGTGGCCTCTGCTTTTAATCCATCACCAAAGTGAACAGTGTGCAGCTTTAAGCACCCAGGGAGCAGTGAGTGGGGACAGTGACATGCTCAGAGCACCTCAGTGGTAACTTCTCAAACTGACCTCTCAAAAAAAGACAAATACATGACAATGATTGACCATAACTGTATTTATCAATAGTATCATAGATGATATCATCAGTGTCAGTGTGTGGCATGTGTTTTGTAAACAGGTACAACACAGACAGCACACACACCGGCCGCTGCATCACGTATGGAAGACACGACGGCAATCAGTTCCACTACAACCACACCCTGAAACTTCTGTCTGTCTCTTACTTCTGTAAGAAAACACTGCACATGGTTAAGACACAGTAACCACTGCTCCTGTTCTGTTCTTTGTCCTCCTACTCATCCTTCTCCTCCCTGTACCACAGCGGATGAGGAGCAGCCCTTGACCGTAGTCCATTTCCACTGTAATCCAAATCAGTCCTTTTCATTCACCCGCGACCTGAGGCTCAGCTCGGACCAGGTGCCCCTGCAGATGTGGGTGGAAAGCCCCTGTGCATGTCCAAATGCCTGCTCCATGGGAGATCTGGGGCTCGGCACCATCTTCCTCATCATCCTCTCCCTCAGCGCTGCAGCATACTTCATTTTGGGTAATGCTGTGTTAAAAGGGTTTCTCAGTGAGTCCTAATTCTAAGTGTGACGGTCAAGAGACTGGGAGGTCTGCTCATGACCTTCCAGGTTCCACCGAGAACCGTAAAATCTCACAAATGTAACATGGACGAAGGGGGTAATTTGTCTTGTTGGTTTAGAGGAAAAGGTCAAAAGGTCATAGACCATGATGACATCACCGGGGCTTGAATATTAGTCCCTATTATAATACAAGTCTGAATTCTTGCTTTTTCAGGATTTTTGACTATAGCTCATAACGGTTAAGATCACATTAAAGTCTAAATTTTAGGTTTAAACTTGATGATTTTCTGAAAGTACCAGTGGATATAATGTCATTATTATAGTTTCTGGACACTTTTTGTGTCTCAAAGATTTAAGGTAGTATTTTAAATATCTGTAACAAAAATCACGTGCTGCTAATTTATAAACAAACTAATAAAATTCATTCTAATAGAAAAAAATAGATTCTAAAGAAATGTCAAAATTCTCAGATTAAATTAAAAGCTATGATTTAATCCTGCAAATCTGGGAAAGGATTGGTTTGTTTTTAAAAAAATACTCTTCTATTTAGTCATGATTCACAACATTCTAACTCTAAAATAATGTTTATTTCAATAGTTTTTGACAAGATTGGTGTTTTTTCTATCAAGACCACTACTTATTTTCTTATTGATTCCCTCGCTCTCTCTGGTGTTTGTGATCATTGGCCCTGAGCTCTATCTGATGACGCTTCTCTCTGTTCCTCTGACAGGCTCCTGTGCCCTCAGGTCTTTTCGTGGCAGCAGTGGAGTACAGATTGCTCCAGAGCCCAGTGTCTGGTGCATGGTCTGCTCTCTCTGCACAGAGAAGAGACCCAGGAGGAGAAATTACACAGACTCAACACATGGTGAACCATAAGCAGATGTTCACCTGCTGGAGTCCAGGTCGGGGTTCCTACCTTGAAGTGGAGGTAACAGAACTCATTCAAATGGATGTGACAAACTCACATGTTTTTATTACAATATCACTAATGGACTGAAGGAAACCAGAATGATCAAGGCAATTTATGTATATGCATTTACACGTTATCGACAACTAATGTTGTCACTCTCTCACAGCACTTCCCATTAAAATTTTTCAATGGGATGTTTTAGTTGACAGTGGCACAGGAACTGCTGATCTTTGCTTTCTTACATTACAAGTTAAATTGTTTGTGGCCAAAAAAAACCAAAAACCCCAAAAAACGTTTTTATCGGTGCATATAACATTTCTGTTGCCACAGATACATTTTTCCAAACAATGGTTCTTTTTGCCTCTTGAGAGGATGCTACTGTTCACCTTGTGCCTCTAATGGAGATAAAGGCACTGGAACTGTCCCTGGTACTACTGCTGTCGATTTCTGTGATGGAAATATCAGTTCCTGTTGCTGTTTCATATTTGTTTAAGCTGGGGATTGTGTGTACATGTCTGAGTGTGTGTTCCAAATAAATATATGTGCTCATGATTAGATACCTATATCTATTCCATCCTTCTGTGTTTTGACGTCAAGCGTGTGCCTTCTTCCTCCCTGTCTTCACACCTGCCTCACGTTGACCCATATTTGTCACTTGCTCATCTGTTGTTTCAAGATGTATTTTTCTAAAAACATTTTTCTTTTTAGTTTCTCTGAAAACTAATCAACAGTGTTTCATCATCGTGTTTTCTAAGCCGTGTGGGGCCCATATGTGTGGACAGCTGCAAGCATTATCATCGCAGGCCTGCTTCTCATCACTTCACTCTGTCTGAGTGGAGGCATTTAAGGGGGCAGATCGTTTCAAACGAGTATGTGCTCTGTTCCTCCTCTGTGTTCAGTCATCAGAAGGTGACTGTGGTTTGCTGGGGGCTCCAGTGCTGCCGTGTGAAATCTCTGGAAGTTCTGTTGTGCCTGTTTTGACATCAGGTTCTTGTATTGTCGTCTGTGGTGATGGAGGCCTATGAGGAACAGAAAGGCATGGTCGCTGAGGCATCCTGACTTTTTTTCTGTTTTCACTGCAACAGACTGAATAAAACATTGGCAGGAAGAGGTGAAAGAGAAATATGAAAGTGATTACACATGAGCAGCTGAAAGCAATTAACTTTTGTCACTTCACACTTCTAATATGAACATAAAAGTTTATATTGGCAGGGGAGCTTTGTGGTCCTGTTATAGTAATGTGATCTCACTGTTGTTGAATGGTGAATTCCAAGTGACATCGACTGTGTTTGTGTGTTTAGTGTTTGACAAGATGCTTAAATGTTGTAAAAAAAATTTAAAGCAGGAAATAAAATTTTTCACTTTTACACTGACTGTCCTCTGTTGGAATTTTACTAAAAGTAAGATTTTCAGATGACACACTGCCCATCTACCAAAACCAATTTCTTCCTCATGTTTACTCTTATAAAAATGTGTGTATAGACCGCTACATATCCATGTTCTGCATCAATAGCTGTGCAGGGATACACAGCAGCTATAGACACCTAGAACCTCTGTGTGCAGGGACCTTTCTATCACAAGTCAGGCTTGGACAGCGCCATCAAGGGACGTTGGGGAAGAGAGCAGGAACACTATGTTAGGTCTAGCTTCTCCAATAGCTTTGGAACCAGGACACTGTCACTGGTGATTGTAGGAGAAAAATCACTGTGCTGGAGCTTTTTCGTGTTTGTCTGCTAATCTGAGCTCTTGGCGTAGAGCTGCATGACCTCATTATACTACTGACATCGGAATGGGCTAGTACCAATCGGAACAGTGGGAAGCAATAGAACGTAACATAGAAATACCTGCTCTTGTACAATAAATGGGTTTAAAAACAATGGTGACTTTTAGGGAAATGGCTCGTTGCATTGCAGTTGTCAGGATATTTTGAGCAGATCAATGTTGAAAAGAACAGTGTAATAATCCCAGCTTTATAACATTCCCACTGTGAGTTCTAATGTAGCAGGACTGTAGTTTCTGGAAGTACCTAATGCAGTTGCTGGAACTGTTTAGATTTTTCCTTTAATGCAGGGCCTTCCTTATATAATTTTACTCAGACTCCAACTGCAGCATCTCACTGACAGCACGTCTGTATAAACTGGAACATCCATCCCATATTGAACAGTGGACCATACAAATCCACACCATCCCTCTGTTCCCACGTCTACACGTATGTTTAACAGAATTTTTTTTTTCATTGAACCTTCTGTTACGTCATCCTCTAGTTGTATGGACTGAATGCACACAATGGGCAAACAGTTGCATGCATCGCAGTAATTCTGTCACCTTGAGAAAATATTTTCAATCTCACAATCCATAAAAATGGTCCTGGGACCCATTATGGATGACTGGTCCAGATTCTGGAAACAAAGGTGAAAACCACAGATGTGACGTGAAACCTTTTTACCCAAAAAATAGTTCATGGAAGTGATGCAGATGTTTGTTTTCTCCTGTGGCTGCTGCAGCCCCAGTATCTACGCCCAGAACATCAGCAGCACCATTCAGCACTCATACCTCTGGTCCTCGGCCTCGGAGCTGTGGTCCACGTCCTCACAGAATGTTGAAGGCAGATACAGATGGAGTTCTGAAACCTTGGTGGCGCCGGCCTGTCCCTGACCAGCCTGTCTCTCATTGATGCAGGGGGTTGTGGGAGATTCTGGGGGGGCAGTCACAGTCAGTGCTACAGTGCTTCGAGCTAATGGTCACATCCTTGCTGCAGATGTCATTTACAGCCTGCCAACTATGAAAACACAACAAAACATTCTAGGGTTCTAGTGATGGATGGATCCTTCTGAGCAACTGTGTCCATTTATCTTTAGAGGAGGATATCCAACAAGCTGCAGCAATAACCATCCACTGCTTCATTCCACCCAACAGGAGGAATGCTCAACTCTCATGTCAATTGGCAATGAAATTGGATTATTTGTTTGAGTCACCACAAATAAGCACAGCTGCTCTGTTCCTGTCCACAGCTCAAAGAAAAATTCATCTTAGCTTGTTGTCTGCATGTGATTAGAGGAATCCACATGGAAGCTATTGTCTGTGACTGAGTGTGTTTGTGGGTGTTTGTTTGTGTGTGTGTGTGTTTGTGGGTGTTAATAAATCTGATTTTCATTTCATATTTAGTTAAGTTGCACTGTAGGAATGGAACTTGTAGTCAGCATTGACTTTGCTGTGAGCGCCCCCTGCAGCCATAAACAGCGTCACTCATCAGTCAGGGGCAGCAGTGGTTTTGTGGTTAAGGAAGTGGACCCCACACACTGCTCCGTGGGTGTTTTAGCTGCCCCCCTGCTCACTTTGATGATGGGTTAAAGGCAGAGGTCACATTTTGTTATGTGCAGTGGTGTGCAGTGTCACAATGACAAGTAGTTCACTTTCACACATGGAGGCATACTCTTGTTCTAATTTTTCACCTGGTGACTCGGATTCCTGAGTCAAATTTGTATTTACCTGAAATAAAAGCAGAGTTTGGTGAAGCCTTGTCTTCAGTTGAATGTTCATCAGGTGTCGTTACAGATGTAGGAGCTCCAAGAATGAATGATGTAACATGGTCTTCAGATAAAACTATACTGAAAGCAGTAATGTGGCACTGGTCTCATAACAACTGAGGCACTGACTCCATCACAGTCTGATTGACAAATAGCTTAACCACTAACATTGTTAATTTACCCGTAGCTGCCTCACTTGTGTTATCTCCTCTGTACTAGAACAGGATGGGGGGAAAGTCACTTTTTCTGTAAAGAACCTTTTGGAAAATATGACTTTTTTTATTTTATGTTACCTTTTGTTTTTAATTTGATGATGACTGATGAGTCTCTGCTTGCCTGTCTTGACTGTACGTCACTGGTCGCAAGACGATAAAAGTGAAATCACCACTCTCTCTCTGTTATCACATTAATTACGCAAATATTCATCTGACTCATTATAGGTTACACATATCTCATATATTTATAAAACTTCAGATGTATGTACTATATATACGTGTATATATATATTATATATATATATATATATATATAAAGTACATTCATCTGAAATGTTATCTCAAACTTCAAACTTTTGAACACATTCCTCTTAGTTATTGTTTAAGTACAAGTGAACTTTTGAACAGCAATGTTGAGCAGTGAGTGTAAACTACTGTTGTGTGGTGGCAGTAGAACAGTCATTCACCTGCTGTTGGACTGACTCCAGCTCCGGTCTGTGAGGTCACCACAGCTCTGCTCCCACTCCTGACTCTCACTGCTGCTTTTGCTCTGCTCTCCAAACTACCTCTCAGGCTGCTTAACAGTAATAAGCTCCTGTCTGCTGCTGCTCCTGCTCCTGCCCTGCTGCTGCTTTCACTGCTGCTGCTGCTATTGCTGCTGCTGCCAGGTCTCTCCTGGAGGGGACAGCAAAAGCCCCGCACTGTGACAGAGATGGTAATAATTACACAGTTATCCTAATTAGAAACATTCATAACAAGATCTATTTTACCACCAGTTCAACAACAGGACCCAGAGGCTAAAGTCAACCCCCCAAATTACACAACTCATTGACAAATGATGAATGATACAACACAAAAAACATTAATCAAAAAACGGACAAAGGACAACTAAAAAGATTCCTGGAGATTAGGTTTGACGCACAAAGCTGTCATTTTTATCCTAAAGCCAAACATGGAGACAATTTAAAAAACAAGAATTTGGGTTGGAGAATATTTCTTTGCCATTGTCTGAATGGCACATAAAAAACACAAAATGAAAATCTTTGAAACAAAGCTTGATGGATGCTCCATGTACATGATAGATGTCAAGAAGCCACATTAATTAGATCACATGTGGTCACCTTGGAGACCCAGAGGCTCAGTTTCTCTGAGGCAGCGACGAGTGTCGACTTGTGAACGTGGTCTTGGTGGGAGCGGAGGGAAGGCTCTGGTCTCCTGGAAGGGTCTGGACCATGGTTTGGGCTCAGAACTCCTCCTGTGGCCTCTGCATGCACTCAGGCTTTTATGTGTTCCAAGTTCAGTGTGATGTTTCATCCTGTGGCTCATCACATGTCACATATCTGCAGGGACCAATAGCATGAACTCTATGTGACTCAAGAATTAGTACATATATATAATGTTTTTTTGAAAATATTGTTTTGTTTTGAATTTGTCTCATCTTCACTCTGGATGTTTGTGTGTGTGGGAATATGGTATACATGTGTACCTAAGGAGGGATATTTTAAGTTACATAAAGATACTTCAAAGTATTCTGGAAGGTTCTGCATGTTGTAGATTTATTGTTGTGAGGTTGAACTGAAAACTGGCTCATGTCTGCACCCGTTAAGTGGAAACAGGATTTACGCTGCCTTCACTGTGTTCACCTCATCTGTCAAACACATGGGCAAAATATTGTTCTCTGCAAACACAAGCTCCACATGGATACGGTGTGTTCAAGGACTCCTCGAAATGTGTAGTGTTGAGTAAGTTAATTCTCATTGTACATCATGCTGGACTCATGCTACTCAACTAAATGTGTCCTCCACCATGAAATTGCAACACACCACACCTAGCTAAAGTGGGATTCGAACTTGCAACTCTCTCTTAGCCCTAGACCACTAGAAAATGTTCTAAAAATACACCATAGTCTATTGTAGTGTTTTGTTTTATTTATCTGGGACTATTTTCTTTACCAATAGAAATTTCAGCCAGTAGGTGGCAGTAGTGCAGCGGAGAGGATTGAAATCTGCATTTAAAACCTATTAAAAAAGCTGTCTATGATATAGGACACTTAGTGTTTCCCACAATGCACCACGAAATCCCAAGTAAACCAAGGAGTGTAGCACCGTTCGTCTTTGGTTCAGTTAAAAAGTAACCATTTTTTTAAACTAACTATTTGGATTTGATTGTTTTGTGTGGATGCAGTTAGCATGTGTCCTGGGACAGCAATGGCTCCGCAGCAGACATGCTCTGCTGATAGAGCACTATTTAAGCTTTAGCACTGTTTGACACGCCTGACAGATCTTAAAGAAAAACAGACGGTGTCCTCCTCTGGAACCGATGGGGCCCTTTAGTTTCAGTGACTGGGAACGACCAGAGGTTATCATCAGCGTGCTAACGGAAAGCATGTGTGTTCAGGTTCAGGGTTAAACTCCTTATCCCCCACTATAGTAAGAAAACTCTTACCTTCTCTCATTCCAGTGCTGCCCTAAGAACTAAGGCCGGGCTGTGTTCTCATGTTGTTTTGTTGCCTGTAGTACGGTTCCACACCCAGAAGAGTACTTTCACCAGCAGGGCTGAACCACCGTCTCCAAGGCTCCCTGTGCCCCTCTCTGGGTTTGTTTGTGGTTGGTCACATACTGTAGGTGGGGTGAGGTTTGGGGTGAGGTGGGACGGGGGGTAGGAGCCATAGTTACAAGCCTGTGTTTGTGTGACACAATAGCCATTATGGCTAATGTTTTAACAAGGCTCTCTGGTTACCATGTTTAACAGCAAATGTTCCACAACTCAACAATGGAGCAGGAGTGGCTCATGGAAGTCAATCAGACACATTCACACCCAGCATAAGTGGTTGATTTGACCTCGCCGTTGTTCTTCCCCTTCCTCGGGTCACTTGATGGGAACAGCACTGTTGGAACATGGCAGCAGGAAATAAACATGCCGACATTCCTGACGCTCCACTGCCAAGAGAGCTGCGGTGCAGGTTGTTAAAGCGGGAGAACGTGGTCCAAACCAAAATGCTGTAAATAACCCACAAATCAAACTGTTTATGTGTAATAATAAGAAGAATGCCGTCACTCAATCAAGTCAGACGTTACACAATAGGCTCTGGACTGACGCTGGTTCTTCTTTGTGTGTTTTTATCTTGGACAAGAAGTACTGAATGGATGATTACCTTATTAAAATATAAATAAATACTTGTAAAGGTTTTTGTGTAAAAAGAAAATCTGAAATTAAAGAAAAAAATTGTGACAAAGTTCCAACATATTTTGTCAATTCTCACATTGAACTCCAGGGGTTATAATTTAGAAATGCCATAAAAATGGCCCTTCCTCATGTCAGGGGGAATATAAAACAGACCACATAATCAAAACATGATATTCTTATGGTGGACTCTGAGCAATTGTTGTAAATATGTCCATTTTGTTACATTATTTAAGAAGGTTGAGAAAGCATATTTTCTGTGACTGAGAAGACAGTACTCTTCTTACCCTACAGAGGGTGCAATACACCATTTGGGAATCATTAACTTACAACTGTGAGCTGATCCAACCTTTACTTACAGTTACTTCTGTTTTGGGTTTTACTAGCATCTGTCATTTTTTGGGAGTTGCATTCCTTCCAACTCCTTGTTCTACACTAGGTGAAGACTTTTTCACCCAAAAACATTGCATGGGCTGCGAACCACTGATGTCACGCCACCCAACCTCTGTCAGACACATTTGTATGAAGGTTTTTTATGATCTTTCCTTTCGTTTTAGGAAATTGATGCATAAATAAAAAGCAGCTAATTGTTAGCAGGCAGAAATAGTCCTGCAGTTAAACATTAGCATCATCCTAGATCTGATTCTACACCATAAAAAATCAAGGCAGATCTGCATTAGAACTGAGTCCAACACAGTAATGGACAAATGTACTTCATGAAATGGCCAAAACGTGTGTATCTTATAGAACCAGCGTGGATGCTGCCTGCATATAATTACTATTAGTCATGTAGTAACTATTTCTCTCTCTTTTGTGTGTATGTATGTGCGTGAGAAAGAGAGACAATGTGTGTGTGTGTGTGTGTGTGTTTAAAGTATTGCATTTTTTTTCCTCATATTCATTGAGACATGCAACATTAGGATTGTATATTGTAAGATTCCAGGGATAACTGATACATAATGTTCTGTTTGTGTAACATGGTTGTCAGGGGAAGACAAAGAAATGTGTTTTTTGTGCTGCCCTCACTTTTATCTCAACTGGCCATTTAATGAACTCTAGTAATGGCTGTGTGGGAAAGTCTGAATAACATCAGTGATTTTTGTCAGACTGGACCAGTCTGTCTGGCACTAAGAATCAGCTGAAGTCACTTCAATCACTTTTATTTTCTGTGGTAATTCTTGGTTTGAACTTAAGCAGGTTGTCTTTACCATGTGCACGATCCTTAGTGAATTTAGCTGCTGCCATGTGATCACTCTACAAACTGTACTGCCCCCATTACTGTAACAGTGGACCAAATGTGAGGAGCCAGAATGAAACAGCATTAGAACTTTGAACATAATCCACTGGATGGGCCACCTCGCTGACACTTTTATTTCTGCGTCATAGTGATTTCACTTAAAAGAAGAAAGTACACACTGCCTCAGTACGACAACCACATCCACATGTGCCCCGTTCTTATCCACCAGTCAAAGCCGCCGTCACTGATGTCATGTTTTGTCTCATTTGTGGCAAACTTCTGGTCCAACCATGCTCTTAGCTTTGGTTCCCTGCATTACAAACACTCTCACATTCCAAAGAATATGTAGCAGTGGATTTTTCTGCAGTTATGCAATGTGGTGAATAGTAATCAGCCTCCTATTGGTCCTCTAACTTTCATCTTTGTCTGCATTAAACAGACGGGCAGCTGTTTTGGAAATGATTCAATAAGGATGTTTATGTTCGGCACATTAGACGCCCGGCCTCATGTAAGAAGTTCTGATGGAAAGCATGTGCAGGCTCTGTCCAAAAGCCATCAGGGACAATGTTTCACATGACCTTTCAACTCTGCTACCACAAGCCCGGAGCTCTTCAGCTTCTTTTACCTGCCGCTAACTGGTTGAGGCAGTTGGACGTGGAGCAGCACAGCTGAAGGAAGACAGCGTGATAACAAAGACTCAGACGCAGTCAAAACATGAGTGAAGTAACGGCCTCACAAACCCACTCTCAAAACAACCAGTCTTTCTCTGAGGCACAGCTTTGACTTCTACTGCGAGTGAAAACTAATTATTCCAGAGGGGACATTATTGTTGCTACATCAACAAATATTTTTCTCTCATTTCTCCCTCCCCAGCCCTTTTCTCTCTCACACAACTCTGGACTCCCTGACTCGTTTATTGTTCCGCAACAATTACTCAATGTGAATCCACCCATGAATTACACAGTCGTTGCATTTAAATCACCTATGCAAAAACAAAATATCGGGAGAGGCTGAGAATATTTAATATTAGAACATTGTCTTTTAACCAATTAACAGCTAATATATGATATTACAGGTAGTTTGTATTATTTCTGGGTTATACATAAAGTAGACAGTCATTCCTACTGTTATCCTACTGCAGGCATGGCCAACCTGCGGCTAGGGAGCCACATGAGGCTCTTTGCGTGATTTCATGCAGCTCTTAGGTTCATGTCGAACTTTATATTTGTGTTTTTTACGCTATGTGAAACACAGATGAAAAGATCTATACATGAAGTGCCCACGTATATCATGTGGCTCTTTGCATTAACTCAACAAAAATTGTGGCTTTTAGCCTACCAACTGGTTGGCCACCCCTGTCCTACTGAGTATGTGGAGATATACTGTAATACCCCTACAGGCTGAAGCTAACTTGTCGTTTATAGTTTTGTAGTTTAGGTCTAAATTTCTGACCACTGCCGTTGTTTTCAGTATCTATCACTCTGTCAGTCCTGCCCTTTCCCACAATAGTTGAGCCAGTCCCTTCCACACCCACAGACCCATTCAATGGTTCTGTTAACAAAATAATTAACATACACTGAATGTTTTATTAGTGCCGCACAGAAGAAATTAAATAAAAGTCTTCATAAATCTCTCAACTTTCAAAACGTATGCGCCTTAACCCTGAATCATCCCGTTCTTTTCCCGTTTACTCCTAACTGGAGGAAATTGGAATCACCAAAAACACTGTGTGGAATTCAGATCCCATTGTATGTGCATTTACTGCACACTGAAAAGCCTCCTAAAGTCAATAATAACCAAATGTTATTATTTGGGAAAAAAAGAAAAAGACTGTCATATGTGAGATCAGTGACCAGATATAAATCCAACCCTGGTGACAAATTGGTTTTCCTAAACAGCAACATCGCGTTAACACCCTGGCTGTTAGTGTGGGTGTGTACGTAGTCAGGCTAAAGGAAAATCTCTATTTTTTCCAATGTCAACTGGAAAAAAAAAATCAAACTTCTTTGGTAACATTTTCATTTGGAACTAATCATTTCTTCCTGAACATTACTAACTTACTGAAGTATAATGGATCTAACTTTGTCACAGTGAGTTGGACTGAGCTGGTTAGATCATACAGTAAAGCTGTTTAGACAAACCTCACACATTTGGTCTCTATAATTGAACATAATTTATATAAACTCTATGTTACAATAATAATAATAATACAATAATAAAAAGGGTGACAATGTCTGTAACTTAAATACAAACATATAAATGTTCACGATCTAGCACTCGGCTCTGCCCCCTCCTATTTTAATATAATCCAACATAGAGACTGCCCAAATGGCTTTTCAACAGATTTCTGATTCTCCAAAATGTATATTTATGTTGAAGTTTCTTCATAAAGATTTATATTGTTTTAGACAAAATTCCCAAGTGATCTCTAGTGACAGTCCGCTGGTCAGAGATGGTACTGCAGGCTAATTTGTATTTATGGTTGGCTTCTACAAAAGAGACAGCGACTGTCTGTCTTTTACATGTGGCCTTCAAGAACACCAAGGTTGTAGTCTAGTAGTCATAGTAATTAGTGTTCACACCCAGAGCTGGTACAAACACGCAGAGCTTACTTGCAAGTGGTTGAGACCACCCTTTGTAGACCAGAGTGTAAGAGTTTTCTCACATCAACCATGATGACCAGCACCAGGGCAGAGACACCTCAGAGCTGGAGTCAAACAGACTAAATTTTGGTTTGGTTCTTTTTTTTTTGTTGCTAAAACCACCTCACAAACCGCTCTACACAAATTTAAAAAAGGAAAGGCTGAAAAAATCAAAATGTTCCAGATGTACTTTAACTAGACTAAACAAGGCTCGTGTGGACACACCCTCATTGAGACCAATGTGTTTCAGGCAAACACTAATCAGTTTTCCTCGAATCTCATGTAAACGTAATAACCGATGCATCTTCCAAAAGAAAATCTGAAATGTTATTTTAAGTGCAGGTGGTACTGCACGGGACATGTTTTAGATGGATTAATGGATTATGTCAGTCTAAGTATATACTCAATGATTTCATTTAGGATTTGAGTCCTTTTGACCAATGGCTCTACATCTGTATGTGGCGCCACTCCTGCTCCTCTGAGCGTGAAGAGTCTCATTGTGATCTGATGATGGAAATACTTCATCACACTGCTGCCCTCGTCAGAAAGGATCCTTACAATCTGTTCCTCTTGTCAGATTCTGAGGGGGGTTTCCTACCCCGCTCTATGATATCATTGTAGTTTTCCCAGAGTCAGCAACTTGTCCTTTGTGGGCGGGGGCTAATGAGGCTCCACTAGGTCAGGACTCCCACCAGTCCGTCCTTCTCTTATGTGGCCAGTGTTGATGAGGTGGTTGATTACACCTCCCTTTGTGAGTTTGTGTGGCTTCAACACAACCTGATCAAAACCTGTATTGTTTCAACCTCTCAGCTACAACAGGTTTAGTGTAGCAACAATGGCAGCAGCAGCAGCTTTGTAAATGTGCTGTTGGTTGGTGATGAGAGTGGTTACACATGGTGCAGAGTGAGAGGACCATAGTGTAGATGAAAGACACATGACTTCCTGTAGGCATGGAGGACATGTCACTGTGAGCCAGTCAATAAAAAAATAAAATGTTATTATGAGTGTGTTGAATTACCTTTAATGTGCAATGATTCAAAAACAATTTAAGTTTCATTCAATGGATTAATCACAGGATAAGTGTGCACTATATATATATATATATATATATTAGTATATATATACATATATATACCAATGTATTTTTTGTACAGTTTTAAAACAATTAGTGTTTAAATGCATGATGGTGTCTTGTAAAAAAAGTGCACGTTGCATTGTATTTGTAATGAAATTTTGAGAGGCAAAAAGCAATGTTTAAAAATACCACCCCACAGAACAGCCTTGTGGAATACTAATTGAATTGTACAGTTTCCAAACAAAAGTAAGATGGTTTTAGTCTGACAATTAGATGGTGTAAACCACTCAACCTCATCTCAGAACAGGATTTACATACGTAAATATTATCTCTTCATTCCCAGCATCATGGGTTGTTGATGGGTGCGTTTCTGGCTCAAGGACGCTCCCATGTAGGCACCATAAGCTTGAATATATGGAGTGAAGCGTGATGACAGAAGCTGTGGGGATATGATGATGTTGCCTCCAATCACTGAAGTTTTTATCAGCGCAGAAGACGTTTCTCATGGGAGAAACATTATTACAGGCAGAGATTTTTGTGTATTTCTGTCAGCGAGCTCTGTCTGTCAGCACTGTTGTGAAACCCCTGCTGTGCTCTGACCCACAAAAGTCAACATCACATTGAGAAAAAAAAACATGTTACCACATGCAGTGAGTTTTGAAGAAGGAGAAGAAGCAACAGTTTTGTATATGAGGCGTGAGCACAGAGATGATAGCCCTGGTCCAGTTCAGTCCTGGTGTCCTGATCCAGCTGCAGACTCTTGATTTATTCCTTACTGTGAGGTCAGTTCTACAGGGAGAGTCAGGGTTCATGGTAATTGAAAAAGGGCCAACCAAGAGCCAAAGCAGAGCAATGTGTGCTGGTCTAACTGCAGTGGAGTGCAAAACAAACGACACACACACACACACATACAAACACACACACACACACACACACACAATCAATGATTAAACACAAAAACATGCCAACATTTAGCTATCCTTTGATAAATTCTCTATTCTCTGATTTTTTTCTGCAGTTGCCATTTATACCCAAGATAGAAATTTGGAAGGACAGGCAGTGGTAGATTTTGCAAAGAGAATGGAAATGGCTGTGGTAAACACCTATTTCCAAAAGAAAGAGGAACACAGGGTGACGTACAAGAGTGGAGGCAGGTCCACACAGATAGATTATATTCTATGTAGAAGATGTAATCTGAGGGAGATTAGAGACTGTAAGGTGGTGGCAGGTGAGAGTGTAGCCAAACAACATGTGATGGTAGTGTGTAAAATGACGATGGAGGTGACAAAAAGAAAGAGAGTGAAGACAGAGCAGAAGATCAAGTGGTGGAAACTAAGGAGAGAGAAATGTTGTGAAGACTTCAGGAAGGAAGTAGGGGCAGTTCTGGGTAGTGTTGAGATATTCCCAGATGATTGGGAGACTACAGCTGCAGTGATTAGGGAGACAGGTAGGAAGGTGCTAGGTCTGTCCTCTGGGCAGAGAAAGGAGGACAAAGAGACCTGGTGGTGGAATGAGGAGATCCAGGAGAGTGTGCAGAGAAAGAGATTAGCGAAGAAGAGATGGGACAGTGACAGAATAGAAGAGAACAGACTGGAGTACAAAGAGAGGACAAGGGAGGTGAAGAGGGAAGTGGCCAAGGCCAAACAAAAGGCATATGAGGAGTTGTACGAGAGTTTGGACACAAAGGAAGGAGAAAAGGAGTCGTATAGATTGGCGAGACAGAAAAACAAAGCAGTACATGTGTGTAAACGAAAGACAGAACAGTGAAATAGTGAGGCTACAAGGAGCAGAGGTGGTGAAGGTGCAGGAGTTTAGGTCCTTAGGATCAACTGTTCAGAGCAGAGGAGACTGTGGAAGAGAGGTGAAGAATAGAGTACAGGCAGGATGGAACAGCTGGAGAAAAGTGTCAGGAGTGATCTGTGACAGAAGAGTGTCAGCTAAGGTGAAGGGAAAGGTTTACAGGACGGTGGTGAGACCAGCCATGATGTATGGTTTAGAGACAGTAGCAACAGGCAGAAGACAGGAGGAGGAGCTGGAGGTGGCAGAGTTAAAGATGCTAAGATTCTCTCTAGGAGTGACAAGAATGGACAGGATCAGGAATGAGGTCCTTAGAGGGACAACACAGACAGGAAGGTTTGGAGAAAAAGCTAGAGAAGCCAGATTGAGATGGTTTGGACATGTGCAGAGGAGGGACAGTGGATACATTGGTAGAAGAATGTTAGAGATGGAGCTACCAGGTAGGAGACAAAGAGTAGATATATGGATGCAGTGAGGGAGGACATGCAGATAGTTGGAGTCAGAGTAGAAGATGCAGAGAACAGGGAGAGATGGAAATCAATGATTCGCTGTGGCAACCCCTGAAAAAAAGGGACAATGCTGAAAGAAAAAAAAAGAAGAAGAAGCCATTTATACCCAAGAGCTAGATTTTCACTGATTCCTGCCCACAACGTGACATAGACATCAACAGTACTTCATACCCACAGGCCCAGTTTGGACCCTTGGCTCTGGTCTTAATACACTGAGACAATATGAGGCAGATAAACAGCTGAGGTTAATTTTATAATGAAAACGCCATGTTCTTCAAAGATGGATGATCTAAAAGTAGAAAAGGATTTTGATGAACTGGAGGCAGATGATCTGCCTTGAAGACCCCTGGAGGTCGAAACCAGAAGGAAAAAAAAAAGAAGATCAAAAGAAATTAATATTTGTGGCATGTTTCCTAAAAGGGTGTTGTAGCTGGTACTGATGTAATTGTCTAAAAAAACACTAAACATGTATTTAATGATTACTGTAGCTAATACACACATAAAAGAAAACTCTGTCTCAAACCAAATATTTTGTTTAGATTTAGTATTCTGTGCAGTTCAGACATCTCCATGCTTTTTTCCTTATAAATAAAATCCAGCTTATTAAGGAGTGAAGGGACATTTTCATTTGTCTCTCTGTAGTTCAACATGCTGGGATCTGAAAACTGAACCCAGGCTCTGTGAGCAGCAGGATACAGAAACTAGATTCCTCTCATTGATGTGTTTGGAACGGGCTGTTCCTACCGGCGAAAATCAAAGTTACAACAAGGAAGTCTGAGAACATTTCTGTGACTACTTAGCCAGTGATCTGTTGATGTCTTTAGGCTGAGAGACTTCAAACAGTTAATACTTCCTTAAGAAGTATTTTTGCACAATGTAAACATAATTCTGTATTATAGAAACGTTTGGCAGTGTTGTCTGAATTCTGCTGCACCACAGCACAAAATTACTTTCAACCTAGATAGATGGATGGATGGATGGATGGACGGACGGACGGACGGACAGACGGACGGACGGACGGACGGACGGACGGACGGACAGACAGATAGATAGATAGATTGATAGATAGTATGTCAAGGCCAGGTGATCAAATACTTATTTGACACAGTAAGTTACAAATAAATTGATGAAAAAATAAATCATACAATGTGATTTCTGGATTATTTTTTTTAGAATGTGTCTCTCACAGTGGACATTCAACTACGATACAAATTTCAAACCCCTCCATGATTTTTAAGTGGAAGAACTTGAAAAATCATAGGGTGCTCAAATACTTATTGACCTCACTGGATATATGCACACACACACACACACACACACACACACACACACACATACGTATTTACCTACATACCTACACACGTATAGATATACATAAAGAAAAATATATATACATCTAAATATGCATACTCATTTACAGACATACACATACATCAGCATTGCGTGAGCATATATATACACATATACATAAACATATAGTTAGAATATAAAATAGAAATGCAATGGTTTGTTGAAATATAATAGTAATGTAATTGGAGATGGTGGTGGAGATGTGGTTACTGCACTAAAATTATTGTTGAGTTATTGCACCTACTCCCCTATCCACCAGTCGTTTGTTCGCCCTCCACCCACCCAGAGAAGAGTTAAACAGTTTAATTGCCCGTTGGATAAATGAGTTTTTAAGTTTATTGGTCCTGCTCTTCGGAAGGAGGAGCCTGTCACTAAACAGACTCCTCTGATGGATGATAACAGCATTGTCCAAGATGGCGAGCAGTGTTTTCTTCTCTGACACTGTCACCAAAGCGTCCAGGTTGATGCCCACCACAGAGCTAGACTTCCTGATCAGCTTCTCCAATTTGTGTAAGTCCGTCTTTGATGTGCTGCTCCCCCAGCACACCACAGTGTTCGACATAACACTCAGCAACTACAGCAACTACAGACTGGTAAAACATTTTCAGGAGCTTCCTGCAGATGTTGAAAGACCTGAGCCTCCGCAGGAAGTACAGTCTACTCTGGGCCTTCTTGTTCAGCTGCCTACTGTTGTGTGCCCAGTCCAGCTTGTTGTCCAACCACAGCCCAACGTATTTATAGGTCTCCATGACCTCCACCTCCTGACCCTCGATAAGACCTGGCCGCAGTTTTTGTTTGGATTTCCCAAAGTCTATAAGACCAGCACCTTGGTCTTGGAGGTGTTGCCTTTACCTTTATAACCAGCCCCTACAGTGATAGTTGCAGTTTTCAATCCAGAGAAACAGGGTTAAGATCTTAGTACTAACAGGACAAAAAACAAACGAGAACATGTGGTCTATCAAAGCCTGTGTGATCCTATATGTTATAGATGTTTGTGAATGCAACCTGACTGTATAATATCAGTGTTTGTTCAAGCAGTTCAATTCCTCTGAGATTTTGTTCCAACTTCAACAAGCTCTCTTGTTGTTACGTTAGATGTCTGCAGTAATGATCAGTTGAAAATGTGTAATTAATAAACTGAAAATCAACATAAATGTTAATTGTTGTGCACACATTCACACATTAGGACAAAGTTCTATTCCCTGTTTAAATGGTTGTTTTTTGAGGTCACTGTGTGATTTCACCTGTGCATGGGTAATTTTTGTCATAACACCCTGATAATTAAATTAACCACAGCTAGAACACAGATGATGTCAAATGTAAACAGGAATATCACCGCCGGGAAATGATCCAAGACTCAGTGTGAGATATATCAGTCTACGTCATGCACTGAACGTGCGGTTTCTGATTAGACAATGTAACACAGCTCAGCTCTCGTTTCAGAACATGGTCTGTTTCAGTGCTGCTTTAGTGACCTCTTCCAGAGGCCACACTTGTGTTGCATTTTGGGTAAAGGCGAAGTGGATCCGCAGGATTAAGTGAATTCAGTGTGTCAAACATCAGTGCCGCCAGTGGTGAAAGTGATCTGCACCTCTGGATCTATGTTAGCGTGTCAGAAGGGATTAAATGTCCTCACCCATGACGCTGGGTGAGTTTAAGCAGCAGTTGGTCTCCATGCATCAAGTTTGCTGTCAAGGGTGTGACTGTGCTCTCATGGAGGAGTTTGAAAATGTTATTTATGTCAGTGGTGATTTCATGGATACGGTCACCGTAACAGACTGTTTTTCACCTTTGTCTTTGGTTTTCAACTGTTTATATCTTTGGATTTTTGTTTTTTTTAGTTTATTTTTTTATCTTCAAAAATCAAATGCAGAAATCATATATTGTAATTGCTGGAATCTGAAAGTTTCTTACATACATTACCGTTGTTAAGTCAGTGTTGTTTGTCAGAAAATGACGGCATGGTTCCTCTGCTTATCCTTCTTTGCAGCTTGGCTAATAATTAGCATTGTGCTACAGTACAACAGGAGCAACGACATCAACAGAAACATTTTGTTTGCACAGCTGAACGTTTAATGCACCTGGGCAATGTTTTAAATGTGTTGCCATGGTATTACATTGCTCAGTTCCATAATTTTGACACACCAGTAAGAATGACGCAAATACATTGTGTGATGTCAGAACGCAAGAAAGTTAGCTAAGCAGTGTTGTATCTGTATTATGTGATTCGGTCATCAACCGAAATAAATTTAGGTTAAAAAGCTTGCTTAGCTTGTGTCAAGTATTACTATTAAAAAAAAAAAACATTTATTGTTATTTACAATTTAATTACAAAACCTCATTAACATGATTCATTTTGGATGATTGAGGGCTAGTAACAGGACAGAATGTAGAGCAGATTTGGTCGATAAAGATAGACCTGGAAATGTGAGGAGTGATTAACTGAAGTATTTTGAGAGGCTAATGACAATTGGCCGGGGTACCATTTTTGGCCCACAAACCCCCCACATATGGCCCATGACAAGATATCAATAATAATTTTATTTTGTGGTAATAGTTTTGATGTATTTTCATTTCTGTAATTGTAATATACACTGTAGTAATAAACAGTTTTTATAATAATGAAAAAACTACTTTTACTAAAAAATCCTCCGACACCGATGTCACCCTCAGGTGAAATGACAGTGACAGCAACGGTCCTCAGCTCATTTGACTTTGAGGTCAGTGTCTTGAATGGCCTGGATCTACCTTAGAGCAGATCCAGGTCCCACAGAAAGTAGCACTTTTAAACCACTGCAGTGAACTATCATCAGTTGATCCCTCTCCTCTGGAAACTTAATGAAATGTGAAAAATGAAAAAGACATGAAAGCTTTAAATCAAAGAAAGTGCTGTGTTTGATTTCAGTCAGATGAGAAGCAGACGCATGAGTCCCTGTCCTGCTGGGCCTTCTCTCGTCTGATGGCAGGGCTGATAATAAACCTTTTTCTATCCTGTAAAAATGTGGAAGTATGAAAGAAGATCGCAGATCCAGGATTACAGTAGACTGGTGCACAGCAGTTGGCCGACAGAGGAGGCTTTGAAATACTTCTGCTGTCCCAGTGTATGAACAACACACTCTTCTGTTGTGCATGTTTCAAGAGAGCCATCAATGTGGACAAATTAAACCCTAAATTATCCTTGAAAGGAGATTCTGTCTTCCAAAATGTTCCATTGTCTCCTCCTGTGTTGTCTGGTGAATGAGGCCAGTGTGAGTGTGTAAGAAAGTACACAAGTGAGTCATTTTATCGGCTGGTCATTAACCTTCAGACAACAGCTGTCTGTTACAGAACCAGAGTTGGTGCTGCACAGCAGAGGAAGATCTGATCATCACCACAATGCTCATATTATTTATTAGCCCAGATTTTGGGCTGCTGTCAGTGGGCCAGCATTCCTGAAGGCCAGGGGAGAAAGTGGCTTTGTGCTGAATGTCAAGTATGTCTGGGATTTTACTGAGAGGTCAACAGAAACCTTTTATCAGACGCCTACGCACATTTGTACCATCCCGTCACTGTTCAAACAGTAACTCAGAGGTTGCTGGTTTATCTGACAGGTACTTTTGATGTAGTACCATTACAGCTGTACATGTTTACAGGTCCAGTTTGAGTTGCTCTGACATGAGTGTTTTTTGGTCTACATGGACTTGGATTCCTACAGTGATTATCTTCTGGTGCCCATCGAATTGTCCAGTCCGGCCCACAGGTGGATCCTAAAATCAACGTCAAATAATATTGTTAAACTTATTTTATTTTATTTGAGTTTCCAGCGCATTGTGTCTGTCCAGAAATATTCCGGCCCTCCGAACAAATACAGTTGGTGACCCCTGTCCTAGTGTAAGAATCCTAGTATATCCTGGTATATGTCTCGCTATGATTGATATGACTTTATCAAGCTAAAGGATATGGTTACTGTTAAGAACCAATAGGTAATAATTGTCCTTTATAGGTGCCTTTGTGTTGTGTATTGAAACAAATATGAAATGTGAAATACATGCAATCTATTGTTATTTTGTTATTAAGGATGAGAATGTTTCTAAGAGAAATAACGAAGCAGTGCATTCTGTTTTTCTATTCAGTCTAAAATGATGATTTATTTTTTTTTTGTTTGTATTTTAAGACATCCTATTAAGCACCAATTGCTTAACTTGTTTGATGCTTTCGTTTATGGCTAACTTCATGCTAAGCTAACAGGAAGCTTTGAACTGTTGTGACTCAGACACAAGGTCTACGGCAGGTGTAGCATAGTTTCCAGGACAACTGGACACTTGACTATGTTCTCTTCCAGAAATAATGCAAAAGGTGATTTTCAAAGAATGTTTTCATTTCGATTCAGTCGCTCATGTCAGACTGACGACTAGTTCGTTTGTCTGAACCCCGACTTCCATCAAAAAGAGAAGACCATGTGACACTCGGGGATCATTTTCCTGTCGTTGCCCACATCTGCTTGCTCCCAAAGCATTCATCAAAAGTAAACTAACAGTTTATTGCAGTGCGGTTTTTCACAAGACTAATGTTCTCTCTAATAAAAATCAAACATTCTTTTATTGTTTCTACCAGCAGGCAATAAAAGTAGTCCTTGTGGTGTCATGGATCAGTGGTTGGGACTGTAGCTCGTACTAACATTATCATGCATTGTTCACAGCCACAGCTGCAGAGTCACTGCTGCAAACATGACAAATTTCCTCTGTAATTTAATTTGATCCATCTTTTGGTTTAGCTTTGTAGCCGCTAATGTCATCTGAAGTCAGCCTTTCCACAACAACCCCAGCTCTAGTTGTTAATGGAACAACCCCAGCTGTTGATAATTTCAGAAGAAATCCTTGGAGTTTCTGATGAGGCAACACCTCAAAACTGTTCCAGCCCTCCGCCCCAACCTACCAACAGCTGCACTATGGCGTTCGTATTTGGCACCTACACTGGAGCTGGCATCTGCTGCAGGGTGGGACGCACAGTGTGGTAGGGCTGAGTCAGGATGGAGTCGCTCTAATGTTGTACTTCCATACATCTCTGAACATGACATTGTTGTTGGATTACACCCAAGGACCAGGACGTTTCTTCCCCAGCATGACATGACAGGACATGAAATGACAGGACACCCACCACCCAGTTTCCTCATCCTGATACATGGTGCTTCCCTTTTTCCTTTCATGTTGAGCCAAGAAAAACACACATATATACATTTTCTTGTATTGTTTCTCCAAGGATTTGAGTCTCTGCCAGGGTAAATATTGTCTGGAAGCAATTTGTAGAAACTTTCAAGGGGGATTTCTCCATATTTTGTATCTAAGGACAGACTGAAAGGAGTCAACAGTGAGACCTTGGTGTTTGCACAGAGACATCCTTGAATGTCAGTCAATTCCCTGGCTGTGGGTGCACACATCCATTAACACAGAAACATTCTGGTGTCTGGTAATAAGTGTCTTGAGTTTCCAATTAGTCAAACAGAAAACTAGTTATTTACAGTGAATCCTGAGAACACCTTCCTCACCATGTTGGTCGCAGAAAGTCCTGGGTTTGATTCCAAGAGAAACCACATGCTTAGTGCTTGCTAGGGGCAGCCTGGTAACAGCATATCTGCTGCTTACAGGGATCAATATAGTACAACATTATTTTTATCTATTTTATTACAGGTGCCACAATCAGAATGTTTGTCCTGGATATAAATGCAATTCAAACCATCTGTCAGACGTGGACTGATCACAAAATATATTTGTAATCTATATCCTGTAGTGCACGGCTGTTGGAGGTTTTTCAGGAATCAAGAATGTCCAAACTGATAAAGACAAGGAGCAGAGAACCCCTAATGCAATGGTTCCAAAAATAGGGGGGCAGGGCTATCATTGTGGAGGGGTGCAGCAGATCAAATTAAGTTAATTTTGTTTGCGTCACCGTCTGCTGTAGGAATATCTGTTTTTAGGAATCACAGTGTTTTCAATACAGTTCAGTGGAGTTTGAAGCAGCAGCTGTGACTGTGTGGACATGGGGGTGCGGGGGTATAGGAGAAATAGACTTTCTTATACATTATAAATATAAAGTATAATTTACTGATTTTTGCTTTATTATAATTGTACCAGTTCTTATAGAAAATGGCTTTGTAATAAAATTTCCATCTAAAATCACCATACTTATGCAGCAGCATCATAATAAATGTTGCACAGCTGTTGATTTTCACTGTACAATTATATTTATGTAATGAAGTAAAGAGGAAACATCAAACTATGTTTCCTCTTCACTTCACGGAGTCGACCAAACTCCCATAAACACCACAGTATATATGCACAAAATATAAAGGATGCTTCTTCCTGTGTATAAACTTTTAATAAACTATATGCTGAGGACTGTGTAATGTACAACTGTCACCACAGCCACAACTTCTCGCATTTTTTAATCATCATTTTTAATCTCACTCATAGTCCAGTGGGTCTATGTTAATTAGTGTCACTTTGTGTCCAAGGTATAAATACTGCTCTTCCTCTGTCTGGCTTTGTCGTGTCATTGTGTGGTTATGGGTGCTGGCATGGTTGTGGTTCTGTTATGTTTGTACTTGCAGGTGTGTTTAGTGCTTCATGTTTTCCCATTGTTCCTGCCTGGTTTACCTGAATTAAGACTCAATTTCTGTTGATTCTGACAGATTTCGGTTGGACCCCTTAAATAAACACCTGGACCGGAACTTTGTCTGATGACTACTGCGTTTGGGTCCTGACTGCTTCCCTGTGCCTCAACGTGTGACAGTATACAGGTATTTTTGAAAAATGTACCCCCATTCGAGAACCACTGCTCTAATGAGATGATTTAAGGTGGAAAGTCTTTCTTTGCCTGATCTTTTTATTCCTTCACCACATGTCAGATTTGCAGTTGTTGGGAGCATCTCTGTTTCTCTGACTCACGCTGTCAGGAGTCGGTCCAGACACATGCTCTCCTACTCCTTCTCCTTACTAGTCTCCAGTGACCTCCTTTCTTATCATACAACGGTTTGATTCTACAGTCAAAGGACTGAGCCTCAGGAAATCCCCCTCTGGAACATCCTTACTAGGTCTGTGCCAGTTCCCAAACTTGAAGAGAAACTCTTTCTATTTGGCTTATTACTAAGTATCAAACCCTTGGGCCTTATTTTACAAATTAAGCTGGGAATCAGACAGAAGATTGTCCAAACATGAGGGCAAGTCCACATATAGTTGCAATTCAAGCCTAGTAACCATGTTAAATGTTTCCGTTTAATATTCTTTATTAATAAATTTAGATTTGCTCCCAACAATATTGTTGTACACACCTGACTGGAAAGTTAGACGTTTGTATGGATAGCAGGGGGACAGTGACTGTTTTTGTTTTGCTCTCTGATGTACAGCTGTTTTTCTTTTCATCTGTCATTGACTTATTGTTATATGGTTAGTACTTCTTTCCTTATGGTTCCCCCGTAAACAAGTTCTTCCAGTTGTGCACTCAATCAACCCAACAGGAGAGTGTGGGATGCAACACATGACAGTACATTATTATTACTTCAAGCTTCTCCATACTTACAAACCCAGGTCAAGGGCTATATTTTCTGTCCAAGTCCATAGTTACCAGATTGAGCAGTGGGAAACCCAATTGCAGTCCACACCTCATTCCTATTCTCAGGTGTATTTTTACGGAACTTGTGGGCTTGTTCTTTATGTCTGTATTATTCATCTTGAAGCCCAGATGTGAGCTTGAATTGTTTATGTGTGTATGTAGAACCAACAGGGTGTGAATTACACACCCTTGTTGAATCTAAGTGTGTGTGTGTGTATATATTATATATATAAATATATATATATATATATATATATATATATATATATATATATATATACTAATCAAAATTATCATATTATTAATATGGAACGATATACAAAAGCATACCCCAAAACACAAAAACATGCTGAAACATGTTGAAATGTTTTTTAAAGCTTCTGGATGGTTTCAATAACAACCTGTGTATCAACCATGTGTAGAGCAATGATAAGTGGAAGGACGGTGGATTTATGGGATACGTGAGGTGGGTCACTCTCTAAGCTTATAACTTGATAAGTTGGTCCAACACAATCGCTGTCCTGCTCTGAGCTAAAGCAATTAAGAAGGAAATGTGTAAGAAAGCATGCACTTTACAAAGGAAGTCACAGATTAAAGTCCCTACACATGCTAAAGGTTGAATTTGACAAACAGGACAAACTAGAGGACGAATAAATAACTTAATAAGGATGTAATGGTGTAACAATATAGGAGTTGAGGCAGACAACCCACTGTAGCACATCCAGAATAGAACAGCCGTCCGGTGAGGACCCAAAACAGAATGCCATCTGCACCTGTGGCGTAAATTGAAAATCTGTCTTTCTCTTATTGTCAGTCAATCTCCTGTCCTACTTTGTCTGTCTGTCCAAATACATCCTGAACTTGTCATCAGTAATCAATCAGTATGATTTCATCCTATCATCATCTGTTAGATGATAACATTCTGCTGTACACAAAGAAAGGAGAAAGCGGTCGAGCATGTGAAGTTCACAGGGCAATTCTGTCATAGTAGCATGTAACATGGGACACAAAGACTCTACATTGTTGGCACCCCAAGGACGCATGGGTATTTCAGTGGTGCGTGTTCATGAATGAGAGGCCCCGCTTTGATTTGAATGAGATCCAGTTCAGTCCTGATTAAGTAACAGAAGAGCCTTTGTGTATAGCATGAGATGTTCTGACTGAAGCAGCATGGGTCATGTGAGTTGTCACTGTTCATCACCTTAGCTGGTGGAGACATCCATTGTCCATGTTTAGCTTTTCTTCTCTGACAAAAGTTAATGGTTGGACACACTTACTGTATAATTTATTTTAAAAAATATCATTGGGTTAAATGTGATGAAGCAGGCATTTTAAAAACAAACTCGGTCATTGAGTTCAACATGGAGTATACCATCACACCATCAACATTTTAGCTCTTGATTTATTTCACTCAGTCCACTCTGTGCACAGTTGCATGACTGTAGCTGAAATTTAAAAAAATCCCCTAGCCAAGAAATCAGACAGCCATGGCCTCATTACCATGACCCAGAACTCTTTCTCCTGTTCTTATGTATGTTTGAACTGAGATCAAGTGGAGCACGGTGACCTTTGATCCAGAACTAAACATAACGCATGGGAGGAGCAGTTATCCAGAAATTAGAACAACTGAGTCATATCTCATCATTCCCACATCAGGGGTTGGGCAAGTGGGTTAGGTCCCATGGAGGCTAAATGTCTCTGCGTCTCTGTAGATGGATGTAAAATCCTCACAACAGACTTCTTTTTATTATGGACATTTTTATTTCATGCTGCAGATGTACACACAGCTGCATTCAAGTGTTGGGTTACATTTCAAGACTTTTAGAATTAAAAAAAAAGCTTGCATTTGAATAATACTATGGGATGGGCACCATTAAAGATTTAATGATATCGACACTGATGGAAGTAGATGGATGTGTTTTTTAACCCATACTACTGTGTTGATACTGACAGATTACATAGTACCTTCTTGTTGTGTCATTTTTTTAATTTCTTTATCCAATCATTTCACTGACAGATGTCTAAGTCTAAGATGTCTAAGTCACTAACACATTGTAGAGCTGTGATATCTTATTAAAATAATAACACAGTATTTAGTATAATGGTCAAAACAAGTGAGTCTACACTGACTGACCATTACATGGGAAATGTTACCCGAATTGTATGTTTCAAGAGTCCAGAGTTTAGCATAGTCTGCCCCTGCAGGGCATTGGTGGTAATGCACACATTCTGTAATTCTGGCCTAGCCTTTCAAAAGAGTTAAGAGAAAGTTCATTTTTTTATTTCAGTTTTATGGCCCACAGTTGTAGATATGTAACACTAACTGAATAAGCAGTATAATCTTTTCACTTTATGTCCCCATTGTTGGAACCCATTCTAAATGTAAATGTCTCTGTAAATGTATATGACAAATCTTAAAGTCGATCAACACCTCGCAATCATAGTTGTCTAAAGCTGTTAAAATACCAGAAACACCCACATACACAGAGGCCAACTTTGACAAAAAATGTTGATGTTGCTTTATGTTACATGTCAAATAAATTTAGGTCAATAATATAACTAAATAATGCTTAAACTTCAAAACATACTACAGGTGCTTTTGTTACTGTTATCAATGCATGCTTTTAAACAATACCAATAGAAAACACATCATTAGGCTAAAATAGCAAACAAAGTGCTCAGTGAAAGTTCTTAGCAGATGGACAAATGATAGTAAGTAGGAAGTAATTACATTTTACTAATATTTCTCAGAGGCAGAAACGATCTCATGGGTGAGTTAAATATCAAAGCCGAGCCAAAGAACCACCAGTCTAAAATAGCCAGTAAAAAATGTAAGAAAGAAGTATCTAAGATGAGGCAAACCAAAGAAAAGCTTTTAAAACCCAGCCTTTTTAACAACAGCTTCCACTGACCAAAGTTGAGAAGTTAAAAAAATAAATACAAATGTATTACTTCTTCTCTTAGCTTCAAGACCGAAAATAAATACAAACAAATGTCTTCATGACGATGAGTTCATGTTCGTACAACCTGATTAGCAGTTATGCATCGCTTTTACAGATTTTCTGATTATATCTATATTTTATCAATATTGCTCAGCTACCTGCTATTAAAAGCTTTAGTTGCTAAGCTAACAGCTGTCAGTATGCCTTACAGAAAAAACTTTTAGGCTAACTGCTATGAGCTAGGATGATCAATCATCCTCATCCTCAACTTCTTATGAAGCTCACTTAAAAGTAAGGAAGTTTTATTTTGGACTGCCCTTTTAGCAATGTAGCTTACGCTGAGCTAGTGAACAAAAATAGTAAAATCAACGTGTCACATTATGATAGATCCTTTCTTGGTAAACGCAACAAAAAGGCCAAGTGATTTTTGTCTAAGCGCTTCAAATTAATACACATATTCTACTGAGAACATGCATTAAAAATGTTGTGCCTGATTTTTGTCTCTGTGTACTTTTTTATCAAATATTTCAAGTGACATTTTAAAAATATTGAGGCTTTGTTTGCTATTTACTTTTTAAATGAAACACTGAACCAGCATATATATATATAAATATATATGTACTCATATATACTATATATGTATATATATATATATATATATACTGTACATATACAGTATTTCTGTTATGTTTGATTCTCTTTTCTGAGGCGTCAGCATGGTCATGTTCCAAATCTGTATGTTCTCTTGCAAAGATCTACACAACAACATTGAAATCCAAAATGCAACCTTTGATTGATCAGTAACTTCTGTAGGAATCATTCAGCCTGCTGAGGATATTGTAAAAACACAAAAAAGAAAGAACACAAGTCTGTGGGTTTACAGACTTCTACCCAAATTAATTACTACTCAACCCATTAGATTATTTACGTTGCTGTTAACTCTCCATTCTAGTGACATAATACATATTTGAGGCACGTTTGTTTGGTATTTAGTGAGGTCAGGTGTTTGAATAGCGTTATGTGATGATGTAATGCTGCTGGAGATTCATCCTCTGTCCTGTTGAGTCAAATATGCCTGTTTGTCGGAACTTAAATACCTTATCGTCTTTCCACATAGGTGCCACACTGGCAGGCCTAGTGTGAGCTTATGTGTAGCACAAATGGGCTGTGCTCACTGGTCCAGAAAGTTCACCTGATATGTCAGCTGGTGGCCATTGTCCCAGGCATACAAGGCCTTCTCTTTAGGGTTGTAGTCAATCTGGGTGGTGTAGGCATACTCGTTGGTGAAGGGCAAGCGTGGGATGGCGTCACTGTTGGTGTGCGTGTCATAAGCGTAGTTTATCTCGCCTTCTTTTTGGTTGTATTCATTGACGGCGTATAGGACGCCGCAGATAATGAAGCAGTTCCCGTACGAGTTCCTCTTGAGGCCTGTCCTCCAGGTGGTCTCCTTCTTCAAAGACAGGTCTCCGGGGTCCAGTTTGCTGATGACAATCAGCTCCTGTTGGTTGTAGTCGTAGTCCACAGATGGGTAAATAACCCACAGGCCGCTTTCGTCCACTGCAAAGTCAATGTCCGAGTGGCCCCTCCACTTCCACGGGGTGGTGTCTTCGTAAACCACATCATGCAGCAGAGTCCAGGCGGCCACGTATCTCATCCTCAGATCATACTTGATGATGTTTTTGGTGAAAGCTCTGTTGTAATAAAAGGCTCCATTATAAACAACATGACCTGTTCCTATCCAGTTATATGGAAGCTTGTAGAGGTTGCTCCAGCGCCCTGGAAAAAAAAAGGAAATATTTTTGGATTAGGTACAGGTTAAAGTACTGCAGTGCAGTTGCACTGTGTCGATAATGCATTCTGATTCTAATCTGAGTCTAATAATCAGCATGACTTGTGAATTGTGATTATTTCCTAATCTCACCACAAGTAAGTGTTTGCATAGTGTACATTTTTCATTTGACCAAACCCTGTTTCTGGTCTGAGGAGGCACAGTCAGCTGACAAGAGGTGGGTGAGGTGGTAAATAAATAACACTACCATAAATCTACCATGTTATTCACCAAGAATGTTGGTTCATGAGAGAAAATTTAACTGATAAATTGTCACTGTGATTGGAGCAGGTATCAAGGCACATGGTTGCTGTTTGCTTTCACTTTAAAATCCCACCTCCATCCTGTTTGTTTGTAGGGATTAGCTGAAGAAACATGAAGGAAAGTCAACCACAGTTAGCATCAGAAATGTTTCCCAATTTCTCAGTCAGCAACATTTCAGTAACATAGCTTTTAGTTTTTATTAAAAGGCTTTTTTAAACCACCGGTAACATGTTTAGAACTGAAACTTTTCTCTAGACGTTAGAAATGGATTTAAATGTATCAGAATTGTGTTTTCATGCTGATTAAAAAGTAATGATTTACAGGATTTGATAGAAATCCAGCATTAGTCATTCCCCAAGTTACCAGTCAATTATGAGTAAATGTTTAGTGTTTCACCATTGTGGTTTATTATGCTTTATTTCTCTATAATCCTCTTGATTTAAGGGTTGTTTTAATGTGGTGTAATGTCTTTTTGTTGGACTGTCTTTTCTTCAATGGGACACCCATCATGATGAATTTTTGACAAACTATTTTATGAATGTGTCTAATGTGGTTGGACTGGTGTGGTGGGCAGTTTTCACCAATAAAACAAGCAGAGAGAATTACTTCTATGTGCTGTCTCAAATATTTTATTCTTCCAAAAATTAAGAAAAATGGTCTCTGGAAAGACAACATTCATTTCCTGCTTATGAAGTTGAAAAATTATTTAGTTTTTAGTCATTGAAAAAGATTGGATTTAAACATAAGAGGATTTTCTACAATAGGAATAAAAATCTAAAAGTGCGCTGGGTGCTTTGATAAAAGGCAACATGACATTTAACCCATTTGTAATACATTTAACTTGAGGAATTTATTTAAAGGGATTTGACATAAGATTCTATTACGATTGTAATAAGTCCAAAAAAACTAAATAAATATAAAAACTAAATATTTTGAAATTAATAAGTGATAAAAACCTTCAACGTGTGTAAAAGAGGTCAAACGATAACATTTTTAATCTGATTAATTTAACACATTCCTTTTCTAGATTTGACATCTGTTGTGAGGACAACAGACAATGTTTGTACAACACATGACCTCATAGACACTGGCTGCTTTTGTAAGTGACACTCCAAAAAGACTTTGGAGAACTTTCAAGTGTCACTTTATAACAACATCCTGTCTGTCTGTCTGTCTGCTATCTTAACCTTCTGACCTCAGGAAGTCTGATGGAGATCACAATAATGACAGAAAAGAGACAAAAACAATGTGTTGTTGAAACTCCTGCCACCACCTCATCCCTTAGGTCAACCCACACTCCATAATCCCATCTCCACTGTCCCCAGAGAGGACAGATCGCGTCAGGGAAACAGCAGGCACCACCACCAATCAACGACAGGACGAGACCACCGTACGCAGCTGTGAGCTCGCTGCACCATGGGGGGGTCTCCCCAGTAAGAAAGCCCATTGTCCAAACACTTCTAGATCAACAGCCTGGATCCTTTGGGGGCAGATCATCTTAACTCTCTCAGAGACTGTAATCCAATTCCTCAGCTGACATGGATGTTCAGGGAGTTGATTTTTCCCACCCACTGGAGCCGTGCAGCGGGCATGACCTCTGCATTCCACAGACCCCATCAGAGCTGACTGAGCTCACTGGATAATCAGCATGAATCAGTGTTAAGGCTGTCAATGTAGAGAACATGGCTAAGGGTTCTGTTCTGTCTTGAAGTTTAGTATCTGTAGCGTGTTGAGTGTAGAACATTTGGTATATCGATAGCTTCCTACACAGCAGCCTTTGCAGTTAGACTGCCAGACCATGCTTGTCTTCACTTTAAATCTTCATCATGTCAGTAATGTCAGTCAGGAAGCAATTTATTATATTTATAGTTGCATTATACTGGTGATAGCATAATGTGACCAGGGCTGTCAAATGATTACAATTTTTTTATCTGACTATTTACAGGGTAGCTGTGGACTAAAAATACGATAAATTATGATAGATTATGATCATAACTGATTGGTGATCATGATTGTAATTAATCACGATTAATCATGGTTATAGAAAAAAAGGTCAACCTCTTTAAATATGGGGGGTGTACACAGAAACAGAAAGACTAATAACTGTTGAGAATTTACTGTAGAAGAGTCTGAAAATAGTATCATTGAACACACAGAAGATTTGGGGGTGTATGTAAAACAAAACATATGTATTTACAAAAAAAATGTCTGGTGTCAATGTAGCCTGAGTTTTTCAATCTAATTTCTTTGTATAAACGCTGTCAACACTGTATATGAATAACAACAGAACATGCGTAGGTACAGAGATTGAGGTCTTCAAAACTATTTTTCCAACCACTTGCGTTTGATAAATGTAGAGGACAAACTGAATAAATCTCACCTTGTTTAAAGTTGTCTAGGTTGCGGAACTCCACCAGGTTGTTACCGTAATAGTAGTTAGTGACGTAGATCTTGTTGTCTTTGGCCAGGGGATCCTTCATCCAGGCTCCTTCGTTCCGCCCGTAACTGTGCTGCTTCTCTGGTTGCTCAATGGAGGCCAGAGTTCCTTCACAGTTGAGGATTTTCCCTGGAATAAACAAGCACAGCCTTAAAAACATATGGGACCGAGTGCCTTGCATTAATGCGGCGTTATATCAACGGAGTTCATGATTATACTTCCCAGAGCAGCCTCACCCTGAGTGGGTTCAGAACAGCAGAGCTGTAGACACATGGACTTGGTATTTTGTTGCAAAAGAATTATTTTTGTATTGTTAACCACAGATGTCACCTGATCCACGTGCCAATTTGGGAGCCTTTACTGATACACATATGGATTGTGTAATGTCTTGTGCAGTGGTTTCCAACCCTCTTTGGCTGGTGACACCATTCTGACATTACACATTTCTAAATACAGAATAGCCAGATTAGTGCACAAAGTGACATTTCATTGTTCAGTGCCAGCTCAGATATATTTGGTT
Organism: Cynoglossus semilaevis; assembly: GCF_000523025.1. NCBI lineage: Eukaryota > Metazoa > Chordata > Actinopteri > Pleuronectiformes > Cynoglossidae > Cynoglossus > Cynoglossus semilaevis. The sequence goes on along the minus strand of NC_024328.1, from coordinate 1,607,575 downwards.
TGAACTCAAATTACATTTATGTATGTTATAGATCAGAGTTTTACAGTTGTGTGGGAGTGTTTTTTATCATAATTATAAAACAATCTCAGGCTACCCTCTTTAATTTGACCTACGTGACCCTACGTGGAGCGACCCCAAGGTTGAAAAACACAGCCAATGGGCCTCATGGTTCATGTTTTATTATCATCCATGAATAATATCCATCCATCCATTTTCATCCGCTTATCCGTTACCGGGTCGCGGGGGCAGCAGTCGCCACCCAAATCACATTGCACCGTTCCATGAATAATAATTAAATAATATTTTGAACTTAATTGATCCCACACTGAGTGCCCCTGCAGGGGGGGGGGGGGGGGCACCGGCAGGTGATGACCTTTCATCAAATGTAAGACTGATTTCCTGTGAAGGTCAGTTCACAGTTTCACAGCAGTGGTGAACTGTTATAGCATTCATTGGTCAGGTGAAGCCTCCTACCTGCTCTGTGGAGAGTGGGCAGACTGTTATTGTTGGAGTTGTCAAGGGTCAGCACAATGGTCGGAGCTGGTTTTTCAGATAAAGACACTGGTCTACGAGTGGTGGTGGCGGAGGTAGTTGTGGGTGTAGTAGTGGTGGTAGTTGGAATGGCTGTCGTTGGGGTGGTGGTGCTGGTAGTGGTGGTTGTGGAGGCAGTGGTAGCTGCGGCAGTGGGAGGTCGCATGGCGTTGATGGTGTCAGCCTCCGAGGCTTCAACAGTTTCGAGGATCGTTTCTTCTCCTCCGTCCTCCGACCGACTTCCGGTGACGTGGTGGACCGTGTAGCTATGGACAGCGTGGTCTGGGGAGTAAATACAGGGACATAAGTGAACAATGGGCAGCTGTAAGCGCCCAGGCAGCAGTGTGTGGGGACGGTGCCATGCTCAGAGCAGCTCAGTGGTAACTTGGAAGCTGGTGGACTAGAACCTTCTGGACCCAAGTCCACTTCCTTAACCACCAAGCCACCACTGCCTCTTAACATAAATTCAGAAAAGATGAATAATATATACTACAACTACTCTGGTAGAACCAAATATAACACAGTTATTCACTTACAGTATTTGGAAAATACTCCAAAAACCCCACGTTCTGAAGAACACTACAAGTTTTAAACTATTTTCTGCTTCAGTCTCCTGCTTCAGCACTACCCCCTGTGGTTCCTAGACACATTGAGGAAATTCTTAATCCTGATGGTGCCACATGATATAAGACAGGACCATTTGGAAACCAAGTGCATTTCATAATCACTTTATTTCAATTGTATCATTTCAGCTCAGTTTTCATGTGTTGTAATTTCTTGGCTGTACATTTTCATATAAATATGGAGACTCCACCAGGGCTGTGCCTGTCAGCAATCGTTTGGATTTACTTCTGTCTTGTTCTCTGCCTTCTCTGTGCTTTTCACTTTCTTTTAACGTTATTACCAACTAAATGAAAAAGAATGCCAGTTCACTGAAACCTCGTAGTATATTTGGTATTGGCTGCTGAAGACGGATGGAGTGTAAAACCTGTCTGAGTGACCCATTAATATTGCTTTAACACCAGCACAATGCTGCATCAGTACGAGAATGTCACCAAGGACTGCAGCTAAATTATTACACCATTACACTGTGGCATCAGCGCTATGCAACTGATTCTCAATCAAACCTAAGAAAAATATGATTACATTTTTATTTCATCTTGTCATTTTGTATCTGACTGAAAATGACATAGCCAAATTAAAATGTATACTTTCTCAGCAACTACACATTCAGTGGGCATCGTCTTGATTTAAAAAACTAGCTAACAACGTTTTGCCATTTATCAGAGTTGTGCGCACCGCAGCAGATGAGGATAGAACAATAAAAAATATGAAGATTCTTTTCTCTCTTGCCTCATTTCTTTTTGCATTTTGTTAGTGAAGCAAAGCCAAGCAAAAATGATTTCACATTCTCATTAAAGTACTGACTGATGTTGGACAGTAACCAAAGTTAAGACACAATTTCGTTCAGACTTCCTTGTTTTTCTAACCACTGACCACATGGGTTTCACTTTTTAAATGGTTTAAGAAACAATGCAGTACAACATCATCAAGTCTTCCATGCTTCCTCATCAAAGGGCCGCGTCCGACCATTTGGAACAAGTTAATAACATTTGCTTTAGATGTGGTTCGACATGGCACATCTGTGACCTCATTTATTGACAGTGACAGAATGCTTGCGTACGTTGATGGTCCAAATACACAAAATTAATTCCACCATAGATTAAAAGAGTCTTGATCCCTGGTTTCAAAGGTCAGAATTTACTTCTCTTATGTAAGAAAAAAAAATCAAAGATAAATCTGAGCAGAGTGAGCGACTGCTCGCTTTCTACTCCCCGTACTCCCACGTCCATGTGCTGCCAGACAGATGTGATGGGATTACGGCTATGCTACGATGAACAGCAGGCCTGCCTGACACGACATGAATGCGTGGAGGCTGCAGGGGAATTTCAGGATACAGCGCGAGCAGTACGTCTTTTCAAAACTGCATAAGTCTTCATGCGTTCCTTCACCCACAGCAAAGCAATTAATCCGTCACGACCAACGTGTCCCTGGTTAAGTGCAGCTAATAAGCGGAATGAGCCTTTGAAAGAAGTAATTAGCTAATTGTTTAAGGACCGGGCGACCAGCTGGGTCCAGTGAGACTGGGAAACAGCTTGTTCCACTTTTATCACTGTACTGATCAAAGTGGGCTCTAATATAGTGTGGTACAGTGATGAAAATGTGGCATTTGTTTTAAGACAAACAACGTTTATGCCTGACATATGTGCAAAATATGTGTACGTGTGTATTAGGTTTCAAAATGACCACAACATTTACAGTAAGACAGTGCAGACCTTCGAAGGCAGTTATTAATAATAATCAAAAGTCAACATTTGAACCTGTCTGATGGATCAAATGGTTCACAAAGAGCAGACAAAGTATTTTTAGAACATTAAGGTCGTCAACAGAACTGATGGTAACAAGTTGATCAAATCAATCTTTAACTTGTATATGTTAGTCTTTAATGTACAAATAAAAGCATAAAAACAGTTTTTGGTTTTGGTTTTATTTTATGCACTAGCACAAATAGCTTAGATGTATATATGTGCTAAAACACAGGCTTTGACAGCCTTTACTGTGTGTGTGCGTGTGTGTGCATGCACAAATGCAGTGGACCTTTCTGTTCACCTAGACCTTAAGAGGATTGGAGAGAACAAAGGAAATATTTTCCTGCTCAATAAAGGTTCCCCCAGCATTGTTGTAAGGAGTGAGGCAGAAGCATGTCATGAACATGGCAGCACTCCACTGACACAACATTCCATCGGCCCAGTGTTATTTTGTCAATAAAAGATTTTGGCTTTCCTGCTCAATGAACGTGCAGCAGAAATCCAATCCAAGCCCACACCGACCGGAGCAGCTTTGCTAAAAACAACAGGAGTTTGTCTAGTGTTGAGGCCACGTGCCACAGTCTGTGGATTTTCTATCTTTTATTGCTTTACGCCCGAGCTTAAGGTTAGTGGTACAACTAGGGCCTTCAGTCACGCTTGTGTTACAACAACACTAAGAGACCGAGATTCAAATGAGCTACAATCTCTCACCTTCTCCGTTCTCGTCGCTAGACTTGGCAGCCTTGTAGTATGTTATGCCACGCACCACACCAGGCTGGTGGCCAACGACCTTGGCTTTGGCTGTTGGAACAGGCTTCACTGACTTCCCAGCTTTAATGACCTCTTTCTTGGGCTTGATGACCCTTTCTTTGACAGCTTTCAGAGGTGTTTTGGCCACAGGCGTCTTTTTGTTGGCTGCCATTACAGGTTTCCCATCAGTGGTGACCTGTAGGTAAACAGATATAATAGTACTTGGATGCAATACGTAGCTGTTTGATAACATAACTACAGGTTATGATACCTGTGCCAAAATAATACAAATTAAAAATTGCCTTTATAGGAAAAATGTATGGTTTTTCCACCTTTATTCAAACACCACAGACATCGCTATGTCCTTGACTCGTATGGACCAGAAATCACTGAAGGAAATAGGGGAATGTGAAGGTGCTTCCAAACAAATTATTTCTGGAAGGAACCAGTTCATGTTGCACAGCAGAGGTAATTATATTTTGTGAAAGGGGAAAAGGTACAGTGGAAAATCCTGACCCATGTAAATATATTACATGCATATCTAACTATGTATGTGCTGCCTTTGACAGAGACCTAGAATGGCTCACAATGTATGACATGTATGATATGTTTAATGGTAGAGGATTGTTAGAGTTCATACAAGACCTGACCTGGGCTTTGGTCTCAGAGGAGTCTTTCTGGAGCAGCTGCAGGCTCAGGCTGGAGATCTCCTTCTTTATACTCATCATAATGTTGGAGTAGTTCTCGTATCTCTTGAACTGGTTGGTGAGGCTGGTCATGCTGTCTCTCACAAACTCATTCTCCCGCGTCAAGTTCGTCTTGATGGTCTGTAACAAATGTGATAAATGCTGAATCTCCATTTGGCACTGTCACTCTTGTCTGTTTGGAACAGACAAAAGACTCTTGATGAGATATTTAGGAGTAAAATCATCTTCTGGCAACTTCTCACTACTGACTGGTTTCATCAGATTTTCTCTTTGATGATTTTTTAGCGTTCTAATTCAGTTTTTTTTTCATAATTTGCATGAGGGGTCCCCAAACTTTTTTGTACAAAGGACTGGTCGGTCAGTATCAGCCTTTACTGCAGACCGGTAATAACGCAACACAGTTGAAGAATCATTAAATGTTTCTAAATAAAAAATCTTTTAGACTTTATTCTGTTGGTATCAGAGTCTAAATGACCTATTGTCTTGAAACATTGCACAATTATCTCTTAATGAAAAAAGGAGAGGGATATTCCTTTTGAATGAAATAAGTTAAACTGAAGTACATTGTGCCCTATTGCGGCAAATGACCTACGTACCGGGACTGGACCCCGAACCAGGAGCGGGAGCTAAAGGGGACAGACCCCTGATTTATATGATCATGATAATCATGATTTACCTCTTCCAGGGTGTTCATCTGTGACACCACCTTGTTGATGTAGGAGTGCACTTTCATTAGGTCCATGCTGTAAAGGGTTCCCTCGAGGAGATCCACCATTGATTGGAGCTGCCATAAAAAAACCACAGTGATCATTTACCAGTCGGAGGAACAACCCTGAGAGATCTATGTGCTTCTGTTTGAAAAGAGCCATCACTAAGTAATCTTGTGATGACTGTTTTCAGTCTGTGGTCCATTACATTATTACTTTTCAAGCTTCCTTTTAAATGTAATCATTTCCTTAAGAGGTTGGAATGATTTATAGCTTAAAGTGCCGACATATATAACATCTGTAACATGGTGTCAATGCACATACGTGCTGCTATAACAAGTGAAAAACAATTGCGTACGATTAGGTACTGCAAGTGTAAAAGATCTGCCAACGTGTTCACAATAATACGGATGACCTAGAACTAAGAAAAGGTCATCAGGAGTGACTGGAGGGACACAGTGCGTTACATTCATATTATGATGGATTTGGTGAGTCTGAATAAAACCACCTGTGCTATAACAGTACAAGAAAAAAAAAGATATTGGTTTAGAAGTCATTGGGTTTAGATTTATCACTTTTCTCAAAGAATATAAAAAATATTTTCAGAATTCTGTATTCAGATTTCTAACCTCTAGAAGTCAATCCCACTTTCATCTAAGAATTCTAATTGTGAGTGTGAACCAAATATTAACACGTCTTCAAGTCTAATCGTACATTGTTAAGTAATATCAAGATTACAGTGAAGCCATATTACAGGTACTGTATATTAACTCTACAGAGTCAAATTGCTGTTCCTGAAATATAATGCTGTGATAGACTTCCCCTCCCTCTGCTCACCTTCAGCAGTTCGGGTGCCTGTTTCTTCAGCTTCTCCATCCTCCACTCGTTCTCACAGGGGTTGAGGGAGGATGGTGGTGCGGTGCATGAGCACTTACAGTCTGACCCAGAACTGACCGTCTCCACCGTGTAGACATCCTCTACACGCACACTGCCGGTCTTTAGCCGCAGGCACACATCCTTGCTCAGTGGACGCATGATGCATTTACAGCGACAGTCAGAGCCCTCAGATGTCATCCGCACAGGCTCCGTCTCTCCAAATATCTGGAAGGAAACGCTCAAGGTCAAACTTTTCTTTCAGCATTTATTACTCACCAAAATGTCCAAAATGGGTAGGGAAACATTGGTTTTAGATAAATCCATATGATTAAAAAAAATTAAAAAGATTGTGCCAATTTTTTTTTTTTATCACCTCAAAAAACTTAAAAAAAGGGTCCTCCACCCTGTGTGTGGTGTAGTGGTTAGTATATTGTTTTTCATCAAGGTCACCAGTTTGCCTGTATCCTGGCTTTGTGTAAGATGACTGCCAGGTCCTTTCAGTCTTCTACAGGTGTGGCACGTTTCTCCCATAATCCAACAATGAAACAGACATGATAGACAGCCACTAGTCTTTAGGTTACAGGTATAATCTGCTAACTTTCCTTTTTAATTACACACACTGTGCAAATATTTTGTCTTCAAAGGTGAGAAAAAATGGCAATAAGAATTCTCATTCACGTCTTTTGTATGTTTTGTGGCAAAGTTTGTATGATACTTAGGCCACATTTCTTATTTATTTCTTAAACCATGTAAAATACAGTGCAGCTGGCAAAGATGCAACGATCTTAGACCTGATAATGTTGGAATCCACGTCTAATTCTAATGTCTTGACAACTTTTTTGTTTTTTTGGACTATTCTTACGGGACGTTGTGGCAATTTTGTGGCCAGTGTGCAGCCCAGATCTTGGCAACCATGAACGGACCACCCAAGTGACATTCCTCTGTGTGACAGATTTATTTGAGTTGGATATGGGCCAGAAGTGGTCTACAAGAGCTTTGCCAGCTCAGAAATACTTTTGCGTGGCTGTGACCTGAAACCACATTTCTGATTTTCTTATCTTGAGTTTTGTAAAAGATGTACTTATTATTTAGTACTGGGCTTGGCCCAGTTTCTGGGGTCCACACTGAGGAAACCAGTGTGGGATGGGACTGAACCAACATCATACAGTCCAATATTTAATTGATATCAGAGTTCTGTTGGTAGTGATCATTACCTTAACAAAGAACAAAAACAAATAATAACTGATTTCAGTGTGAAGACACCTTCAGTGTTAAGGTTATGGTCTTAAAACTGGCAAGTGATTCTACGACTACTCGTGAACAGCCACACTCTTCCTTTTCCCTTGTGGTTCCTCGTTTCCATCATCATACCCACAACAGCTAGTCTTTACAAAAAACAAATCCAAATCTGTAGAGGGAAAACAAAAGCATGGGAAGGAAAGAAAACCCTGAGAAGGAACCGCGTGTTTCCCCTCTGCCTGTGAGACAAACACAGCTCAGAAAAACCCCTCAGTCTCACCAGCTGCCATTTGGCTGCCACGTACGATGAAAGAGCCTTGGCAGACCGTGTTCACGGCTTACAGCAGAGCATGGCAGCCTGAGCTGACATTCCACACTGGTCCACAAGACAGGACAAGAGCAAACTGGCACATGGTGGAGAATGAGCACATGCACAAGAATTTAACAACAACATTTTTCTACTAAATTTCATGTGGTGAGTTGGCAGGAGGGCCAGGTTCTCCATTACTGTACCACGCGTCAAATACATATTTTCTATATTTCCTTTTAGACAGAATTGGAAATCAGTGTTGGACCAGCTGTGTGTGTTTTGAATGGACCCGTGAGGCTGATTTGTGGTCTGATGGCTAATCACAGTTATTTAATGTAGAAGAAGAAGATCTTCATTTAAAAAGAGAAACGATTTAAATCAGCACAAGAAACAGCTGAGAAGAGAGCTGGAACTGTTTAAGACACATCAGAGCAATTCACCAATTTACAACCAATTTCCACGGACCAGGTACCACAAACCCCAGGACATCCCCTGCTGTTTAAACACACATCTCACACAAATAAGTTGGATATACATTTTGTACTTAACATTTTTTTATAACTATTTCTCTGACATAACGATATATGTCAGTGATATGTCAGTAATTAAATATAATCATATTCTAGTTTAAATTTGCTAAAAATGCACTCCTGTTTAGTTGAAGACAATGCTGATATACTGGCAGGAATTGAAGGAAGACACTAACAAAGATCTTCAACAGCTCAGTTTCATAGCCATCTGCTACCACCTCGCAATTTTATTGTTCTGTCTGTTACGAACTTTTGAACAAAAAAACATATATTTGCAATAAATAAATAATAGTTTTTGGACCAATTCTTTGAAATTTGTTAATTTTCCACAGCACATATTAAACATAGGTACAACTTAAAAATTCTGCCTTAGGCTCCACTGAGTAACAGCCCTGTTTTAACCTGTTGCTGTACTGAGTATAAATAAATAATCTACCTTAATACTGGGAACAGTACTGCGCCAAAAACAGACCAGTTACAGTTTTAGATCTCAGCAGGGCAGAAACAGTAACAGCCTCGCCCCACCTCATGTGGCTCCATCACAGTTTGTGGTCGATCCCCCCTCCCCCGCAGACCTGAGCAGGTGTCTCCTTGTCCCCAGACGATACTGAGACTCATGGTGCAAGCTACGTTAGAAGCAGGTTTAGTAACAGCCTATTTCTAAATGTTTCGTTTCATGCTGTGTCTCACATCCATTTCTGTCTCCTGCCAATACAGTGAATACTGTAAAACAAATGAAAGAAATTGCAATGTAAGTCAGTATATTTCTGCGCCTGATTGACAGTAGTGTGTCCTAACTGAGCCCACACAGGCGTTTATATAAATAGGATGAACTGTTTGTATTAAGGACACTCCCTGAACCTCTCTGAGGCACAGGGAGTGTCTAGGGTCCAGGGGAAATGTCCATATCTAACCCTGCCATACTTTATTCATTTTTATGCAACTTCCTAAAAACTGTACTGCAGAAACAGCATTGACAGTATTTTAATTCTGTTTTCCTTATTGCATTTAATTGTGATGTTTTCTTCAGAGTATAGACGGACGTGCTGCTAGGCTGCATGTTACCACTGGAAATGTTTAGCCTCTAAGCCAGGTTGTCTGGTGATGCTTTGGAGGAGGATCTTTGGCCTGTCATCTCTCCCTGGTGAGATTTAGGGACTGAGAAACCACAGGACAGATGCACATGTGGTATCAGTTCATAGACATTCTTCATTAATGACCTGGGATCCTTATATAACCCAGCCTTGTGTAAACTATTCTAACCATATGAAAAATAAAGTTGATAGACAGACAGAGTTAAGACAGCTCGCTTGATGATACAGTGGGTGCTGAAAATCTTTGCAGAATTCACCTGTTCTGCCTTGTAGACAGAACACTGAGTATCTGTAAAAACCGCTGTACAGCGTTAGAGGTTCTGTCTCATCAGACTTTAGTGCCAGAATTACCCATAACACATAGCAACTGTTCTGTCATAGCTGCCAAGTTAGTGATGATTCTGTGATATTGCCATCTTGTCACACTTACAACAAAGTCAACCTCAGCACCACGTCCTCAAACATGAACCAGATGCTGTCGGTAAACTCCATCAGCGCTGCCACAGGTTAGAGTTTCTGGTGCATGATCCAGCTGTCAGTCATAAGCAGTATTCAGCAGTATTCCGCTGTCCACGTGCATTTTACAAAACAAACTCTTCAATACGAGATTAACAACCTTTTGATTTAAACCAAAGATGAATATACTATTTTAAAAATGTATCATTAGGGTGGAATATTTTTTGTATTTATTAGGGCAGTCAATCTATTAAAATGTTTAAAGGTCAATCACATGGGAGTTGGGGATTTGTAACTTTTCATTACTCATTCTGTTCCAGAAAAGCAAATAACAGCTGGTGGATGTTTGTGTTTCACATCTGTTTTTTGTGACCAATCAAAATGATGGAATGATGGAAAGATATGTCAAAGTTTTCATTCATAGTGATTTAAGCAAATACTGTTAATATGAAATATTGACGATATAACAGCTGTTTTATGTTCATATGTAAAAGATAATTTGTATAGCACAAGGCATTCAAATATGTTCATAGCACCACCTGCATAGTGGGAAAAACAGAATGAAATCAACCGTTTACAACAGAAAATGACAAATATATTGTAAACAGGTAAACTGCTTTTTTTGTGTATATCAGAAAAATGTTTTTGGAAAAAGAAGAAACTTGTTTAGGTAACTTAGGGTTTTCTTTGCAGACATGCAGTGTTTAATGAATGCAAAGGTGGGAGGAGAGGGGAGATGGTGGTGTGGTCTCATTAGAGAAGGAATGCAGGCTGAGAGGGGGAGGAAAATTGGGAGGGGTGTGCACACTTTTACCATTTATCACTGCTCACACACTGGTGTATGGAGGTGTAAGGATGGGGCATCTGACAAGGGGCAGGACTCCCCATGTATAAAGCCGGCCAGAGGGCAGCAGGACGACAAATGCTCCAGCCACATGAAAACAGAGTGGATTAGCAGATTAGGCGTCTTTAACAGAAGACCTGCCTGTGGCCCTGCTGGGCTGCATTATTCAGGCCCAATCGGACAAGGGCCGCTGCATAACAACCTGAGTTTGGGTTAGCCTTAAATAGGAGAAGTCAGTGGAATTCCAGACAGATTTACTTGTGTGCTTTAGGAAGAGAGAATCGTGAAGAATCTGACTTTGACTATGTGTAGCTGCCACATTACCCTAATCAGTGTGTGCCCAGGCTGTTCAACATCCCAGGCCAAACAGACTGAGCAGCATGGGAACTGAAAAAACAATTAAGTATGCTGATAACTGAAGGACAGATTATTTGTTGTAAGCCTTAATCGTTAAGTCTCTAGCTCTGACCTGTAGAGATTTAGAGGTCAAAAGGCAATAACTCAAAAGACATAAACTCATACTGGCACAATGCAGAGGAAATGGCCTCCATGCTGCTGAAAGGCCTATGAGATCAAGTATTGCAGCTTATAACGAACTGACAGTAATGATGTTAGACCTGATATAGGGCCCCTCATTATACTGTAATAAACGCAGACAACAGACAGTCACTCAATCTACACTACATACCAGCCACTTGAGTTGTCCGGGGAGGCGGGGGAATCACGTCGTTCAGATGACGTGGGAACACTTAGAGTAAAAGATGTAGCTAGAAGTATTTGAGTTTTTCTGCTCATACTACTGTACCTGCGACTTAACATGATTCAGGGATGAAAATAGCCTTGAATGTATTGTGAGGCCAAGGGTTTTGTAGTTATGAAGCACTAAAATGTGACGGCCTTTCGTTTCAACTCTTTATGTTTTGTTCTTTACCATTACCATTATTTTCAATGGTATAAAAAGCACATTTTATCACTGTGTTGGTCTGTACCTAGCTAAGGTTTTCAGTAACTTACATGAATGTTTTCTGGACACAGAGAGTGCCCGAATTTATGAAAATACTTTTTAATGTGTACTGTAATATAACAGCTTTGAGTTTGCAGGGACAAAACTCCACAGATGGAGATCATCTTCTCTTACCATTGTCCAACATTGATTGATGTTTTGACATTGATTGATGTTTTGACCTACAACTAACCCCTCCCCTCACACTTTATGCCCACACTTCTTTCTTTGAACCTTCCCATGAAAACCTCTGTTAAAAGAACTGCTGTCCTTTTAACATCACATCACCACCAGTCAAGGGAACCTACGACCACATTCCAGTCTGAGGTCCATCAGATCTTTAATCTAATTTGTTAAGCTTGTGATGGACAGTAATACTCTGTCACTCTAAATAAAAACTTGGTTCAAAGAAGGAATTCCACAGACACCAATCACAAAGGCATTGGCACGGTCGTGTTAATTAGGGGAACACAAAGTGTAATGAGCACTTGTCGATTTTAGGGGTACACATCT
>NC_024328.1:1577037-1595633 GCF_000523025.1 Cynoglossus semilaevis | reverse complement strand
CCTGCTGCCTTTGTTTGTGTGCCATTTTACACAGAGTCTCACACTGGAGTGGACCACTCATTGTCATATTACAGGAGGTTCTGTTGGTCCTACTGGAGTACAAAACGGGAACAATTGAACTAAAAAAATAGCAATAGCTAAGTAATTCATGAAGTAGTCCATTAGCAATTAGATGATCTGATGTATGAACAGTGACCAAATAACAGCGTGATCACAAACGTCACCTGTGCACAATCTTTGTGAGCACAACACATACTAATGCCCACGATTGTTGGTGCTAGACCACAGCCATGTTACAATGGATGATATTCCATTTGCGTTGGTTTGAAACTAAAACTGGTTGTGTGTACAGCAGTGGTTTCTTTTTAGGCTGACAATTTTTATAGTCCCTCAGCTTACCTGCTCAGTGACTGTCTGCTCTCAAACAGCCAAGAAAGCTAACCAAGCTAGTGTAGCTAAAGTAAGCTACAGTTGCTCAAGGCATCAGAGTTAAACTGGGATTGAATAAATCCCAGGAAATTGTGGTTTGAAAAGATACAAATCTGAGATGATATGATTGCAAACCAAAAGTAAAAATATTAACATCCACAGAGAAGTCAACCTCAAGACCACAGACAAGATGGTTTATAAAATGCTTATTTTCAATAATAATTAAAACTTTATTGATCCTACACTGGGGAAATTCTTGTGTTAACAGCAGATCTGCTGCAACGGGCTCCCTCTCGGAGGTGCCAAATATGATGTTTCTCTAGGTTCTTTCTTTAAGGCCATCGGCTGTGTACCTATACACAGATGAAGGTGTTCACATATGCACCGTAGGTTAAGAATTGCATATATATTGCGTGTGCATAACGTTACAAAGGTGCAAGGAGGGGTTGAGGGGTTGGGAAGGGTCACCTTCAGCTGGATGCTTTAACCTGACATTCCATCACGAATCTACAGCTCATTGCTCACTTGGTCTATTTCTGTTTACATGTCAAACTCACGAACACATAAGTGCAACAGGGTTATTCATGTTAGGGACATTCCTAACCCTGAGCCTTAGAACACTAACAGGTGCTGAATATTAGTATGCTTCAATGTGCTCATCGCATTAACACACATAAACAACACCTTATAAACACGGCACATTTATTTATACATAGTTCCATTCCATCGGGAATCCAATGCATCAGGCAGACAAAGTATAAAAACAGATGCTTTGAAAACCACTCAAAGAGGAGTTCAGCGTGGCATCAGTGTTCTGCTGTAGAGTCACAGGTTGGACTTTCTGTGTAGGAGAATGATGCAGAGTGGACCGTTTGTGATGGAGATTTTGATGCTGTTAAATGCTTAATAATCTAAATCAGTAAAAAAGTGTATTTCAAGCCACACAACATTTGCATTTGATTTATTAACACTGACAAATAAGATAGGTACAGGCAACAAGATTTACTGTTCAAGCACTGCTACTTGCCCATTTTTCACTCCATCACCATTTATTTTGGCACATTGATTTTCCACTATTTTATATTTACTGCTGATTAAGAAAATTATTGATTGATTTTTTTTTTAGCATCCACAGACTGGGTTTTCTTCTGAGCCATCCAAAAAAGGGATAACCTTGGCCAAATGTATCCATACCATTTGCAGGATGATAAACTGGGTCAAAATGGTTTGTCGTGTACCAAGTTTGATAGATAGTGATCTAGCCTGCAGCTTTGTTTTCACCACAAACTGACTGGGCTCTCACTGCTCTAATATTGTTGACTGTGATCAAACTCTGAAGGACATGTCACGGTAACAAGGTCCAATTGCCATAAACACATACATTTAATATAAGATTAAAAAAGGTAGCAGTAATTGCAAATAATTTACCACTGCTGTATTCCACTCTGCTACCCCAAGTCCTCTCTCTCTCTCTCCCTTTCTGTCTCTCTCTCTCTCTCTCACTAGTCCCCTACTGATATCGTTCACTTTTGTCTCTTTTTGGGTTTGTTTACAACCAAAAGACAAAACAGGTGCACAGGCAATTTCCCACGCCACCCTTTGGTGCCCTGCTCCTTGCTTCTTATTAACACCAGTGGCAGAAACACTGAGTAGTACTTGTCATTCTGTAATCTGGATGAATGGTGATGCCAATTTATTTAGTTGCAAATATAAATGCATTTTACAAAAAAACAAACCAGGAAACTGTTTCTGTGATAAGCGGGAAAATGAAACATACATACACAACAAGCAGTTGTAAAGTTGTGCAGTATGTGTGTGTGTGTGTGTGTGCATGCAACTGACAATCCTTTGAAGTGATGTTCTTATATAATTATGAAATCAATTCTTTGATGAAGGTTTTCAGCAAAACAATTTTCAGCTCAGAGGTTGATACCTTTTCACATCTTTTGTATTCAGATTTATTAAGATTATGCCCAAACTAGACCTCACAACTAAGTATGAAACCCAAAGTCTTAACATATCATTCCTTCATATATCTTATAGTATATGAAGTATAAATAGTAAATATAATATAATAATATAATATATAAATATAAATAGTACATATTCCTTATATATATACCTTATATACCTTATACGTATATTTCTATACCTTCATCTAAATAAGAAACCTGAAGACAAGAAGAGACCAGCGCTCCAGATACTGATACTGAAAACCAAATATAAAGTCAGGTGATTTATGGCCAACACATGACACTACATAAACTCCCACTACCCCTCACCCTGTCCCATAATGCTGCTCTGAGACTTCACTTTTCAACCTTTTGCTACTGATGTGACCTCTGATTTCACCCACAGCTGACGCCTTTTCACTCACACAAACACACGCCTGTTATTTGGCCATAAACACCACACATTTATAGGCACCAGCACCTCAGATACTGAGTAAGTGTGAGAGTGTGGAGTGGGTTGAAAGAGAGTGGGTTGGTGTGTTTCTCTCTCTCTCTCTGTGTGTGTGTATGTGTGTGTGTATGTGTTGGGGGTGATACTGGATTCCAGCAGCTGCACAAACAAGGGCAACTAGATCTCTCTCCTCCCACACTACAAAGCATCATTTCTGAAGGTTGTCATTACATCAACCGACGGTTATTGTAGCCATGTCCTTCAGATATGGGGTCATATATGACCCCATATCTGAAGGATTAGGTGGAAGTCTGTAGAAATGACACCTTTAACCTTGAGCCATCCACTGTCTCAAGACAGGACATGTAAAGGTGTGAACTTAGAGGGGAAATAAATGATTGGTACTAGTCACAGAAGAATATATTTGAACGTATCCTGAGCTAATATTGCAGGTGTGAAATGAGCCAGATCAGAATCCAAACAGCATTTTATATATGGAACAAGGATGCATAACCCCCTAGATCAGGGGTGTCAAACTCAAATTCACAGTGGGCCAAAAATTAAAAACTGGGACCAAGTCTCGGGCCAAACTTAATATTACTATATATACTCTCCAGATCTGTAATGTAGTTTTTCTTTCACATGGAAACAAACTTTAGTTTTGTGTAAACATTTAATCTGGAACAACCAAAGGTTAATATTATAAACACGTGAGAACTTAAATGTAAACTAAGACACATCAGTGGTATTTGTTGTCTCTTTATCTGTAGCAATTCCAGTTCCATTTTAGTGTAAATCTTTTTTTCACAGGCCAACAACAACAAAAAAACTAAAAGTATGTGCTATAACATAGATCATACACTACTGATACTACAAATCCTGCCAGCATATAGGGGCTATATAGTGGCGGGCCAACTCTAGTACACTTTTAATTTGATCTCGCGGGCCAAATATAATTACACTGTGGGTCAGATTTGGCCCCTGGGCCTGAGTTTAACACGTGTGCCCTAGATGGATGACCGTTGTGCTTGGCAACTTTAGGAAATGATGTCGGTATCACTTTAATTAAAAAAAAATTTAAAAAAAGACAAACTATCTTACCTTGCTCTGCGAAGACGCATCCTTGCATAAAACTAGCAAAAAGGCCAACACGTTGGTGTACCTCCACATTTTCCCTCTGGGCAGTCGCGGCGAGAGAAGTGCAAAGATCCAAACCGTTGCGTTCAGCGCAAGTGGCACAGTCAGTGCGCCTGCAGTTACTCCATCTCCACACTGCACTGCTGTCTGTGTCTGTCTGGATGGATGCTGACTGTGCGTCAATGTGTGTGTGAGTGTGTTATGACGCGCCGTAAGCACCAACAATGTTCTCCAGCTCTACTGATGGGAGGGGTTTTGAACACGCGCACCCACGCACGTTTGTTCAGAAAAGTCGTTAAAGACGTGGTTTTTCGCCTCCTGGACCTAACGGTTGCAGGACACCAAGACATATAAAAGTCCCACTAATGAATGTGTTTGTCCTTGTCCATATAGAGACACTGGTACTCATATAAAAGTGAACAGAAAATGGTGAGTTTTCAGAAGTTCCAGCGAGTGAAAAGAATGGCAAGAAGACATGCGATGGCCGGGAATCGAACCCGGGTCAACTGCTTGGAAGGCAGCTATGCTCACCACTATACCACCATCGCTGGCTGAGGTGTCTACTTTATGACATCTCAACAGCAAAGAGTAGCTCATTGTTTACTTCTCCCAAAATACTTCCTTTCACTTGGGTGGAACACTATGTATATTATATTATATTATATTATATTATATTATATTATATTATATTATATTATATTATATTATATTTAGTTTTTATATTATTATTAGTTTCCTCGGACTTTTTTAAACAGCAGTACATCCATCTGCGGGATCCCAGGCCATAAACACAGTCAAACCACTCGGTAAATGGTGCCTCTACACGTAATCAAAACTAAAGAACTTTAAATTGACTTTCAACGACCTTCCCATGAACTTCACTATGACTACATGTCCCGAAAAAAGTCAGTGTTTACACCAACCTTGTTTAGTCTAATTGAACAGAACCCAGGAGTGTTTAACCTACAGGTGAGGTTTGGTTTAGTCGACGTAAATTTTCAACTCCAACACTGGCCTAGAATAAACAACCGTCTCATCTAGAGGAGATGGTTTCAAACCAACGTTAAATAAACTGTCTTTAAGAAACTACATCTCCTGCACTAGTGTTCATCCGAAGTCCACTCACGTACATTTCTTATTTTCGTCACTTGACGTTTGGACTTTTTCTTTCTTTCTTTTTTTTTTTTTTTTTTTTGCCTTATCAGATTTTTAAAGTACAATTCTATAACTCGGTCACTGTTTATTTTTGACACGTTAAATAGAAAGTGGACAGCTGTCACTGAACACAACCGCAGCACGTTGTAATTATCCAAACATTTGATACATTAAATTAATTTGCCCGCGGGATTACCTTGTGGTAGTATAATATTGTACATATGTACACGAAACGTATACATCAATATATTTAACTAATTTGGTTTACCGCTGTGAACGACATTAAACTGCGTATCCTGTTTATTTTAAAGCAACACTGCCATCTGTTGGTTTGTTAAAGATGAAGAATGGTGGTTCTGATAGTTTAAAAGCATAGTTACAAAGATATGTAGCTGTTGTGTTTTCATATTTGCAAATGGAATGTATTACTTCCCATGGTGACAAGAAAGTATCACAGAATTTAAAAAAAGCATAAAAGTAGAAAAGTAGAGCCACCTATGCCACCTAGGTGGCTTAGTGGTTAAGGAAGCGGACTTGGATCCGGAAGGCTTCAGGTTGGAGTCCACCAGATTCGTTAGCACTGAGGTGCTCTGAGCATGGCACCATCCCCATACACTGCTCCCAGGGTGCTCAAAGTTGCACACTGTTCATTTTGGTGATGGGTTAAAAGCAGAGGTCACATTTGGTTGTGTGCAGTGGTGAGCTGTGACACAGTGACAGGTAGTTCACTTTAAAACAAACCTTAATATAATGGACACGTCATACTGTATATCATAGCAAATTAATAATAATAATAAAAACAAACAAACAAACAAACAAACAGAATCAAGATATTAAATTATTCAATGTGATTTCCAGACCAGCATTACTGGTAGACAGTGACACGAGCAATGACTCAGCGTCCACACTGTTTCTGCAGTTTAACATTAAAGGAAAGTGCTGAGACCCAGTCCTTTCATGTGGCCGTGCACTTTGTCTTTCAGACTTGACTTTTAAATATTATAGGCCAGAGGACATATGTGAACATATTTGAGGACATAAACTAAAAATGATTATCCGATAATTCCAGAAGGCAGTATTGAGAAGTGGAAAGATCTAATGTGACCTTAGGAATGGTAATGACCGTCAAGACTGACTAAGTGCATGGCTAAGGTGTCCAGGGCAATAAGGAGGAGAGTGGGTCTTTTGGCAATTGTTTTGAAACATCAGAAGAGAAGAGAAAAGACCAAGAGAAAAGTTAAAGCTAATTTGTACAAGTCTATTAAAATCTGCTTGAGGTCATTACACGAGCTAGGAGACATCATTAAAACAAAGATGAGGCGTAACTGGAACTACAATGTGCAGAGAGAATTCTTCTGTTGTACCCAAAATGATGAACTAAACAAGCAAAAGGAGGCCAAGTGTTTAAGCAGGAATCGTGCGCTGCAGGAGTATGTAGATGAGGAGCAAATGTGGGAAATAAAGAGACACCAGCGACAAGTGCAGAAGGAGGAGAAGGAGAGGGAAAGGGTCAGTGCTCTGCTGAAAGCGGAGGAGGAGAAAAAGGGCAGAGCGAAGCTACGAGTGGAAGAAGAGAAAGAGGCCGAGAAACTCAAATGCTTTGAGATTGAAAAGCAAGGAAGGGAGAAAAACAGGCAAAAGATCCGTGAGAACACCCTGGAGCTCCGACAGCTGCATTCAAAACTGCAGGCAGCCTACGCCAACAAAGGCGTAGTTATACAAATGGCTGAGAACGAGGCCATGAAGTGCCAGAAGAAGCGCGATATGGCTGCACTTGGGATGGAAATGAAGCGGGAACGAGAGCAGAGAGACACAGAGGACAAGGAGATGGACCAGAGACGTCATGTGGAGAAGATGCAGTACTTCAAGGCATTGCAGAGGCAGTTCCAGGAGAAGGAGCAAAGGAGAGAACAAGCCTATCAGGAGTTCCTCAAAGACAAGCAACTGGTGGATGACATAGTGCAGAACATCTATGGGGACCTGCAGATGGAAAGAGAGCGGCAAATGGAAAAAGTCAAAGAAGCTCAGGAGCATATCAAGGAATATGCAAGACGGCGGGAAGAGTGGATACGGTTGGAGAAAGAAAGGATGGAAGCTGAGAACAGGCGCATCATGGAGTTTATGAAGAAGAAGCAGCTCATGGAGATGAATAGAGCAGCAATGCTCAAAGAGAAGAACCAAGCCAAAGAGAATCTCTACCTTTCACTCTGCAAACAGATGGAACAGGATATGCAGCAGCGTGATGAGACAGAACGAATGCTGGAGGAAGTTTGTTTAGAAGAAAAAGAAGAAGCTCAAAGGCTTAAAGAAGTAGAAGAAATGGAAAGGAAACTCAGGCTCAGGATGATACTTCAGCAGGCCTGCCAAGATCAGATCGCTGACAAAGAGGCCAGGAGGAGGCAGGAGGAAGAAGAGGAGCAGGCCTTCAGACAAAAAATGTTGGACAAATTTGCTGAGGATGACAGGATTGAACAGATGAACACCAATAAGCGCCGCATGAGGGCTTTGGAACATGGACGCGAGGTGCAGAAAATGCTGGAGGAGAGGAGGCAACAGCGACTGGCAGCCTTCCAAGCAGATATCAGGGCAAGGGAGATGGAGGAAGAGAAGGAGGCAGAGCTGAGCCGTATAATTGAAATGGAGAGGATTGAAATTCTTAAAAGTCACATCAGGAAACTCTTTGGATACATTCCAAAAGGCTTGCTCCGTGAAAGCGACCTGGAACACTTTGATGAAGACATCAGGAACAGCTTCAAGCCGAAACAGGATGAAGATGGTGATGTAATCTCTCAGGAAGGCCAAAGTCCTACGGGTTAAAGACCACAAGTTCTTCTTCTTTTTTTTTCGGCTTTGTCCCTTTTTCAGGGGTTGCCACAGCGAATCATTGATTTCCATCTCACCCTGTTCTCTGTAACTTCTACTCTGACTCCAACTATCTGCATGTCCTCCCTCACTGCATCCATATATCTCCTCTTTGGCCTTCCTCTTTGTCTCCTACCTGGTAGCTCCATCTCTAACATTCTTCTACCAATGTATCCACTGTCCCTCCTCTGCACATGTCCAAACCATCTCAATCTGGCTTCTCTAGCTTTTTCTCCAAACCTTCCTGTCTGTGTTGTCCCTCTAATGACCTCATTCCTGATCTTGTCCATTCTTGTCACTCCTAAAGAGAATCTTAGCATCTTTAACTCTGCCACCTCCAGCTCCTCCTCCTGTCTTCTGCCTATTGCTACTGTCTCTAAACCATACATCATGGCTGGTCTCACCACCGTCCTGTAAACCTTTCCTTCAAGTTCTATAGGTGTAAAATCAGAAGAGAGGAAGAAAGATATGACCAGATCATAGCAGGGATCATGTTTAATAGATGCACTGTACACAGGGAAATCTCACCACACCGATACCATAGTTACATTTAAATGTATTCAAAAACATAACACAAAACACAACATACTTCAATAAAATGTGAAATAACAAGATGAAGGTTGTCTTCTTAATAAAGCCTAATATTGAAAGGCTCACATTTTTTCTATCTTTTGTGATATAAAACAATGTATACAAATCATTTTAGTACTGTTTACTTCTATAATAGTAAGAAAAGGGCATGTCCAAACATTAAATAAAATGTATACACACTCTTCATAGAAACTTTATATATATATTTATATATACATAATAGAAAACTCTAGAAATCTAAAGATGCAACATTTTATTTCTATTAGGGAAAGCTTTACAGCTTTAAAACAAAACTGCTGAAATGGTGGAAAAAGTGGAAACTATTGTCTTCAGGAGGTTCAATCCCCTGTCTACATAGTGATGTGTCCCATTCACTTGCTCCACTCAGATGTGTCAGTATTGTGTGTCTGATTCAGAAATACTGGAAAACAATAGAGAACAAAACTAGTCCTAGCAACTGGCATTCTTTTGGTGAATGTTAAAATAGGTGGGAATACTGTTGGACCTTACATACTATTAAAGTATCTGTTTTTACTGATTTCTTTGTTTTTGGTTTTGTTTTTTAATAGGAATTGTATTAATCTGTGTGAATGGTGTAGTGATTTGACATTCCAGTGTATGATTCAAGTCGCAGATCAACAGACGGTGTCATTTTATGACATTTTGTCTCATCCATCCTAACAGGCAAACGAGGAGATCTAAGGAAATTTGTTTCTGGTGCAACACGTGTTAACACTGACATTGGTATACTCTCACTGACTTAGGCGATGACA
This sequence comes from Cynoglossus semilaevis, assembly GCF_000523025.1. Lineage (NCBI taxonomy): Eukaryota > Metazoa > Chordata > Actinopteri > Pleuronectiformes > Cynoglossidae > Cynoglossus > Cynoglossus semilaevis. The sequence goes on along the minus strand of NC_024328.1, from coordinate 1,586,283 downwards.
TTCCGTTTGGAGAGTGGGCTCTTTTGCTTTGTAATATTCAAGGACAAGCCATCAAAAACATGAGCCTTTCGAAACAATTCAAAAACATCACGAGCAATGTTGGTGAAAGAGTAAACATGCTGATATGTGTCACATTATGAAGACACATCTGGTTTTCTTTGTTCTCGTGTTAATGTTTTGTTTTTCTTTTTACATAATTAAAGCAGCGCACCTCTGCGGCCACAGGCTGCAGTGCTGTTTATTCAACAGTAGATGACAGTGTGACACTCCCCCGACTAAAAGAGTTGCAGGAAGTTGCGTATGAAGATTAGCTGCTCGCTACCATGGCGCCTCTAGACCTGGATAAGTATGCAGAGATCGCTAAACAGTGTAAATACCTGCCAGAGAACGACCTCAAGGTAGGCGTTACTTTAATCGCGAGTATTTTTTTCAGGTCCTGCTTTCGGTTTGTGCTGAATGGGTCAATTTGCCGCTCTTTAATATCACAGCGTCGTAATTAGCCGTCGTTAGCTCAAAGTAGCATTAGCTTCAGCTAGCTCCGCTTTCTGATTTTATCGAATCTACTGCAGATAGTGTCCAATGAACAGTGTATCTCATCAGAGATCAACCTAAATGTAGCTTTTTTCAGGAAATAATGCAGGTTCGGGCAACTGCCCTTTATAACAGTTTTAAGGTTTAAGGACTATCCGGAAGTAACGGCATCATAATTCTGACTAGACATAATTTTTCTTTTTCTTTCGGCTTTGTCCCTTTTTCAGGGGTTGCCACAGCGAATCATTGATTTCCATCTCACCCTGTTCTCTGTAACTTCTACTCTGACTCCAACTATCTGCATGTCCTCCCTCACTGCATCCATATATCTACTCTTTGGCCTTCCTCTTTGTCTCCTACCTGGTAGCTCCATCTCTAACATTCTTCTACCAGTGTATCCACTGTCCCTCCTCTGCACATGTCCAAACCATCTCAATCTGGCTTCTCTAGCCTTTTCTCCAAACCCTCCTGTCTGTGTTGTCCCTCTAATGACCTCATTCCTGATCCTGTCCATTCTTGTCACTCCTAGAGAGAATCTTAGCATCTTTAACTCTGCCACCTCCAGCTCCTCCTCCTGTCTTCTGCCTATTGCTACTGTCTCTAAACCATACATCATGGCTGGTCTCACCACCGTCCTGTAAACCTTTCCCTTCACCTTAGCTGACACTCTTCTGTCACAGATCACTCCTGACACTTTTCTCCAGCTGTTCCATCCTGCCTGTACTCTATTCTTCACCTTCTCCTCTGATCTCAACAGTTGATCTGACTAAACATAATTACGTCTGACTATTGATACGAAATACGGCGAAGTTGACCAATTTTAGACTTTTTCACTCACAGGATTTTTTCATGCAAAAACATTAATATCAATTGATATATGTAAAGGTATTTTTAAAGTGTTCTAAATAGATAAAAACTAAACGATGTTGCCCTTTTGACCAAGTCTCTAAAACACAATATGATGTGATATGAAGAATATACATTTCTTCTGTTTACTCATTTTCCTTTGAGTTTTCAGTAAAGTAACATTTAAATGTGCATCTACAAAAGGCAGAATATAAGTCGTGAGTGAAAACTTGGTCTTTAAATTTGGATGAATTGTTTAATTTATTGTCTCTTTCTTTCTAACTAAGAATTGCTGGAACATGATTTAATGTGGCTCAATTCAGTTCAACAGTCTAATGATGTATTCATGTATTTTTTGTGTACAGCGCTTATGTGACTATGTGTGTGATCTCCTGCTGGAAGAGTCCAATGTCCAGCCTGTCTCCACTCCTGTGACAGTATGTGGAGATATACATGGACAGGTAAATCACTACAAAAACATTTTAAATTTGATAGTTTAAACAGAAAGGATGATTAGAATTTATCTCTTTGTGTTCCAGTTTTATGATCTATGTGAGCTTTTCCGGACGGGCGGCCAGGTTCCGGACACAAATTATATTTTTATGGTTTGTATAATTTAATATTTAAAGCTCTTTCTACTTTTTTTCTGTCTAAATACCCTACTTTAACATGCACCTCTTGTTTATGCAGGGTGATTTTGTAGACCGGGGTTACTATAGTCTGGAGACGTTCACCTACCTGTTGGTGTTAAAAGCCAAATGGCCTGACCGCATAACTCTCCTACGCGGAAATCACGAAAGCCGACAGATAACTCAAGTTTACGGCTTTTATGGTAAATCTCAACACACATTTATAATTACTGTCGATGTATTTCTTTTACTTTGAATTATGTATGGAACTTTTTTCTGTTTCAGACGAGTGTCAGACGAAGTATGGAAATGCAAATGCATGGCGTTACTGCACCAAAGTGTTTGATATGTTAACAGTTGCAGCTGTAAGTATCTGAAATCGTGAAAGATATTAAATTTTTATGCTACTCTTAGGTTTTTGAAAAAGCCCATGATGAAGTGCATAAAATCTCTAAAAAAAATTTAAGTACATTTTTCTATTTATCTATCTTAGTTTCTTACATAAACTCTTGCAAACACTTGAACATCCAATAAACACTCTTCATTGGATGTTTGACATAATTTGTGTGACACTGCATCTTTTATTTCAGTTAATGGATGAACAGATCTTGTGTGTGCATGGAGGCCTGTCTCCAGACATTAAAACTTTGGATCAAATTCGGACCATTGAACGGAACCAGGAGATCCCACACAAAGGAGCATTTTGTGATTTGGTGTGGTCAGATCCAGAAGATGTTGACACTTGGGCCATCAGTCCCAGAGGAGCTGGATGGCTGTTTGGTGCAAAGGTCACAAATGAGGTAAGCTGCTCTTTATTTTAATAATTTGCAAAGAATTCCATCATGATCATCCTTGTACAAGAGTAAAAAATAAAAGAAGAATTAGAAGAATGAAATGTAGTGAAATGCTAAATATTTACATATAGGGCATATGTACAAACTGAAAATATCTCAATGTACTGAACACATTGTCAACATGAATTTAAATGTTAGGCTTAAATGAACTAGTACCGTCCTGTTGGTTATATAATGACTTCCCCTTTTCCATCATACCTTCAGTTTGTTCACATCAACAACCTGAAGCTGATCTGTCGAGCGCATCAGCTTGTCCATGAAGGCTACAAGTTCATGTTTGATGAGAAGCTGGTGACAGTGTGGTCGGCTCCCAACTACTGCTACCGCTGTGGAAATATCGCCTCCATTATGGTCTTCAAAGATGCAAACACACGAGAGCCAAAGCTCTTCAGAGCGGTGCCCGACTCTGAAAGGGTCATCCCGCCCCGTACGACAACACCGTATTTCCTGTAAAAATACATCCAAACCAAACACAACGCAGCCACTCTTTTCATAATGACAAGACGATGGCATCAGCACTTGTCAGCAAGTATGAATTGTGTGTAGTGCATTTAGAGCTTAAATGGTGCATATAATTAAGGCCAGCTGTCAACTGTTTTTATTGCATACAAATGGAAAACTGTGAATAAGAAATGGACACAGCCCTACAGTTACAAAAAAACAAGGAAAACCATGTTCACAGAACATTTTATCATGGTAAGCTCTCATTGGTACGGAGCCATTAAAGGGACATGGGGGAAAAAACGTATCTTGTGGTTATCGAGCCACACGTATAAAGGGTAATACATTAAAAAAAACACAGTCATGTACATAACGTATTTTTGGGAAGTCTAAGATACTGGCATGTCATGCGTGACATATGTACTGTATATATACAGTGCCTTGCGAAAGTATTTGGCCCGCTTGAACTTTGTGACCTTTTGCCACATTTCAGGCTTCAAACATAAAGATATAAAACTGTATTTTTTTGTGAAGAATCAACAACAAGTGGGACACAATCATGAAGTGGAACGAAATTTATTGGATATTTCAAACTTTTTTAACAAATAAAAAACAGAAAAATTGGGTGTGCAAAATTATTCAGCCCCTTTACTTTCAGTGCAGCAAACTCTCTCCAGAAGTTCAGTGAGGATCTCTGAATGATCCAATGTTGACCTAAATGACTAATGATGATAAATGGAATCCACCTGTGTGTAAGCAAGTCTCCTTATAAATGCACCTGCACTGTGATAGTCTCAGAGGTCCGTTTAAAGCACAGAGAGCGTCATGAAGAACAAGGAACACACCAGGCAGGTCCGAGATACTGTTGTGGAGAAGTTTAAAGCTGGATTTGGATACAAAAAGATTTCCCAAGCTTTAAACATCCCAAGGAGCACTGTGCAAGCGATAATATTGAAATGGAAGGAGTATCAGACCACTGCAAATCTACCAAGACCTGGCCGTCCCACTAAACTTTCAGCTCATACAAGGAGAAGACTGATCAGAGATGCAGCCAAGAGGCCCATGATCACTCTGGATGAACTGCAGAGATCTACAGCTGAGGTGGGAGACTCTGTCCATAGGACAACAATCAGTCGTGTACTGCACAAATCTGGCCTTTATGGAAGAGTGGCAAGAAGAAAGCCATTTCTTAAAGATATCCATAAAAAGTGTCGTTTAAAGTTTGCCACAAGCCACCTGGGAGACACACCAAATATGTGGAAGAAGGTGCTCTGGTCAGATGAAACCAAAATCGAACTTTTTGGCAACAATGCAAGACGTTATGTTTGGCGTAAAAGCAACACAGCTCATCACCCTCAACACACCATCCCCACTGTCAAACATGGTGGTGGCAGCATCATGGTTTGGGCCTGCTTTTCTTCAGCAGGGACAGGGAAGATGGTTAAAATTGATGGGAAGATGGACGGAGCCAAATACAGGACCATTCTGGAAGAAAACCTGATGGAGTCTGCAAAAGACCTGAGACTGGGACGGAGATTTGTCTTCCAACAAGACAATGATCCAAAACATAAAGCAAAATCTACAATGGAATGGTTCACAAATAAACATATCCAGGTGTTAGAATGGCCAAGTCAAAGTCCAGACCTGAATCCAATCGAGAATCTGTGGAAAGATCTGAAAACTGCTGTTCACAAACGCTCCATCCAACCTCACTGAGCTCGAGCTGTTTTGCAAGGAGGAATGGGCAAAAATTCCAGTTTCTCGATGTGCAAAACTGACAGAGACATACCCAAAGCGACTTACAGCTGTAATCGCAGCAAAAGGTGGTGCTACAAAGTATTAACTTAAGGGGGCTGAATAATTTTGCACGGCCAATTTTTCTGTTTTTTATTTGTTAAAAAAGTTTGAAATATCCAATAAATTTCGTTCCACTTCATGATTGTGTCCCACTTGTTGTTGATTCTTCACAAAAAATTACAGTTTTATATCTTTATGTTTGAAGCCTGAAATGTGGCAAAAGCTCACAAAGTTCAAGGGGGCCAAATACTTTCGCAAGGCACTGTATATGTATGAGAGGTGAAACGTCTTCTTTTAGAAAATTCACATCCAGTAGCCTAACTGAACTTTTCAACCTTTGACCATGACCTGGATGACTGAGAATCTTTGGAGACATACTGTATATATGGTCAGCATTTATTTAATGTAGGGTACCTTTACATTAATTAAATGCTCACCATATATACAGTACATCACGCATGACTTGTCAGTATCTTGGATTTCCCAACCATACATGATTGGGTTTTTTTTATTTTTATTTTTTTTATGTATTACCCTGTATGTATGTGTGGCAAATTGACTTAATCGTTTATTTAAATACAGTTATTCCCTTTTAGGCTAAAAATAATGAAAATATTGGAAATTAAAACATTTTTAATGTTGCGAGATTGGATTAAAAAAATCCACGATGTTCTGAGGGAGCGAAAGTAGAACCGTGATAAAGAGTGGGACCACTGTAGCCCCCCCATGTCCCTTAGGGGCTCCATATTCAACCAAGGTACACAGTGCAAACACCACCATTACAGTACCTGTGCTACTCCCATTACTACTACCTCTCCTGCAGAAAAGCATAGTTCCTAGTACTGTCACTTGGTCCTGGTACTAGTATCTGTGCTTGAATCGCACCTGTGCAGATTGCACCTGTGCATCTTATTGGCTTCACTTTCAGAAACGGAGGGCTCTGTCTGGTTCTTATCCACAGTCTACAATATAAACCCATCTCTGTACAGCTTGACTTGTACACAAGCTGCTGTGTCACGGTGTACTGAACTGTTTCAGTAGGACAAAGAGTTGAGCATTGCCCAAAAGTCAATTGCCATCTAATTTGATCATATTTATAAAATCCCAAATAATACTTAAAAAATTAGTAAAAACAAAAATCCCTGCCGAAAGAATGTCAGATGCAGCGTTACGTACAGTTGATTTAGTTTGTGTAATGAGTTTGTGTGTGAGATAATATAGAACTGCACAGAGGCAGAGTGATGGATCTTTCTGAAGTGAAACAGTGGGTGCTGGTGTGTGATCTCTACACTTAACATGCAAACCTGAGAGATATGTAAAAATGGAGCTACAGCCGTTAGAATTTTCAGGATTTCTAATCCATAGTTTAAAAAAAATGGGGGGAAGGGGTCTCTCTGACCTGTATGTACTCTCCACACTTGTAATTATATTTCTGTGTCACTGTTTTTAAGTAAAAAAATTAAAAATATTAATACCTTGGTGATCGATGATGAGTCATAAATAATCTCTTGACAACCATTGACAAACTTTGGGCTGCAGCTACAGCGTCATAAATTGACTTCATGTTGCTTCCTTCACCACAGTTTATCACCTATCTCTATCTCACCTCTCTTTAGAATACTGTTTCTATTTACTGTAATGTATATGTTTACATAGTCTATTAATGTTTTGTGATATCTACCCGTTTGTCTTGATTATGTCTATCTTCACCATCTGGGTCCATTATGTTCATTGTTTCTCTGTGGTACCTTTAACATTCTCTCCCTCACTTTGTGAACCCAACTGCTCAGCAGTTGGGTTCATCCTGCTGCCTGCTGCTCCTTTCAGACAATGTCTGTCCCCAAACCCTACGTCATGGAATGTCTTACCTTCACCTTCTAAGACATGCAGGCACATGTCTTCTAGATCTACACAGAGCAGGTACCCTTACCCTTTTTGGCACCACACCCTCAGAAAACCCAACATAATGCTTCGCTCTCCAAGTTATACAACGAGGGTTTGGCACCCAAAAATCACCTGTCAGGATAAACCACTACTGTAAGTAAGCGGTTAAATTCAAGTCAAGGGATTTGGTCTCCCCTTTTCCCATTTTAAAGCTGTCGGAATACTTGTGGTTTTCCACCTTTTCACTACGGTACATACTGTATATGGCAGACCCTGCTTGATCTCCTTCACTTAATGTTTTTGCATAGTGTGACCACTGGAGGGTAGTCAACACGTAGAGTGGAGCACTGCTGTCCCTGAAATGTGTTCGTTAACATTACCTTAAGAACGCCTTGTTTGATTGGTGTTTCAGTGGTAGTAGAAGTATGTTCTGCGTCTCGTTTTCAGGTGACACTGTATTGTTGTATAAATATCTTTAATCTCTGTTTAAAGACCCACAGCGCCAATTATAATTCGTTATGGGTTTGTTACCCAACATTCTCAAAAGCTATTTCCGGGTCCTTATATTAGGCAAGTCCCTCTGTGGTTTAGATTTTTTTTACGTTAAGTTGAGAAGATCAAGTGTCAATTTTATTAATAAATCTAGATTTATTTGGCTTATTTTGGTAAAATTATTTGAATCTGAGTTATATGAAAGTGAATATGATGATGTGGTGTTTAGAACCTGTCTACAAAAATATACCCTAGAGATATAAATATCTATAATATAATAATATTTATGACACATATAATCCCCTAATTGTTGTCTTTGTTGTTGTTTTAATTATCCGCAGCATTGTGAATTCCCCCACTGTGTGACGAATAAAGGCCTTATCTTGACAACAATAATAATGCTTGAATAAGATACTGGATAAATTATGTTTGTATACCACCAAAAACGTTCTCTACAGTCTTGGTCAAAGCAGTATTGAAATATTTTTGTCAGTCGTTTGCTACGATTTTGGTGGTTTGGTGGTGGTAACAGTTGAGCACCTGCTTCCTATTCCCACGTCACATAATAAACCGGCTGAGATGGTCCACCATCGAGGCACCGCCGCCGGTTTACACTTACTGACGGTTCAGTGTTTACAATATACTGCCGTTATCCGGGGTTTCTCCCTATGAATGGAGCCCGCTGGGTTTTGCGTCAATTTTCGCGTGAAACAACATGATGTGATGATTAACTGCATATTGTGTCTCCATATGGGGCGACACAGAGCGGGAAGGGTCTTGTGTTATTAATGCGACTTTCCATTAGCCAATCAGCGAGCCGCGCTGCTTCTATGGTTGAGTAGTTTCTTTTTTCATTGGCTAAGGGAAACGCCCATCACTAGTGAAGCTGATGTTAGGTTGAGGCGTAGGTAAAGCGTTGACTGTGCTGCTCCACTCTGGGGCCAAAGCAACGGTAGCACTGGAAGAAAGACAAATGGTGGAGGAGCGCGTCAAGTCAGGGAGAAAAGGTCTGAGAAAGACCGGTAGCGCGGCTTACATGGAGAGCTGAGAGCCGCTATGAGCTCCACGTCCTCAATGATGTACATATCTCCGCTGCTGACATTTATTTTATATGTATATATTGGATTTTCTAACGCTGCACCTCGCATCAATCTTTACGATGCGCCGCAACTGTCCAACGGGAAACCGGATCCAGCCTCCGGCACCTGGGACACCTTCCGCACCGACTTGCCTTCTCATCTTTACGGGAGAAGGCCGCCAACTGTCGGGCCTGTGGCAGCCGCTTTCCCACCGACTGAGGCTGAAACCTCCATACTGCTTCACAACCCAGCCACTCGTGAGAGTGGAAAGCGCTCAGCCGCAGATGAATTAGCTGCGGCCATTTCTAAATTGTCCAGCGCACGGAAAAGGTCCACGGATGGTCTACCGTACGTGGAGAAAACGCTGCAGACAACTGGGTCCAGACTTACTCAGCGGTCAGACAATGATGCCTGGGCTGCCGTTGCTACTCCGCTCTCTGGACCATATGTTTCACCACCAGAGAATAGTCAAGGTGAGTGTGAGTAAGAGAGGGGGGTATCATTCTAATGGCTTCCCATTATTTTCCTCACACAGCTCCAGTGAAGATGCTGAGCATCACACAAGAAAACACCTCAAGATTAGTTCATATACGCACTCACAGACAGGCAGGCAGACAGACGGAGAAACAGAGACGGGCTGTGCATGTCTAATAATACAGACTGCTTTGACGCAGAGAGAGAGGGGGGGGGGGG
>NC_024328.1:1540550-1577018 GCF_000523025.1 Cynoglossus semilaevis | reverse complement strand
ATGGGCAGAGACCTCAAAATGCATGGTGGTGCTCTAACCCTTCAAACACACAACCACCACCACCACCATCATCAGCAGCACATCCATGTTATTATTCACAAAAACAGTAATCATCAATTTTTTTTTATCCTGTGGTGTGCAGTGTCCTATAGGCTTGGACAGTCAATATAACATGGAAAGTTACCATAAGTATCTAAACATCCCAATATATTTAATAGGATACATAGTCTTAACGTGATTCATGTGGTTTTATACTTATATAATCATTGCTATGGTTACCATGAATTCATTCTATTTCTATACTGTATTCTATTCTATATTTATCCTTGTCTATCTTTTTATATCTATACATTTAGACTCTAATATTTATTTTAAATATACTGTAGGGTCTAAGGTATATTTAAAAAAATGTTATTCTGTATGCCCCATTGTACTGAATGTTTTACTCTGGAGCTGAAATCACAAAACATCTTGTCTCATTGAACTAAGTAACATTTACCAGGGTTGTTATTATGTTTGTCTAAGGCTGAGACCAGTGACGTTTGGTGAGGTTCATGGCTGGTGAGGCACTGACTCCTCTGGAGTCAGATTTACAATTGTAAGAAGTGAAAAGAGCATCTTATTTCTCTCAAATGGTTCATTGGTTTATTACCAGGTGATGATGTTGGATGAATAGTGAAAAAAGATGAAATAAGATCCATCAGCACACTTTTAATAATACTGACACCAACACAAATACACACGCGGCGGATGTTCTCCTGAGGGATCTCCTCTCAGACCTGGACTAAAGCATCCGCCAACTCCTAGACAGTCTGTGGTGCAACTTTGGTGGATGGTGCGAGACATGATGTCCCAGATGTGCTCAATTGGATTCAGGTCTGGGGAACGAGCGGGCCAGTCCATAGAATAAATGCCTTCATGATGCAGGAACTGCTGACACACTCCGGCCACATGAGGTCTAGCATTGTGTTGCATTAGGAGGAACCCAGGGCCAACCGCACCAGCATGGTCTCACAAGGGGTCTGAGGATGTCATCTCGGTACCTAATGGCAGTCAGGCTACCTCTGGCGAGGACATGGAGGACTGTGGGGCCCTCCAAAGAAATGCCACCCTACGCCATTACTGACCCACTACCAAACCGGTCATGCTGGGGGATGTTGCAGGCAGCAGAACGTTCTCCACGGCGTCTCCAGACTCTGTCACGTCTGTCACATGTGCTCAGTGTGAACCTGCTTTCATCTGTAAAGAGCACAGGGCACCAGTGGCAAATTTGCCAATCTTGGTGTTCTCTGACAAATGCCAAACGTCCTGCACGGTGTTGGGCTGTAAGCACAACCCCCACCTGTGGACGTCGGGCCCTCATACCACCTTCATGGAGTCTGTTTCTGACTGTTTGAGCAGACACATGCACATTTGTGGACTGCGGGAGCTCATTTTGCAGGGCTCTGGCAGTGCTTCTGCTGTTCCTCCTTGCACAAAGGCGGAGGTAGTGGTCCTGCTGCTGGGTTGTTGCCCTACTACGGCCTCCTCCACGTCTCCTGATGTACTGGCCTGTCTCCTGGTAGCGCCTCCATGCTCTAGACACTACGCTGACAGACACAGCAAACCTTCTTGCCACAGCTTGCATTGATGTGCCATCCTGGACGAGCTGCACTACCTGAGCCACTTGTGTGGCTTGTAGATTCCGTCTCATGCTACCACGAGAGTGAAAGCACCGCCAGCATTCAAAAGTGACCAAAACATCAGCTAGAAAGCATCGGAACTGAGAAGTGGTCTGTGGTCACCTCCTGCAGAACCACTCCTTTATTGGGTGTGTCTTGACAATTGCCTATAATTTCCACCTGTTTTCTATTCCATTTACACAGCAGCATGTGAAATTGATTGTCAAGTGTTGCTTCCTAAGTGGACAGTTCGATTTCATAGAAGTGTGGTTGACTTGGAGTTACATTGTGTTGTTTAAGTGTTCCCTTTATTTTTTTGAGCAGTGTATATACACAGGAGCATATTTGTCCTACAAAGAATGTTTCTTTATACAAATGGACCCTTAGTGAGTCTAAGCAATTCATACTTACTGTTAACAAATTAAAGTATAGAGATGAGTGCAGCACAAATCAAATTTTGACCTTCAGTAAAGAATTCAGTTATTTTTTAAACTTTAAATTCTGGTGCTTTAATCAAAGATTGTCTATCAATTTGATAAGAAAAAAATATATTTTAGGTCAGAAATGTAGTTATCAAATACTTTTTTTCTATTTACTCCCATCTTATTGTTATGCTAATGGACTCTAATGTTACCGTGTCCATTGCTCATCCAATGCCAAATGGATACTTGAATTTCCAGAATTTTTTAAAGACATTTGGCTTTGAATGTATGTGGCTGATCTTCCTTGTCTGCTGAGGCTTCTTTGTAAATGTTTCAGGTTACAGTATCCCGATTTAGTCCAGACGTTATCACACGAGGAGAATAAAAGGCAAGGAAAGCAGTAAAGGCGGTTTCTTACGGGACAGCCACACAGCCAGTCTTTTCGTTTGTACCAGTACATTTAAAAAGAACGACTCTTCTGTCCCGTAGTTTGAAGCAAACCTTTAAGCTCCGGCGTTGGTCTTCCATCACTTATCATTTTCTGTCAGGACCGAAAGTCCAGTTTTGAGACATATTTCCATCTAGAAATACAATCGAGTGAGTCGGATCAGGCAGAGCATAGAAAACGCTGTTCACCTACCAGTGGCTCTAGCTTGACTTCGACTTTCAGTTCACGTACGACCCCTTGAGGTGATGCAGAGTACTATTTGCCTCCCCTGCTGACTTTTCTCTGCACTTTATTGGCTGGAACAGAAGCGGACTCGCGTCATGTGACCCAGTTTGATTGGATCTCGCAGTCAGAAGAGAGGCACAGCCCGTCGGTGCCTCACCCGGGATGTCTGCTCTGTATTTGAATGCGAAACACTCGAATTCGGCGATTTTTACTTAATAAAATATCAAAAAATGTGTAGAGTCATACTGAAAATGCATCTTTAACACAGATCAGAGGAAAATAATATTTATTTTATGTAATTTTTTTCTCCTTTTTTATTCCCCGACCGCACGTGACTGGCTCAGACTAATGCAAATCATAACAACATTTACGGTTTGGCAACACAGTGTATGTCAATAGATAAAAGTAATATTAAATTAGGAATTTTCTATGAATACTGTCAATAATGTATTGACATTATCATGTCAACTGACACAACATAAATATTGTAAACAAATGTGAATTTTTTTAAAATTGACTTCGAAACTAACACAGTTCCATGGTGGATAATATTTTCATGGTCAACACCAATAAAATACAAAGTAAATAACAAATTAATTTTTCACTTAACAAGTAAGTTAATGCTAGGGTATTTTATTATTGTAAATTTATATATTTTTTTATATTTATTTTTTTATATATTTATTTTACAAAAGAAAAATAATATATTTTATCAATTAACATTACAACAAAATGTTACATGAATTTTGAAAGTTCTGTTATTATTCTGTTACTAATGACTAAATGTCTTTGCTGTGTAAAAAGCTAAAATGAATAGAGGTTTAGGCCTGTTTATTGTCCTGGCTGCTATTTGTTGTTTATTGTGCTGTTTTCCATACTGTTGCACAGGACTCTTCTGGTCTGATTGTTGGTTTTGTTTTGTTTTTTTTGGTACTAATTTGATTTTATGACTTCCATTAATAGGGAGTGTGACACACATGCATAGTCTGGAGGGGGTGGGAAGGTTGATTATCTTGTTGCATGAATTATATCTTATCACTCTGTTGCGATAGTATCCATGGAGACCCATGATGCTGCTGAGGTGTGGTGTGCTCCAAAAGAAGCTGCTCAAACAGCTGCTTCCTCTTCCTCCTGCTCCTGTCTTTTGTTTGCATGCATGACATTTGTAGAACCACAACATGGCTCATCCAACCAAAATGGCCCAGCAGCCTGTGGCTGAGTGATGACACTGAAGGAGGAGAAGAAGGAGGAGTGAGATGAAAATGAGTATAAGCTCCTCCCCTTTACACCTCTCCCATGACATAGACCAGTATTCCCAGTAACCACATGTGCAAAAGTGTGTGTGTGTCTGCTTTGATATTTGGCCCATTTCTTTTGCCCGAGCCTCCCATGACATTTCTTACCTCTGGGACTAGTACTATATACCAGGCTATGATGTCAAGCATCAGGATAAAAAACACTTACTGTATAATGAGGGATTGCATGTTCGAATCACGCTTTGATTGGCTCTGGTGAGTTCAGCAAGTACCAATTCCCTTGCTCCCAGGACACTGAAAGCAGCCAGTGTTCCCTGGGAGTTGGTTGATGGCTTAAATCCAGAGGACAAATTGTGTTGCATATACTGTACATGTACAATGACAATGAATGGGATTCTTTTTGCTTTTTTCATCTTCTTCTTCTCTCTCCGTCTCCTCTTTCTTTTCATCCCTTTTCTTCATTCTCTTCTTCATTTGAGTGAAAATGTGCCATTTGGATTTAATTTTTCCCTGTTTATACCAACAGTCTGATAACACAGACTCCCTCTGTTGGACCATTTTGGACATTTGGAAATTGTGGAAATAGAATATTAATAAAAAGTAATCATGGGAGGCAGATGCAATTTTGCTCTCATAAATTACATTAGTACAGATATTGGCTTCTCACATAAGGGGTCAATTGAATCTTGGTCTGTGTTTTGGCATCAACTCTTTTTTTCTCTTATACAATAGTCAGCATCACTGTAGGTGATGGTTAATGGTGGTGTGTTATAAGTGAGTTCTAGTTGGTAAATCTAAGTAGATTTTGTTATGAAAATAGCAGTTGATGGTCTGAAAATGTAAATTTCTCATTCAATCTTCTCATTTTTTAATCCCTAAAACAAAATGAAAGTGAAATAAAACTGGGTTGATTGTTCCCCGGCAGGGGTCTCATAGCGGAACAAACACAGACACATGCATACAGACAGGTGGAAAAGGGGCTTTTAGGTGTGACTAGCTCTGAAGCAACCTGTCTGGATCCGTGTGTGAATACCAGCCATGCTGTCAAACCACTTTTCAGGCCAGTCACGTAGATGGAGCAGTGGGAGAAAAAGGGGGTGGGGGGGTTACAGGGCTTGAACTCTGCTTTAGTGTCACCCATTCTCTCTACTTTACACAGGTCCAGTCTTATCTCCATCAAACCTGCTGTGAAGCTTTATACATCACAGCACACACACACACACACACACACACAAACACAGGCTCTGTCCCATACTCTTAGAAGGGCTGGATTTAGGAGTGTCACGTGTGTTGAATGTGTGTTTGTTTTGGATACACTTGTTGTCCATATTACTCTGAGGCATCAAAAGAAACGAAAAAGCTGCTGGATCAGTTTGGTCTTAGAAACTCCTGGGAAGTATTCAGTCCCAACAGGCAGCAACAAGTAACTTCACCTCACTGATAACATTGAAATCTCAATGACTGATCACTATCAGCCACATGTTGGCGTCTCAGTTCATTAGTAAACAAGACTGTCTGTCTCTAGCAGATGTGCTATCATTTGCATGCTTTAACACTCACTTACATTCACTTTTGCTTCCAGGGTAAATGTATTTCCGGTTTACCTTTATTACATTTCCTTTCTCTCCTTTGTTTTCATTTAGAAACTGTGGGAAAAATCTGCTCATCCATTCATAAATGTTTCTTGCACAGTGGATAGACACAGATTATCTGCATGAGGAAAACAGCACAATGGCATTTTTCTAGAAAGTTCTTTTCTCTAACAAATCTTATCATATGGTAGTTCTCAATGTAAAGGTCAAAACAGGAAAGAAAACAATCTACCCAAGCATACTTGTGTTACTCCTAAATCACTATAGAAATTCTGTGCACGATATGTTTGAGGGAGAAGTTAATCCTGTGGTTAAGTTTAAATCCTGATGAAAATGCATTGCTGTCAAAGACATGCAAAGATTATGTTAAGTTATGGGGTTTCTCTCCACAGTCTTAAAGGGCTAAGGGTCTTTATTATTATTATTATCTATTTTGGGTCTTTCAGTTTCTACATTCTTTCTTCAAGTTTTCTTTGAATACTTTGTTAATGTCAAAGTATAGTAATGGTCAGTGTGATCTTTCTTGTGTGACTGACAGTTCTTGAGTGGAAGCTCTGACCGTGAACACTCTTGCATAACCACTGTTATGTAAAGTGTGAGCTACAGAGGAGGAGCAGCTTAATCCAGCAGAGATCTTAAAACAAGAGTAGAGCTCAGGATTCACCTGTCTCACTATCTTAATTTCTTTAGCTGAATTACTCTCTTTATCCTGTTAGGCCGTAAGGTGAACCACGTCTAAAAACTCCTTTAGAAATTGAATTACGCTCCGCGTCTAGGAACTACACGATCTCAACTTCATAAATAAGAACGAGTTACGTTAAAGTTACGTCGCAAAATATCCTGCCCACTTTTTATGTCGATGCATTTTATAAAGAACTAGCATCTTCGGGGCGCAATAAGATTTTGGTGCGTGAATGGTGGCACGGTTCAACACGTGATCGTGCTACACCAAACGAGTAGCTGATTGATGTCACACTTCCGGCAACACGGCTTCCTCTGTGGTTTTACTTAACGTTACCGATAGAGAGGAATTCTCCCAAAAGTCTTCTAAAGTGGGCCAAATGGATTCTAAACAGTGCTTTATACATAGCTGTCTGCACGAAGAACAATGAGGAAAATAGACGATAAGGTGAACTTTGTGGCCTATGTGTGTGTATTTCAGTTGTGTATGGAGTCGTTGTTCGACTCTAAGATCTCTTTTCTGCTATTTGGAACAGTGGAAAGTATATACAGCCAATACAGTCAGCCACCACACCTAACCCTCAGATCAAATGAATAATAGATTTTGTCTCTGTACTGCAAAGGGTCAACGTCCTGCCTGTTGTAATGTTCTCTACTTTCTTAAAGGGAAAGTCCAGGTGTTTCGTTGAGTTACTGATGATTTAGTTCACAACTGACTAGCTGAAAAAGACACTCCTTCTAAAATAGCTGCTATTAGTAGTAGTATTTAATTCAAATGTTGCCTCCGTTTGCTTAGTGAGGAAAGGAATGAAGTGTATACCCTAAAAAATACCATGGCTTTAGTTTTGTGTTAAAACACTGATAGAAAAATGCTGATTCAATTTGTTTTTACTTGGACGATCAAAATTACCACCCTAATCATGTTTATTAATTTGTGAAATTCATCAGGGTAAATTTTCAATACATGTAGCACATTGGCAAAATGACACACATTGTATATCCAACCATCCTTCCTCCATTCTTGTACTTATTGTTGCTCTGATACACAATTGATATACATGACGTTATCGTCACAAACTGAAGGAAAAAACTGTGTTACACGAAGCTCCTTGAGTCTGGATCCTAAATGTCCAATGCATACAACTGTCAAATAGATTGTTAGGAAGTAAAAACTGATTGATGTTGTGGAGAACAATGGCTTCACTGAAGTTTTGAAATCCAGCATCAAGATACACTGTAATAGAATCTAAATAGATCATAGTCTTGACTTGTCTAAACTTGATTATTCATGATTAATTATGATCATAATTAATAGTGATTAAACCACAGCTGCCCAGATTAAAATAGTTTGACAGCTGTACTTTATAAATTGAAGACTGAAATGATACAGATTGGTCATATTACCTTTATCTATTAACAATTTTTTTTTAATTGTGTTAAAGACAGGTTTTATTTCCTGTAATATATTTACAGTTTACTCAGTCGGCCTCCACTAATAAATCACAGATGCAAGTTTGAAAGGCATGGCTCATCATTCTGTCACTTTCTTCTTGACATCAGTGACACCAACATATTCTCAATCAGTAGTTACTGCACATTGTAAAATGGCTGGAGATATTAGTAAAATAATCAGCTTCATTTGTCAGTGTTCATATACAGACACTTGTTGTCAAAATTTGTTGGCATTTAACGCTCCGTTCTTTTGGAGCAGTAGATTCATTCAGCTCCACACACTACAGCCAAGAAATGTCACCAACCTGTGGTCCTCTAGCTTTTATTTGGATTCTCACTTGATTTTTGTGCAGGTGCAGATTAAATGTAATAGTAATTGTAAAATAGCTTGTCAATGTCATTATGTCTAACCTATAATTTCCTGTGCCTCTCCTTTCCCTTGACCTGGACTGTATGATCCTTCACTTCAGAGCTCCTGTGTAACTGCAGCAGTGGGAACGAGGGGATTTCAGATCCCAACGAGTGTGACCAGACCACCGGTCAGTGTGAGTGTCTGACGGGATACGCCGGCCTGCAGTGTGAGGACTGCTTTGAGGGCTTCTTCACAAATGGCACCAGTGGCTGTCTGCCCTGTTCATGTGACTCCTTCGGAGCCGTTGACCACCTCTGTGACAGGTCAGGCTGCTCTTCCTACTGCCTCTTCAATGAAAACTCTGTGCTCTTGTATGCTCTCATTTTTGTGAAACATGAAAGAACAAGTTTTAAAACTTAATTTAAATGCAGTGATAGCAAAAACATTCAGTGTTTTCAAATAACTTTATTTCATTTGACTCTAATCAAGACATTTAGAAATTTGTGTTCCATCACATCACCAGAGTGAGTGAATGTCTGTGCATACTCGCTTCATTAAAGGCTGAAAATGCTCAAAAGTCAGCATTGGCCATTTTCTAATTCACCTCTTTAGGATAGACTTGTGAGGTGAGACAGATCGTCTCTGTTCATTGGAAACACTGCAGTGATTAGGATTTCTTAATTTTAGAACAATACCAGTCAACTAATTTTGTTTGGTGGTTATACTTCTAAAATGTACTACAAAAACCTATGCTGGAGATTTTACAAAGAAAGAGGAGTGACGTGGTCTGTCAAGCGTTACACAGTCTGCTTTGTATTAATGTATATTATCTCCCAAAGACCTGAGCTCAGCTCTGCTGTGTAACAATTTAGACTCTCGGCATCATTATTCCACCAATTTAGCCAAACCACCGGCCCACAGGCCTCCCTGAAGGCATTGCAATCCTCACACTCTGCTTACTCTTCAAATTCTGAGCCCCGAAAAATAACACTCACACACCACACACAGTAGATCTGACTGCACATGCAGTTTGTCCACAAATCACTGGAATTGTGACTTGGATCAGTAAAACATACGTGTGGGTTTTTTTGCACATCCATAAGTGTTAACTACTGCACATTGTAAATACTGAAAATACTTCTGTTGATTCATGTGTATATTTTGTTATTTTATTCATGTGTATAGTTTGTTATTTTATTTCTTGATTTCTTTGGCATTCAGTGTGGACAGCAAAGTACAATTTTCATTGTACAGGGAAACCTGTGGTAATGTGGTAAAACACAGCGACTGTCTTCTGCTGCTACTGACCATGAAAAGAGAAGCTGTTGTTCTCAAGTCTGAGTAACTGTCAATGAGTTGTGTTGTCAAACACTAAAAAACGACAGCCCTGGAAAAGTTAATTCTAAGGGTGGCTGAAAGATGCAGTTCCAGTGTTATTGAGGTGAAGGTGCCGACCTGAGGGTCAGGCTTTCCCACACTACCACACCAGACGTAGTATTTTTCAGACTGTCTGCGCCAGACTGCTGGTAGCTTAGTCACCCCCTTGAGCTTATTGCTAGTAATTAGTCTGCTCCTGCAGCTCACCTTAATGACTGCTGCTTTACAGTGAAGTAAGAACCTGTGATACTTCCTGGTCTTTTTTAACTTTATGGTCTGCGTTTCCATTATATGGCATTGTAGGGCTGTCAGTACACAGTAGACGTGTACAATGTACTGTACGTAGAACAACAAATTGTTCTTCTCGCTGATTAACTGGTAAATTCAGAACAATTCCATCCATAAGGCAGTTGATTTTTTTTCTTTTTTAGCAGCTAGTTATTATGAAATTAAGAAAATAGTTAAGAAAATACCTTCCTCATTTGGCATTTAGAATATTCTTGTTTTATTTAATGATAAAAATGTGTGGATGTTTTCAAAAATCTTTGTCGTTTGTGTTGGCCTATTATGGGGAGGGGTACTGCAAGATTCAGTCAGAACCTGATCTTTACAGAGCTTTGGTGTATTTCAGTGGTCACATGGTCTCTTATCAGCGCTATATTAATACTATGCCATATACTGTAATGACATAGCAACAATATCAGAGGAACCTGTGAGGTTCATCAGTGCAGCTTTTTTATATCATCAGGTTGTTCATTAACCCTGTTTCACTGAAATGTACTGTTCATGGTGTGACTGTGCACTCTGCCACAGTTAGTCAATATCCTATTGCTGTGTGAGAGTGGTGTGTATGAGCATTGCCTTCTTTACAGAGTCTTAGCACAGTGGCAAGTGTTCTTAAGTGATCCCAGCTGCCGTAAACAACAAAAAATATGTTGAAGATGTTTTTTTGATGTTCTCTAACTGGCTCAATTTAAGTGTTGTGTTACAATGAGGTGGCACTTCTGGCCCAGAGGCAATGTCACTGTCATTGGTGTGGAACCCCAGGGTTCACCTCCTGGGCAAGTTTGAATCCCGGTTAGGGCGGTTAATACCTTCCAGAGGACTCACCACCTGCAGGAAGGTTTAGGGGGGTTGGTACGGAGCAGTGTGATTTGGGAGGCGACTGCTGCCCCCGTGACCCAGTAACGGATGAGCGGATGAAATAGGATGGATGGATGGATGTTAGAATGAGGAGACCACATGGCAGACTGTCACATGATATGACACTCAGTAAATGTTATCACCAAATATATATGATTTTCTTTTTTTTATTTACATCCCAAGAGAAGAGTCAAATGTTATAAGGTGTGGTTTTACAGCATGTAGATTTCGCAAGTGCATTTGTATGGAGTTTGCATGGGGGCAGGGGTGTGGTTCTCCTGCTAAGCCGGTTTCCTCTTAAATACATGTTCATCAGGGGATAAGGTATTGAACGTAGGTGTGAATGTGACCATTAATGGTTGTCTATCTCTATAATTGTGGCCTTTGATGGACTGGCAAACCCTCGCCTGTTGGCGGCTGGAATTGGCGCCAGCACCCTCTGCAACCTTGCAAACCAATAAGCGGTATATAATGGATGGATTAATAGAAGAATGTCAACCTAGCAGATGAGTTTGTCATCGCCTCAGAGGAAAGTTCCTTGATATGACAGTGAGTGAGAGTAGTCATACTGTGTAACTGTGGACTTATTCTCTCACTGGGACTACTACTTTTAAAAACAAAGTGTTTTCACATCAAAGATCTGTAAATGATATTGTTGCCTCCACCTTGTGCGTGTTTTTTTCCCTGTGAAAACAAAGATGTTTATCATCAAAAGACCTAAAGTTAAAACCTTCTTAACTACTGGTCATCAATGCAAGCCATCTTCATCGGCAGAATACAGTTGTATATATAGCCAGCAAATTATAAAGATAACATAAAGTCAATGTGGAAGAGTTGATATTTTCTTAATGCTTTGCTGCCTGTATTTCTAGATATATTTAACAGTGATGAACTACAGGTGTCTGCAGTGCTCACACATGGTGTGCATTTCTGACCTATCGTGTTATGAAGCATGTGCAGGATTTCAGCCAGCGCATTGGCTTTGCTGATCATGTCAGTGCGGGACAAATGATGTGCGCTGATGCCGTTTCTCTTCCATTGTATGTGGGTCAGCTCCTGAGGGCATCCTTCACAAGACATTTGTGTTCATGACAGTGCGTGGAAGGCGCCACTGTCTGTAATGAAATATTGATCGTGGATGCAGATGTTTCCGCCCTTTGCATTGGGTGTCACTGAGCAATGCAGGCAGCGCAGTTGTCTGCTCTTACAGCAGTTGTACTGCTGTGAAGAAATGCATTATTCAATGTGTGCTAACAGTAAAATCTATTTGATGAGAATCAACTGTGAAGCAAAATAATCAGGTAGGTGGAAGTGAATAATTGATGAGTAACAGTGAATGCAAGGTGAGGCCTGTTACAGTATGGCATGGGAAGCATGAAGGATCTGCTTACAGTACTCTACGTTATGGTACCAAAAGTTCAAAGACTTCCTGTATGTTTGAATTTTAGAGGGACACATTAATGATAACCTCCTTTCCTTCTACAGAATTCTTTAGCGACATCTTATTCTGAAAACTTAACAGAAGACTTGCTTCATAGAGACAACATGTATGGCCTGACTGGTTGGGGTGCAGTCCAGAAAAATTGAAAGCTGTGGTGCATCATAAAGAATACAATCCGAAAGAGAAGACAGGGGAGCAGTGACCGTCATACTGGATAATTTTATAAACACAAATTTATTTATTCTGTTCCTAGAACAGTCTAATTTCAATATGAAATCACAGATTTACATTTTATTGAACTTTTAGTATGGTTGCAAACCATTCCGGATATAAGGTCCGAATGGGTTTTAAATTACTTTTTTGATCATTCATATTCATAATTCTTTGAACATAAAAAAACAAGCAAATGCAGAGGAAGTGCTTTGCTTTCTCAGCACAACTAGAAGTTCTCTGACCTGTAAAAATATCTAATGTCCAAAGGGCTTATCTCTTATGTAACAGATGTAAACACACAAACAGACTGTGTGTGAGTGTGTAAATCTGAATGTTGTTAGCTGTTGACCTGTATCAAGGCCAACAAAGCCTGACATGTGCCAGGCCACGGATGAGAAACTAGAAGTCCTGAAGGCTTTACACTCTCTCTCTAAGGATCAGTTAGCCACAGCCAGCAGAGCCACACAAGCCATGCTTTGTTTAGGCCAAACGCTCACCTTCTGGTGTTTAAACTGGCAACCAGGCCCAGTAAACCCTCCCCCCGTCGTGGAGAGGATGTTTTGTCTTTAAAAGTGTGGCTCTGATCTGATACATTTAACAGCATGTGGCCAATGTTGTCACAGCAGCCACAGAATGAGGTTAAGCTTTGTTAGCAGCCTGTAATACTGACCTACTTGACAGACTGATCTGAAAGCGAGCGGCTGGACCAACACGGTGCAGTGAAATCACACCAAAACAATAACAAACTCATCCCGCGCCTCCTTCCACCCTGGGGGACACAAACAATCTCCCAGATTATTAATCACAGGGAGAGAAGCCCTAACCCCCCGACACCCCGCCCTCTTCTTTTACTGCACCAACCAGGGGCCTGTACATACAATGACACACTTTCCTTTGCACCGGCAACAGCCATTAATTTAAGCCGCACACATATGGATGACAGATTGTGTTTCATTTTCAGTAGGTCAGTGTTTTACAGTGATATTTTTCGAAGTCCTGAATCTCACCAGAAAAAATACATATTACATTTTAGTCTATTACTTGTTAGCTTAGTGGCTCTTTGGCCCAGACGCAATGTCTCTGTCATTGGTGAGGAACCCCAGAGTTCACCTCCTGGTACCTTTCAGTGGACTCACCACTTGCAGGTTCACAAGGGGTTGGTACAGTGCAGTGTGATTTGGGTGGCGGTCATGGAGACTGCTGCCCCTGCGACCGGTAAAGGATAAGCGGATGAAAATGGATGGATGGATGGATTTGTTAGCTTGTGAATTAGTTTTAAAGTGCAGCCCTACAACTGGGTCTTGCTATGTAACATAGCATACTGCAATAGGTGCATATTGAGGCTGCAATTTATTATGTTACTTTTAATTATTTGGTCAATTTCATTAATTAGGTTTTAGGTCAATTTCTTTATTTCTCTGTACTCAATCTTTACAAAAATATGTTTAGTATGTAATGTCATTAAAAGGCTAAGAATCCAAAACCCTTGCTTTTCATCAAATGTAAGGCCTACAGCTGCTCAAATTGTGTAAATTGTTGTTTTTTGTTACTAAATAATTGATATATTGACGAATAAAGCATTAAATCCTCTCATGGTTAAAGCATTTGCTTAATGTTTTTGTAAAACCTCTCTGACAGATTGATATATGTGCAAGACCTTTGAAGTGTTTCTTTATGTAATCCTGAACTCAGTACAGTGAACTAAGTGTGAAGTACAGAATACTGAATGGTATATACTTCTATCGTAAAATAGAAAGACAGGGTGGCAAAATGTGGGAACGGTGCCATGCTCGGAGCACCTCAGTGGTAACTTAGAAGCTGGTGGACTATATAATGCTCTCAGTTTAGTCATTGCACAGGTGGCTGATGCAGGTTGACACAAGTAGCATATGCTTACTGCAATATTTTAGGTACAGTATACACCCAGGAAAGAAAGGAGCCATTGTGGACTTTCAAAAAGACTTCACTGATTCTCTGTCATGACAAGAGATGACAACACATTCAGAGAAGAGTTCATGTTGTCGACACAAAAAAATGTCAGTATTTAAGTTGCTACTGTGAGGCCTACGGAGATCTAGGCTTTGCCAAGTAGATGTTTCTTATTCTGTTCTGTTGTAAACCAGTGAAAGTGAAAGTGTGAACGCACCCTAGTGCTGTTCACTTTCCTGAGGCTTGGAACAGAGATTTGTGTTTCTTTAGTTCTTCTCCTTGTTGGTCAGGAGAATTGCATTTCTCTTGCCCAAAGCAAACCACAGTTTTTTAGCTCTCCCCTCGAGGTTCTGGAATAAAAGGTGTCAGAAAGTCATATGCTAAAGGTTGATCATTTTTGGCTCCAATTGAATCACAACACATAGAGCAGCATAGATCTCTTCCCTCCCACAGACTCCACTCTTGAGGTTTCTCCTCTTTTTCTCTATAAAAAATTGCATTAAATTGCATTAAAAGATATTTAAAATCTGCACTTCTTTTAGCGCCGCCATGGGCTCCAGCTCTGAGGTTCTGGCTTTTTATACTAGCTGCTGACCAAGAAATGCGATCCGCTCTTTCTTTTACCTGAAATTAAGACAGCAATGGAGCAAATTCTACTGAATGTGCTGTCTTATGTAACAGTAGTGCACATGAATTAGGATACCGAGGACACTCTGATCTGCAGCGTCATCAGAGTTTGTTTTGTGTTTGTTTTTAACCTACGACATGATCAGCAAAGTGGTGTAATGCTGATAACTCACATCAGCTTTTGGGAATGTGCTGACAGAGATGTACTGACGTCTTCTTATTGTCAGTGAGAATATTCAAGTTGTACCTTGTGTAATCATATCATCTCTGATGATGACAACACACTTTTTTTCTTTTTTGTTTCAGCATAAGTACACATTTTAATACACATGTCCTTTATTTATACATTTGTACTTCATTCATACCATATGATTATATTATGGGGCAGGTTCAAGTCCACCATCTGCCAAGTTACCACTGAGGTGCTCTGAGCATGGCACTGTCCCCACACACACACACACACACACATACGCTAAGTGAAAGTGCTTGGCATCACTGCTGATTTTCTTTAAGTGTTTCACAGTCATTGTTTTCAGATTATGTTTGTGAGACTATTGTTTGGGACCACTGTTGTGCCGCACCTGCTTTTCTTCTTCTAGAAAGTTCACTGTCAGTGTGGATGGGCCACAAACCATGTGTGACTTTAGAGTAAATCTATCTATGTTTTCTCTCTGTCCTTGCATTAACAAGCAAACAGCATTAATTATTCCGTCGACTGTACGCAATGATTAATGTTTGTTCAAATGGTTTTTTGGGTCTGTGTGTTTAAACTGGTTTATTTGTGCAATTGGATTACTTTACCAGAACATTCCTGGAGGCATTATCCAATGAGATGAATTTTCTCTTGCATTATAACTGCTGATAATGCAAACCCACCTTCACCAGTGAATATCTTTAAAGTTCAATAATGTTCTGTACAAACGAATTCTAGAAAGAGAATAATGAAGAGAATTTGATCTCTGCACTGAGAGACCACCCAGACAGAACAACACATGGAGAATAAAAACACAGCTACCATAAGAAGAAAAAAAAATGGAAATACAACAGCTTAGCAAAAACCCACAACATGGCAACATCAGCTCTCATGTCCTGCTGGTAGACAGTAGTTTCTTACTAGACTGCTAGAATTCCAAATGAAAAATCAGTGAGCTACACAAGAGTTACTCACAATACATTTTTTTAAAGATTCCCATGCAAATGAATTAGAAAAACTAAGCCTTGTTTGCCTATATCGTGTTGAAATACCTCCCTTCTCTGCCTTCTGTTTGCAGCTCAGGAATATGTGTGTGCAAGATGGGTGTGTATGGCCCTAAGTGTGACGAGTGCCACCCAGGATTCTTCCACTTCAGCACCACTGGCTGTCGACCCTGCCAGTGTAACAACCACACCAGCTACTGCCACCCACAGTCCGGTGAGCCTGCAGCTACAGTTGAATAAGTTCACGCAATTATGATAGTGACAGGTCGGGGTTGGAGGTAGTAGATAAGTAGATCATTTTATTTGCCCCCTTCCTCTTGTCCATGTTATGCTTTTTATCAGCTGAGCTGTCCACTGTTAGCAAGTTAGCCATCAGTGAGCAAAGGAATGTCTCAAGTTTAAGCTTTAAAAAAAATAAATTACAGAGTGGTATTAATGAAATAACTGTTGATTTTACAAATCTATTATTATAATCTGTACTTGTTACTACGGAAGGATGTGTATTCAGCTGTTTGAAGGTTGGTGGAGATTTGTACCTCAAGTTAGCTCTGGGGTGGGTGTAATTAAATTATTATTAATAATAATTATTAAATTAATTGTAGTTCTGGTAATGAAACAAAGACACAATACACTGCTACACAAGTTAAACACTATAACAAGTGGCATTAATGTATTTTGGGATCATTAAATAGCCATTTCAGGGAGTCACAGTGAGTGTTTGTGGAATGGGGAGGGCTGCATTTAACACCCTGGCTCTAGGGCCCCGTAATTACATGTCAAGTTTAATTAGAACTGAGAAGTACTCAGAGCCTCCAGTCTGTCGGCTGTCAATATTTATAGTGTAAACTCAGGGCTGTTTTTAGAGTTTTAAAGAGTCAACTCACAGATCAACATCCAAAAATGTTGTGGTTTTCTGTTGTTCTCTGTATGAGTTAAGATGGGTCTCACCACCCCCGGTGTGTCCTTGATCAAATCTATGGACCTGAGCAGGAGAGTCGGCAGTCGAGTGTGGGGAGTTGTGTAAGGAGCCATATGTTGTGCCATAAACAGAGGAGGGCCAGATGGAGGAAATTTCGTTCAGAGATTAGCATGGTACAGGTTTGACAGCTCCCTGGTTAGAGGCGGTATCTGGTGCTGGTATCTTCTCCACAGTACTGCTTACAAAACACACTAGGCAAATAGAAATTATAAAGTAGCCCAAACATTAAGGAGGACAGGTAAACATGACATGGAGATGTTAGTTAGTTAACACAAGACAGAAACATTCTTTCAGCTGGAAGATACAGATGCTGCAAATGGGGGGTGGAGTGGGGGGGGGTGACTAAAGTAGTATTTCGTTTTTTTTGGTGTCTTTTTTGTTAACTGTCCAACCTTGAGGGAGAGGCGGTCACATGATCATTAGGTACCATATAGGGTGTTGTGGTAGCAGTTATGATGTACTTCATTCAGGGATAAATATCTAGTTTTTAACTTATTTTCCTCGTTCAGATTTGGTTCTGTTTGATTCCCAGGTCATTTTATTTTACGTGTGTGAATTAATCCATTGCACTGCCTGTCATTAGGGGAGAAAGGCACATGATGCTAACCCAGTCCAATTTCTGTCGTTACTTAGACAGTAATGCATGATGGTGATACTGAAGACAACTCAATTCTGTGAAAAACCCAGGAAAACCCCACTTTCTACTTAAAGAAATTCTAATCACAGCAACCACTTTATTCAGTTTAGTTTAAAAGTTCCATTTGAATTTATTCTTTACTGAATTTTTTTAACTCACAGTTGGAATTATCATATCAGAAGGCAGCAGAGAAAGGGATACACCATGGTCATGTGACTTTTGCTCTTCGTCCCTCAGGAGTGTGTTTGAACTGTGAGGGAAACACACAGGGATCTAACTGTGAGGTGTGTAAGCCTGCCTTCTACCGCCGCCATGGAGCCGCACCGACGGATGCCTGTTTACCGTGTCCCTGCTCCAACAGCACATCCAGCGGCACCTGTCACATAGGTCAGTCCCTGCTGCCTACAGAAATGTACAGTTGACTTTGTTTCTTGTCCTTGTTTTACTGGGCTGATGATGCGTTGTTTTTTTTGGTCACATAATACCAAAGGTCATCACCTTATACTGTTCTCCAGTTTGTTCTGACTATACAGAGATGTCTGCAACCTCTCACTGTGTGGAGTAGGTTTATATTTGTTTATACATCTGCTGTTAGAGTCTGCAATGCCCTCTGACTTTAACTGTCTGTATCATTAGTCTGTTTGGTAGTCCTTGGTTTGTCATCATAAATGCTGAATATGGTCACCATGTCCTACTGGCTTTTGTCTGCCCTTCATGTCATTTGTGTCACTGTCTCTGAACCTAATGTTGTACAGTGGTTTGAAAAAGTTTGGGCACCCCTGATCATTTTCAAGATTTTCCTTTATGTATCGTTGGTTGTTCTGAACAGCAATTTCAGTTACATACACAGGTGAAGCCAATCATGAAAAAGGGTATTTAATGTGGCCAGTTGCAAGTTGTTCTCCCCTTTGCATCTTCTCTGAAGACTGGCAACATGGGAGCCTCAAAACAACGGTCAAATGACCTGAAAACAACGATTGTTCAACACCATGGTTTAGGGGAATACAAAAAGCTAGTTCAGAGATTTCAGCTGTCAGTTTCCACTGTGAGGAACATAGTGAGGAAATGGAAGACCACAGGCACAGTTCTAGTTAAGGCCGTAGTGGCAGGCCAAGAAAAATCTCAGATAAGCAGAGGCGAAGGATGGTGAGAACAGTCAAACTCAACCCACAGACCAGTTCCAAAGACCTACAACATGATCTTGCTGCAGATGGTGTCACTGTGCATCGTTCAACTATTCAGTGCACTTTGCACAAGGACATGCTGTATGGGAGAGTAATGCGGCAGAAGCCTTTTCTGCTCCCATGCCACAAAAAGAGTCGTTTGAGGTATGCTAAAGCACATTTGGACAAGCCAGCTTCAGTTTGGAATAAGACTGATGAAACTAAAATCGAGTTATTTGGACATAACAAGGGGCGGTATACATAGTGGAAGAACAACACAGCATTCGAAGACAAACACTTGCTACCCACAGTTAAATTGGGTGGTGGTTCCATCATGCTGTGGGGCTGTGTGGTCAGTGCAGGTACTGGCAATCTTGTTAAAGTTGAAGGTCGCATGGATTCCAGTCAGTATCAGCAAATTGCGAACAATGTTTAACAATCAGTGACAAAGTTGAAGTTGTGCCGGGGCTGGATACTTCAACAAGACAACGACCCTAAACACCGCTCAAATTCTACCAAACCATTCATGCAGAGGAACAAGTACAACGTTCTGGAATAGCCATCTCAGTCCCCAGACCTGAATATCATTGAAAATCTGTGGTCTGTTTTAAGGTGGGCTGTCCATGCTCAGAAACCATCAAACCTGACTGAACTGGCGATGTTTTGTAAAGAAGAATGGTCAAAAATATATACCTTCAACCAGAATCCAGACCCTCATTGGAAGCGTTTAGAGGCTGTTATTTCTGCAAAAGGAGGATCTACTAAATATTGATGTAATTTTTCTGTTGGGGTGCCCAAATTTATGCACCTGCCTACTTTTGTTTAAGTAATTATTGCACAATTTCTGCAAATCCTATAAACCTTATTTCACTTCTTAAATATCACTGTTTGTTTGTTATATGGTATATTTAATTGAAATTGCTGTTCTGAACAACCAATGATCCATAAAGGAAAATCTTGAAAACAATCAGGGGTGCCCAAACTTTTTCATACCACTGTATGTCTATGCGGGAGGAAACCCAAGTACCCAGAAATGCCCACACTCACACAGGGAGAACATGCAGTCTTCAAGGACCATAGACTCAACAGACCATCAGTTATCACCTGGAATTGAACCAGTGATTTGATTGCTTTGAAAGTTGTGGAAATGTTAGGGCTGTTTCCCACATCACATTATACAGTGGTTATCAGCCCTGATCTTGATCAGCTTGGGTGAAGAAACTTAATTTTCAGCAGTGATAGTTCAACATTTAATGTGTTACCCTTCTACACTCATTCAAATCTAAGAAGTGTATCTGTAGCAAAATGTACTTGGGTAAATGGATGTGTAATAGACATAAACAGTATTATAATCGTTATTTTTATTTTTGTACTGATAATAAAAGTAGCATTCATATGCACAAGTAACAAATAGGGCTCGATTGTGGAAAAATATATTACTTTGGTCAATATTGAAATCCCGATTATTTAGCGTGATTACTCTGAAATCACATTGCATAAATAAACCCTGTGGAAACAGATACAATTAACAAATAAATAGTGTATGAGAAAAATGATATACAGTATATAGGGTTATGGTATCTATATACGTGTGTGTGTAAATATGCGTGTGTTTGTTTATTTATTTAACCTTTATTTGACCAGGTAATACTAGTCCGTGTCATTTAAACCAAAATATATTCAATCACTTCTTGCAAAAAAAGAAAAACACAGCAATGATTTAGTCTGAGGTAATAACAGATTTTCCAAGTGCTCAGACAGTCAGTGACTGCATCTTTCCTGTGTTACTCCACCTATTTCACCTCGAGGCTGCTTCAAATCAACACACTCAACACACACTGACCGTGCGCTGTGGCCTCTGTTATCATATTACCAGTGATGATAATAGTAGTATTTCTAACAACAATCACCTTCAGCCTTAACATTTCCTTTCCAACAGCTCATGTCAGAACTGTGATTCTGAAGATAGTGAATGAAGTTCACTTGAATCAGAAAAAACAGGCCCCCAATCCAAATACCTCCCTGCAGTTGTTGATGTAGTAGATTGATGGTTGGATTCATGTCCCTGCCTGTAG
Organism: Cynoglossus semilaevis; assembly: GCF_000523025.1. Lineage (NCBI taxonomy): Eukaryota > Metazoa > Chordata > Actinopteri > Pleuronectiformes > Cynoglossidae > Cynoglossus > Cynoglossus semilaevis. Next base: position 1,556,148 of record NC_024328.1, on the reverse strand, counting down.
CTGGTATGTCCTAACAGAATTCATCAGAGCAGACTGCATATTTCTGACCTAATATATCAGTCATGATGAGGAGAGGCCTGCCACGCCCTCTGCTGCTACTGATGCTGCTGCCTATACTTTGTGTTATGTGATTATGTGATCAAGTTTGGTTGACTTGCATACGTATGATTCTTTTTTTTATATTCACTCTCCTTTGTGTTTTTCTTCTTTGTCCCTCACTTTTTGTGTTTCTTCTGTCTTTTCCATTGTATTTTTTACTTTCATTTGTCTTTATATTCTTTCTCTTCCAGTGGTACTCGTATTTCTTCTTTTTTGCTTTGTTTTTATCTGTTTGTTTTTTACAACTCTTGCGCCCTTTCCTTTGTTTCATTTTTAGTTCATTCCCTTATTCCCCCTCTCACTATAATTTCTCCCTCCCTGTGCTGTTCTCAAGTCTATTTTTATCTGCCTTTTCTTGCTGTCTAATTGTTGACATATATTTTTGTATTTAAATAACTAGAAAAACACAACCTTAGACTTGTGTGAAGTTTAAATTTTTGTTCCTCATATAATCCAACTGATAATTGTTTGATATTAGACCAAAGCTTCTCCTGTGTCCTGACCGAGACATCACAGTGAACAGGTCCCATGTGTTAATAAGGTGATGAGATCAGAATGACATCATAACCAGGGGATTTATGAAGCTTCAAATCTGTATGGTCAGGAGTCATGTGACCTCTCGTGTGTGCCCATTGTGGTTCTAGGATCTGCTGACTCTATGTTTTGTGTGCATTTATTAGGTTACGGTGGTTTTAGTAGCATGAGGTAATTATCAGCACGTTAGAGGTGTGCTGGGATTTAGCATTTTAGCATGTAGCGTGAGCACAACAATGTCATCACAGAGTTTTGTGGTGCATTATTTCTTAGGCTAGCTTTTTCTTTGGGATTTAACAGGAGATCTATATCATTTGCACTGATCCAACTTTTTCTGTCTCGATACCCCTACCTGGACTCATACACACATGGACTTAAATTCACAGATTTGTTACTGTAAAAGTTAAAATACTTACTTTTTTTTTTAAAATGTACTTTTATTATTATATTTACTCTCAACATTAAATACATTATCAACCTGGAACTAAGCAAACTCTATGAGGAACAGTCACTTTCACTCTAGTGACACAGTGGTTACTGCCCCCTGTTGGAAAAGAATGCAAGTACCTCTGTGCAAGTATGGGGCAGGGTATAGTACTACACTACTGGCTTTTTACCTACTGCCACATTGAGCACCATCTGCTAGAGGAGGCCATGCTGTTTTCCCTCTAAAATAACAGTTACTAAAATAAGGGTAAGGGCCCAATGCTTGGGGCACAAAACGCTGGAGTGCCTCCTGGTGTTGGTTGACATTCCTGCAATTGGCTGGCTACTAGGATAGCATATTACTGAATCCCAGAGTGGAATTCCTCTTGCTACCAAATGACATACAGTACGTTCATAATAACAATATACAAAGACACCGAGTCATAGGAACTAAACATTACTTTTGTTATTCCCTCTGGTTCCATTAGAACACGGATGCCCAATCAGCAGATCACAACCTACCAGTAGATTACATGAGCAATTTAAATTATATATATAATTAATTTAAAAGTATGTTTAGTTTAGAAAAGTAAATATATATTAAACATTTTCATTATCGATCACTTGAGTCTGGTAACTTGAATAGTAGCTCCCAAAAAATAGTGCAGACACATCTCCAATACATGTCTGACTTATTTTCTATCAGTGGCTTTTATATGCTGTGCAGCATTTGGAATTAAGTCATTATCACATCATTGTACCGAATACACTGAGTCATTCCTCACCACGTTTCCTCCTTCTACCCTCCCTCTGATGTGGCCATTTCATAGGCTGTCAGGTTGTTTGCTAAACCTTGTTTGCAGCAGCAGCAGTTGTGTAGCAGAGGAGGGAGGCACAGTGGGGGACTCAAACTTGAGTTGAAATTAGTTTTGAATGTTGTTGAAATTGACAACATTCGTACAGCATAGCTGTATCAGCAGCACCCATGTTTGGCTGTGAATCCATCTACAACACACAAGGAGGTGTCTCGGAGAGTTCAAGTTTGTTTTTGTTTTTTTGTTTTTTTCATTTTCGTAAAAATTCTTTCAGCAGAGAAAAGGTCAGCTTCTTCAACAAGCCAACTGTTTTAAGTATCCAGATTTAGTGTAAAAGGAGCATTTAACCTAGGCTGAGCAAGCAAGAATCAGTGGTTCACCTTATTTGGAGTGTGAAACCATTTTGACGTCATACATTTTTTGCAACCACAGATACATTTTCCTTTTTTCTATAATTAGTTTTTGATCATGTTTGAAAGAAAGTGAAAGAGTACAATTATTTAAGATTGTCTTTGGTGTTATTAATCATAATTATTAAAAAATAATAATGAATTCTGAACTTTTTTTAAATTAGCAGACATTTCAGGCGATCCCATTTGAATTCCAGGTGACCTTACGTGGGTTTGCAACTCATATGTTGAAAAACACTGTGTTATACTTTCCCTGAATAAGATCTTATGTGTGCTATGACTTTTAGTGGTATTAATCTTACTTACTATAAGTCAAGCCGATTTTACTTGTATAGCCCACATTCACAAAACACATTTGACACAACAGGACTTTACAGTTTGGAATATGAATTAAAATTAAACTTACAATATCCAAATCCTTAGAAATGGAGAGAGGTAAATACAGTCAATTTTATACTATATATGTATACTAAGGTTAAGATCCATCAATTCTCACACCCAGCCAGTCACACTTGCTTCTTCTTCGTCTCTAGTAGGTGACCGGTAAAACTCCTGGTACATTGTTATCCTGGCTCCATTTCCTGTCTTCTAAGTTGTTTCATGAAACAATGGAAGCCGCTCAACCCTTGACCTAGATTCAGGTGTTTAGCTTAACCTGAGTCAAGGTGTAAATGTGTTGTAAGGATCAGCTGAAAGGCACAGCCTTCCATTATCCCAGCCTCACACAATACACTCAAACAATAGCAGAGCTTCTGCAATGAGAAGTGAATTCTCTAGAAAACTGTGGATGAAAGTCTTCTCAAAGTTTGCCCAGTTAATTTGTAACTAACTTTTAGCATTTTGGTCATAAACCTGTGAGTCACAATGCTCATTCATGTTACGTTTTTAAAGGGCAGATCCCTGATTGGGTAAAATAGAAAGTTCCCTCCAACCTTTTACAACGTGCCACTCCTTCTGAGGCCAAAACAATATCTGTACATCTATTGTGTTCTTGGTACCTGGAAAAAAGAGCTTAATTCCTGGTAGCATCTCTACCTCCTAATGCTAGTGCCCGTGTTACAACAACAACTACTTACAGGTCAGCAAAAAATGATAAAATGGTAAAAAACAGAAAACTGTCCACCAGAGTTCCCAAACATCAAAATGACAAAGCGTATGTATGATAGCCTATTATATTTGTCTAGGTGTCATGCAGAGCAGCACAGCTCAAGTTTCCTCCATGTTATATAACCCAGCAGGCCAGTTCCCTTTGAACCCACCCCCCAACAGAGGTTAAATCAAGCTCATTGGGAGCAGCCTGTTCAGAGATGGAATATGACACAGTCACATGACCACACTAAATAGATAAAGACCCAGATCTAGGCCAGTGCACAGTGTTTACTGCACTTATCTGAGTCTAAATCATTCAACAGTCAGTGGTGCAGGGCATCTGATGCTGGAAGAGAATGGTTTTGTCAGCTGTGGTGCTGCTAACATGAGCGTTATCTGCTGTACATTTCAACACTTCATCAATCCAATACAACCCTTTAGACTCTTGAACCCAAGCTGTTAATAACAGTGTGCTACTGCTCCCATTAAAAGTCATATTAGTCCAGCCGCATAACAGATGTTCTGCTGAACAAAAAACTTTATTATTAAACATAAATTGAGTATGTTTTTTTAGGGAATTTAAATAAATCTCAAAATGACAGAACTTTAAAGTAATACATTTTTATGGTTTAGCAGGAAGAACACAACAGCTGCGTTGCTCAGTTGGATTGCCACCCTGTGTTGGCATTTTCCCATTGTCTTCATTATCTAAATCTTTGTCATTGTGTTAACTGTTGACCCAGCAGGTGGTATTAAATCAGTGCTTTCACCCTTTCTGGCTTGTGACCCCATTTTGACAACACAAATTTCTTGTGATTTCAAGAGCCAGAGTTTTTTTCTGGAATTAGTTTTGGTTATGTTTATGTTTTAAATGAGTGACATTGAAAGATTACAGTTGTTTGTGTTTTTTTAAAAGAAATATTTCTCTTTTTTTAATTATTTGTTAGACATTTCAGGCACCATTTGTATTCCAGGGGACCTTGTGTAAGCTGGTTATGATTAATAAAAAAATTATGTGGTTATCAGACCTCCATATTGTCACCACTGGCCCATTTATTCATTACTTATGCTCATTAATGGACAGTTGCTATGCTAGTCTGTAGACATAAATGTTTTACTGTTCTTGTGTTGAGTGTGTGATCTTGTGTTCTTTTTGGTCATTGCGATTGCTGTTTTCTTTCTTTCGTACAAATGTTGGGGTCCTGTTTCTGACTGTTACTGTTTCCACTCGTTTTCATGTCCAGATTCCAGTGGTTCCCCAGTGTGTGACCAGTGCCTTCATCAGTACAGCGGCTCACAGTGTGACAAGTGCAGCGCTGGCTTCCACAAAGTGTCTGGTGCCTGCGTTCCCTGCGACTGCAGCGGTAATGCAGACCCTCGTGGCCCCGCCCAGATCTGTCACCCTGACACAGGCCACTGCCTCCAGTGCATCAACAATACCGGTGGACACCAGTGTCAGCTCTGTGCTCCCGGGTTCACTGGAGATGCCAAAGCGCACAACTGCAAGTGGATGGGTAAAGAATAAACTACACGCCTTTGCTCAGTGTGCCCAGTTATATCTGAACCGACAGTGTCCTCTGCTGGCTCCCTGAAGCATTAGGAAAACCACATATTTGTGCCACATAATCTTTTCTAATAATATAATATAACATACAACATAACGTAAAACGACCATATATAGATATATATGTATACATACATTTATGTAAATATATGTTTATACACATGTATATAGAAGTGTGTGTGTGTATGAGTTATATTCAATACTGTTATATTGTTATAATTTTTTCTTTTTTTTTCTTTCACTGCTCCACCTTTCTTAGACCCACGGATCCTCCCCACATCAGCAGCCAGAACCACAACACAAAGCAAAACTTCAGGTGCATCCTCCAAGACTAGCACCACTTTGGCTCCCTCAGCTTCAACACTGAGCCACAACACAAGTGTGATGGCGAGCACCACAACCACCACCACCACTGCGACCACCACCCAGGCCCTGCTGACCAGCCTGAGCAGTCCCACAGACAACACCACTGCGGCTCTGACGGAAGTCTCCTGGACCCAGTTTCACATCATTATCCTGGCCGTCATCATCCTGGTGGTGGTGGTGCTGCTCGGCTTCGTTGGAGGTGTGTACATGTACAGAGAGTACCAAAACCGCAAACTCAACGCCCCCTTCTGGACCATAGAGCTGAAAGAAGACAACATCAGCTTCAGCAGCTACCACGACAGCATCCCCAATGCTGACGTGTCGGGCTTGCTGGAGGATGAGGCAACAGAGGTGGCGCCCAATGGCCAGCTGGCGCTTACCACACAGGGAAACTGCTACAAGGCCTAGCACACCCTGTCCTCCCTATAGCTATATTTAGAGATAACAAAAGCTGCTGGAAATGACCAAAATCCAAAGCTCTTCCCATGTCTGACTGCTTCTTCTTAAGCTGCTTGGCCTCAACATTTCATAACACAAACCTCTGCAATGAAGTGGATGTGATCCAAGAGAGGAGACGTTTTACGTTTTTAATAGGGTTTTCTCTCCTGGAGTGAAGCGATTGGTAAGAATGAGCCAAAGAAAAAAAGGCTACATCATAAGTGGTACCTGTAGGTGGCATCGTTCTGCAGGAAAATTGGTATCATATGAGACAAGGTTGTCAAATGGATGACACATAAAGCAGATAGAGAACTGGAGACAGGAGTCTAGCATTTCCCCTTTGTTAAAAAAACAACTGGACCGTGGAATTTGGGAGTGGATCACTCGGAGCAGTGGTCCAATCAAACTAAGACAATGATTGTTATTTAATGAATTTTTAATTCTGTTCTTATTTATTGATCGATGTTTTGTTCCTGGGAGAAATGCTGCACATGTTGTATGACGTGTTTATTCATGTTGTTTTATCTTTCGTGCTGTTGAACGGTAAATTCTGAACAGGCCAGTATGTTCACATGTGTAGTTTGTGTTTTTGTAGAAAATACAAAGGCTGCTGGTACAAGCTTTTCTTACAACCTCATGTTTTATTCGGTGTTCATGGCTTCTCATATGTCAAAGCGATACTGCAGGGGTTTTTTTTGGTTCTTTTTTTGTTTTGTTTTTTAAGGTGTAGTTTTACGAGGACGAAAAGTCAAAGCTAAATGTTCTAGAGAGACTTAACAAAAAGATATTTTAAAAAATCTCCACCTGCTTATGTCTATGATATCTCATTCTCTGATTTGAAACTGACGTTTGTGATGTCATAATTCTTCTGCACCATAGTCTAAACTCAAAACATTCTTCTGTATTCATATTTGAACCAAGATAAGGCAATTTTAAATAAGGAGCCCTTCACTCATCACTTGGAAATTTTGTCTTCTGTACATTTAACTTAATTTAAAGGATCATTCTGAATGTATTAGATAATAATTAAATAATTAATTAGATAAGACATTATAAAAATGAGGCAGGTAAACTCAATGTTTCAAATTACATGAACACATCTTAGCAGTTTATTTTTCAACTTTTTTTTCCCCAGAAGCAAAAGTTGAACTCTGGCATATTCAAATTCTAGTCTTTCTTTGGGGTTTTGCTTTGCATTAGAGGTAAATGATTACTCATTGAGAAACTGGGATTAGTGAGTGTGAAACTAGGATTCGTTGGTAACAAAAACACCTTTTCAGTCCTAAAATAAGGCATTGGTATCAAATACAATTAGTCCCTGAGTGGAAATGGTCAAAATAGAGAGTTATTTAAGGCCTAAGTATTTGTGTATTTTTACTGGACAAGTCTTGAGTTTGACGTCCAACTAAATAACTAGTTAGACTAGTTTTACGGTCAGCTGGCTTCACTTCAGAGTCAGTGCTGTCTGTGTCATATTGCGGCGCTTCATCTCACCTGACCAATCCCTTTGTTAAAAAGAGTTCCACCTTATCTGATAAGATCACTCCTTGCTTATATGTAAGGAGTGTTTGTCTTACTGATAAGAGCAGGACAGCGTGGGCTTGTTACGTAAACTCCTACTCCTAAACAAATCTGCTCTCTGTTTCTACCTCAGTGGCCATTCCCAAAATTCCCCCCACTTCCGCCGTGTGTGATTGGAAATTGTGGAGGTTGGGCTCTGTGATTCATTACCTGCCAGCCAAAATATTCACAACACCAGTGACAGTACTTTCATAGAGTGAAACCAATATCGGCGATGTACAAAGGCGGCCTACAATTAGTCATGGTTACACAATGAAGTTTTACCAACTCAGAATCATACCAGTGCACCTGGCCCTGCTCCTAGATCCTATGTTGTCTCTGTTGTTTTTTAGCTTGCTTTGAAACAGTGCGCTTGTTTTTAATACCACGCTGAACAAATAAGTAAAGCTAATTACAGACTTAACTCCTCAGGTACTGGCTTTTTCCTTAATGTGATAAGTGTAAATATAATGACTGTACAGATTAATGTGAATATTAGCACTATTAATGTACAGGTAGTATACTGTGTGTACACTGTTGACTGGACATGTTCTCAACCTTCCACTGTTCAGAGTGTGATGCTGTCATCAGCCTTCAGTTGTTTTTTGGGGGATTTTTTTGTTGTGCTTTTGTTTGTTTTTTTCCATAACATCTGCCATATAAACCACCACGGCACTGATAACTACACCGTGAACTTTATCAAAAGGGTGTAAATATTGAGCCTCAAAAGTCGAATAAAAAATGGGTATAACTGTAGTCTGGCCTTGTCTTTGTCCATCTGCAGGTCCCAGGGACATCTAGAGATTTGAGTGAACAGAGGTTACATTTTCTCATTTATGTTGATTCTTTTCTTGCTCACATTGTCTGAAGAAGGTTTAGTCTTTATCTTTATCTGATTTGTCCATTCTAGTAAATGATCACTCATTATGGTTTCACCTCTCAGGCTCCCTTCACAGCACAGGTCTTGTTGCTCAATTCTTATTTTTTGCTGCGGTCCCAATTTTGTGTTATTCTTCACTTATTATTAGTTTTATAGTTTATATGTCACTGATGTCACACTTGGTTGTAAACAGTCTACAAACCTGAAGTGTTTTTTTTTACGCTATGTGAATCTCATGCCGGTGGGCATTGACACAAATGACTTAGGAAAAACCCAACTCGCACTGAAAAAAAATGTATACAGGAAGTTATAACAGAGCAGTACAGTTTTATTTTATTTTTATTTAAAGGGATGGGGCAGTTCACATGTGCCCATGTATATCATGTGACTCTTTGCAGTAACACTAAAAGTTGTGGCTCTTACCCTCCGACTGGTTGGGCACCCCTGCTCTACAGCTTCCGCCTGGAACCTCAAGGGCTGATTCCAGCTTACCTGCTGCCACCACATGTCCAGGAAGTGAGTGAAACTTCTACAATCTTGTTCTTTTCTGACCAACACCATCACCAGTGATTGCATGTTTGTTTTGTTTTTTTTACTTACATCTGAGATGCCATGTTTGAGCTTAGACATTTGACGTTTCACTTCTGTGACCTAAAACAGGTTTCCCATCCTGGGAAAAACAGGAAAATAAATGACCACTCTCCAGTCATGGAAAACATGGAGACTTAAGACAGGAAGTCATAGGTGATAATTTTTTCTGCTTCGTGTTGCTCCCTTTTGTCCAATAGAATCGTAAAATCATAAAATGTGTCACTCTGCTACCCTGCCCTTGTAGAACATCAATAAAACTATCTTTTGTATCATAAATATCTTTTGAGACTAGAAAACTGAATTAAAAAAATTAACTAATGACGAATAATGATAATACTGATTTCAGTTTATATCTCAACCTTAAATTATTTTGTTATTGATTAATAAAGCTAAAGCTAAGTTCACAACGTGAATGATGCGTTTATGTCATGACGATTGCTAAGCACTTGTAAATTGTGGTCGGTTGAGCTATGTTTGGCCAGAAGACGGCGACATTCTACAGAAAATAAAATAAACAAAAACCGGTTGTTTGGTCTAAATAGAAGAACAATACTGGGACTTAAACATATGGATGTTCTTTGTGGACTGCCAACAACAACAACAACAATATTAATATTGATATTAATAATAATAAAATACTACTAATGATAATAATACAATACTACTACTACTAATAAAAACAATATAAATAATAAAATAATATTAACAATAATACTTTGGTGACGTAATAAAAGATATGTGATTCGTGGACCGTAACATATTGTAAATGTTTAGGCAAAGTAATCTTAAAGAGCTTGATTGTTTGAATTGAGCTATGAAAATAAATGTTACACTACAAGAGTAATTCTAAGCCATTCTTATTTTGTCTAAGTATTTCTCAGAGAACAAAAGGTTGGAGACCCCTGATCTAGGACATGACCTGACGTATTTGTCCACTCACCAACTTGTTCTTGTGCAAACCTTTTTTTTACCGGTGTACGTCAGAAAATTGGAACAACTTTTTTTTATTAAATTAATAGGATCCTATATGAATCTTGTAAACTATTCCTAAGTGACAGCCAATAAGAGGCTTTAACAAAAACACCTGAGTCTGATGATTCATCACTAAGCCTTAATTGTAACAGGTCAAGTCCACTGTTTAGCATAAAAAACAGATGAGTTCAATACATCTACTCCCACAAAATGACACACCTTTAAGTCTGAAGGTGTGCCATTTTGTGGTAGTAGATGTACTGAACTCATCTGTATAACACATTGTTCAGGGGCAGGAACAAAAACATCAGGAACAAGAAAAAAATAGCATTGACACCTGTAATCAATGTGTGAAAAAAACAATTGTCTTACTGTGGTACGGCTAACCTCTGTGTCATACTGTATCAGCTTTCAGTAATGAAAACACCTTTCCACTACAGTACGGTTGCATCACAGTGATGAAATTTGACAATTGCATGGGCCACATGTTTACACAACTTCTTTCTTAAAAATTATAAATATTTGATATATATGTATATACAGTATATATAAATATCAATATTTATTTATTTATATTGTTGACCATTTGGTGCTAAACTGTCAGTAAAAATCAGTACATAATAACTACATCTGCTGGTGGATAACAACCCAAAAATATCCGGTTTCCCTCTAACAGCAATATAAACATACATGCTGACAGACAAAGGGTGTGGTTCCGGGTATTGGTTTAAAAAAAAAATGGGCGAAAGTCTGCTTCTGGGACGTGGGCGAGGCTCAAGCAGCGGCTGATAAATGCCGGGTCTCTCACATTGAAGATGGAACTCCCGGAGGCATGACATAGTCTGAAGTATGGAGAGAAATCACTGCTACTGCTGCTGCCGCTGCTGGGATGAAGAGGGAGCAGAAAGAGAAGTTTGTCGCTCAAGCGAGCTAAATATGTTACGGAGGAAGGAGACGCGTGTACGGCAGTTTTTAACGCTGCTGATGTTTTCATTGACTGCCTGTCTACTGCTGCTCCTGCTGCTGTTCCTGTGTCGTCATCAGGCTTCTCATCCTTATCCTCAACAGGTAACATTCACCACATGCACCATTGTTGCGTTTTGTAAACTTCGCGACTTTGTCGCAAATGGCTTGAATGTGTTCGCGACTATTTCGTACGTTTATTTATGGCCTCTTGACCCTGGTCTGTAGTGTTGATTGAGCTGAGTCAAAGACATGGTTGCCAAGTCTTCTTTTAATAAGGGAATTTAAAAGGAACGGTCTTTCTGTGATCCACTTTTCATTTTATTTTATGGACTTATATGATCATACAAAAAGGAGATGGGTTATTCTAGGTACTAGGTACTAATAGAGCATAACATGTCCATGACTTTGAGTAACTTGAAAGTATTTATATGGTTAAGGTAGGATTTTGTACATTTTCATACATTTATATCACAAATAGACCAATTTGTGAAAGAAAAAATAAAATTGTTTTTCTTTGGTTGTGTGTTTGGCTTGCTCGACCTGGCAACACAAGAAAAATACAACCTTATAAAAAACATCTGTACCATAATCTCATTTTTTGCACTCTGTACAATTTATATTCACTGAATATAAAACATTTTTTGCACCGGCAGATGTAGACGTAGACCTAAATGTAACGCAAAATGTATTAAAGTTCACCATAGTGAGTATATAAATTAATGTTACAAATATGTAATTTTATTATATTTTATACCTTTATTTTTCCATTATTAGATTCTAATTTATATATATTATCTCGTGTATTATAATCCTAATCACATCGTAATAACAATTTCTCTTTGAAAAGACTCAACAAACAGACAAACAAATACAAAGAGCACATTCTGTTTAGGTAGAGATGAGCAGTGTGTTTGTTTTTGTTGACCATTTAAATAAGTTGTCTGCTGTTCATCACAAAGTGAAACGTAAAGGTTTTTGACTCACTCTCTTGTTTCTTCACAGCTTGCCAGTTCTCGTGACAGCGAATTTTCAGGTAAATGTCTTATTCATTATTTTATGTGGTTGTGTTTTTCCATAGTCAATGAGAGAGAGAGAGTTAACAGGAATGAATATTGACCACTGATTTAATGTGTTATGGGTCATATTTGTTGTTTACATCTGTAATGTCTTTTCTTCAAATCTGTTTCCTTTCTTAGGCACCGCTTACAAACTGCAGCAGACGGATTCCACTAAGCCCAGTGCTATGATAACAGGTAAACCAGTAACAGTGTATTCATGCATATTTATTGTTTCTGTTTATGACATTGTTTGTTCAGTGACATAATTATATTTTTTAACTGGTCTGTTGCCGGGGCATTGCACTAATTTTAGATTATTTGGCAAAACCCAAGCATTGCGTCATTGGCAATCAGTATCAGAGGAAAAACCAATAATGATTCTTGCAGATATTACAAAATTTGCTAATGTCGGTGCGATAATATTTCTTTTTTTAAGCAATTTTAAAGTTTAAAAATGAGGCTGTCCAGAAAAGTCCATATCTGTACAATCAGCATGTTCACCTTCATAACCTTGTTTTTCTTTCTGTCTCTGCCTTTAATGCTTAGCTCCATTTGACAACATCACTGATGGTAAATACCTTCAATGGGAGCACAGCTTGGGGAACGCCAAATGTCTTGGAGGCTTCAGATACTCCAGTGGGAACTTGGTGGTTCCCAGGAGTGGCATCTACAGAGTCTTCCTGCAGATCACCTACGAGAGCAAGTCCAGGTGTAACAAGGAGCTGAAACTCACCCAAATAGTGTTTTCATTCTACAACAGCTACAATGAGAACATGCGTCTGTTGTCGTCAGTGGACACAGTCAACTGCAGCTTGGATCACTGGAGGAAATCCCTCTACACAGCAGGTATTTTTTACCTGGAAGGCAACACTCTACTTCGTGTGATGTCATCTAACCCTGAGCTAATCGCACGCAAAGAAGATTTAGTTTTCTTCGGAGCAGAATTTCTCAGTGAGTAGTCTCAAAATGGTCTCCAGCAGTGTTTGTAAAAAGTGCACAGTTTAGAGGGCCCGGGGGGTTATATTATTATAGGTAGAATACCAGTTGATATTTAGGTGCAAACAGTCTTAATTGATCGGTATAATACAATCAATTTAATAAAATCAGTCCAATTCAAATATTTCAGATTGGTTAAAATTGTCAAACATATTGGAGTGTTTCAGACTTGATGTCTTCAATGAATACAGCAGCAACACAGACAGATGCAGTTTATAAAAATATTCACATTTCTTATAACAAAACTATTAAGTGTATAATATAATTGGATACAGGAATTGACAACAAGGCACAAATGTGATAAAGATAAAGAGAGAAAGATATTGCATCTACACTACCAAGCAGGTGACTCCTCGGGGCGCGTTCACATGAGTGGCTGCACAGTGTAACAAGAAAAAAGTACGAGGCAGAGAGGTGGGGCAGAATAGTTTTGGCTCTGCAGGTGTGTTTGCATGCAGGAAATGATGTGTTCCCAATACTTCATAACCAGGGATGTGCAATAATATGGGCCAAACGATATTATTGGCCAATATTAGATAATTGGTAAAAATCGTTATCGGTTTTTCCTCAGATAATGAAAACCCAATAGCGCAATGTCTGGGTTTGGCCCAGATGATGTGACCTAAAAATGGAACTATTTGTATTGTGCACAGTGTTGTCATTGTGACAGCACACCACAATAAAATGTGTACTCTCCCTTTAACCCAAACGGCTGCATGTATCGGTATCAGTTGCTATCGGAATTGAAAATTAAGTGTTTGGACAATATCAGTGATCGGATATTGTCCAAAAGTTAATATCAGACATTGCTATTCATAACATTGAATAGCAATGTTACAAGTTCTCACTACATTACAAGTTCTCACTAAAATCCTAGTGGTGCACAGGAGTGACAGAGAGGAGAGATAGAGCATACAGCAGTAGTAATGACAACAACACATGTGCATACAATGTGTACAATTAAACTGTTCCTGAGTGCAAATATAGTATTATTAAATATAACTAACAGTAAGACTGACATGCCCAAACGCCAGCCTTACTATTTATAGAAATAGGACGAACTGTTTGTATTAAGGACACTCCCTGAACCTCTCTGAGGCACAGGGAGTGTCTAGGATCCAGGGGAAATGTCAGTGTCCGTCTCAGAGGCCCCCAGGTCCGAAAGTACGTCTCGGGAGTAAAAGTCTCTGACTGTTCATGTGGCGGTTCACATGATGAAGTTAAAGGAGTCTGATAACAATAACAATGTACAGCAATTTTTTACTTCTACATTTGCTGTTCCTAGTGTTCAGGCTCATACTTGTCTTTTCTTAACTAATTATTTGTACTAATTGCACTGCACCACATGAGTACAGGGAGCTCTGTTCTATAGTACAAAGGGCTGTAGTTGTTAGTGATGCACTTATTATATAAGATGGTACATGTCAGTATCTCCACTGACAAATATTTGATTTTTTGATTCTTTTTGTTTATATTTTGTTTCTTGGTGTAAGCTCTTTACTGTGAACATTTTGTTTTATAGGCCCACAAAAAACCTCCATTAGGACAGGGTGTTTGAGTTTAATGTGAATGCAATAAATTGACAAGTAAAATGAAATGTTACATAATGATAAACTTGATGATGCACGTAGAATGTGTAAATTTAAATTAAAAAATGGCAACTTCTCTTTCAGAAGAGAAGAAGTACATACAAATAAAAGATGTTTTACATTTTTGGTTGTGTATTTATTTGTGCTTAGCATAAGTATTCACCCCCTTTGATGTTTTACACTTTTACACAATTATTGCTTTAATAAATCATCACAAAGATTTATTGAAAAAACTATTGAAAAAAATTGACTATTGAAAAAACTCTTTAATGTCAAAGTGAAAACATAGTTCTATAAAGTAATGTTAATGAAACAAAATTATATAAAAAAATAATTGTTTGCATAATTATTCACCCCCTTCAATGTGGGAGGAATAATTGAAGGGGGCTGTGGGAGGAGGTGAAGAAGAACCTTGCTAGCCTGCGGAGGGCAGAGCGCATCCGCAAACGCAGGAGGCGGAAGGAAAAGGAGAGGAGCAACTTCTTCAAAAACCCCTTCAGGCACGCAAGACAGCTTCTAGAGGACAAGAGAAGCGGGAAGCTGGGGATCACAAAACCGGAGCTGGAGGAACACTTCAGGGAGCAATACAGCGACCCAGCAAGATCAACTCCGCTGGGATCTCCTGGTTATGTTCCTCGCCCAGCCCCCCCCATCTTTCCCATTCGATGCTGCTCTCCCTAAGCTCAGAGAGGCAGAAGTTGTCTGGAAAGCAAGAGCAGCCTCAGCCCCAAGCCCCAATGGGATACTTTACAAACTGTACAAGTATTGCCCAAGGGTCCAGAAACTTTTATGGAACCTCATGAGGGTGGCTTGGAAGAACCATGTCATCTCCTCAGAGTGGCAAAGGGCAGTCACAGTTTTTATCCCAAAGGAGGCAATATCCACCACCATCAGTCAGTTCAGGAGCATCGTCCTACTGAATGTCGAAGGAAAGATCTTTTTCTCCGTGCTGGCCAAGAGGCTGACCAACTACATGACTAGTAACAGGTACATCGACACCAGCTGCCAGAAAGCAGGTCTACCAGGATTCCCAGGGTGTGTGGAACACTCTGCAGTCATCTGGGAGCAGATCCAGAGAGCAAAAGGCGAAAAAGGTGACCTGCATGTGGTATGGCTGGACCTTGCCTACGCATACGGATCCATCCAGCATCAACTCATCCCTGGCCCTATCAGGACTTCAGTAGCCAAGTACTTTGAAGACCTCAAGATGTGCTGCACCCACCAGGACTACACTACAGGATGGCA